>NC_083233.1:81197018-81501617 GCF_032191835.1 Heteronotia binoei | reverse complement strand
GGGTGCTCATTACGCAAGGTACTTCCAAATGTCAAAGAGGGAGAGGCAGAAGCCCGCAAGAGCAGGAAGGTGACAGGAATCCTTCTCTGCAGGCGGAGCCTCGCTGGCCTGTCCTCCAGAAGCTGCCTCGGAGATCCCGTTCAGGGCCCTGCAGGCACGGACCAGCAGCAAATCGTTCCTGACATGCCACTGGGAACGGAGGAAATGCAAAAGCAAGAGAACTGCTGAATATTGCAGCAATCCAGACTAGCAAAGAATCATAGAGTTGGAAGGGACCTCCAGGGTCCTCTAGTCATAGAATCATAGAGTTGGAAGGGACCTCCAGAGTCATCTAGTCATAGAATCATAGAGTTGGAAGGAACCTCCAGGGGCATCTAGTCATAGAATCATAGAGTTGGAAGGGACCTCCAGGGTCATGTAATCACAGAATCATAGAGTTGGAAGGAACCTCCAGGGGCATCTAATCATAGAATCATAGAGTTGGAAGGGACCTCCAGGGTCATGTAATCACAGAATGATAGAGTTGGAAGGAACCTCCAGGGTCATCTAGTCCAACCCCCCTGCACAATGCAGGAAACTTACAACCTCCCCCTAAATTCACAGGATCTTCATTGCTGTCAGATGGCCATCCAGCCTCTGTTTAAAAGCCTCCGAGGAAGGAGAGCCCACCACCTCCCGAGGGAGCCTGTTCCACTGAGGAACCGCTCTAACAGTCAGGAAGTTCTTCCTAATGTTGAGACAGAAACTCTTTTGATTTAATTCCAACCCATTGGTTCTGGGGCCACAGAAAACAATTCCACACCATCCTCTAGATGAGAACCCTTCAAGTACTTGAAGATGGTGAACCTATCACCTCTCAGCCGCCTCCTCTCCAGGCTAAACAGACCCAGCTCCTTCAACCTTTCTTCATAGGACTTGGTCTCCTTTGGACTAGAGCACCTTAAAGACCAACAAAATCTGGAGCAGGGCACGAACGAGCTTTTGTGAGTCACTGCTCACCTTCAGCGGTAACTCATGAAAGCTCATACTCTGCCACAAATGTTGTTGGTCTTTAAGAAGAAGACTGAAGGCTGCAGATTTATAGCCTGCCTTCTCTCTGAATGAGAGACTCAGAGCGGCTTACAATCTCCTATATCTTCTCACCCCACAACAGAACCCTGTGAGGTAGATGGGGCTGAGAGAGCTCTCCCAGAAGCTGCCCTTTCAAGGACAACTTCTGCCAGGGCTATGGCTGACCCAAGGCCATTCCAGCAGCTGCAAGTGGAGGAGCGGGGAATCAAACCCGGTTCTCCCAGATATGAGTCTGCACATTTAACCACTACACCAAATTGGCGTTGGAGCTCCTGGGCTCTGGCTCTTTTCTATTTTTCACTGTTGAAAAAGTGAGCTGTCTCTCACAAAAGCTCCTCCCCTGCCGCAAATTTTGTTAGTCTTTAAGGTTCTACTGGATTCTCGCTCTTTTCTGCTTCTACAGACAACATGGCTACCCATTTTGATCTATCTCCAGTTAAGCAAAACCAGGGCTTTTTTTTTTTTTTGAGCAGGAATTCACAGGAATGCAATTCCGGCTGACTTGGCATTGGGGGTGTGGCCTAATATGCAAATGAGTTCCTGCTGGGCTTTTTCTACCCCCAAAAAAAGGCCCTGAGCAAAACATTTCCAAGATGTGAGCTTCCCTCTAGGTAGAGCTGTGCATGGCTTGTGGTTTTCTAGAACCACATTTTAAGAATGTTGTTTTGCAGAAGGACCAGGTTTCTAGGCCTTATGGCTGCAAAGATAAGCTTGGGCACATATGTTCCACTGTTGGGTGTGAGTCTACTTGTGCACTTTCATTCCCCGAATTATGCCACATGAGTGGGGTTGCCAAATCCCCTCTGCTCCTTGGCCGGGGACTTTTGCGTGTGTGCGACACAATGACATCACCCAGAAGTGACATCATTGCGCCAGCAGCGTCTCACGGTGGCTCTCTAGGCATTTCCAGGAAAACTCTATGGTTTTCCCTGACACTCTAGCCATTTGGGAGGGAAAAACTCTATGGTACCTGTTGTACCTCCCAAATGGCTAGAGTGTCCAGCAGCCCTACACTTGTGTGTGTGTGTGTGTTCTGCTGTGCAAATTCTGCTGCCAGTGCAAATTCCAGTGCCCTGTTGTGGTTGGCCCAGGATAGTCTGATCCAGGGGTGGAATTCTAGCTGCAGCTCCTTTGCATATTAGGCCACACACCCCTGATGTAGCCAATCCTCCAAGAGCTTACAAAGCTGTTTTTTGTCAGCTCTTGGAGGATTGGCTACATCAGGGGGTGTGGCCTAATATGCAAAGGAGCTGCTGCTAGAATTCCACCCCTGGTCTGATCTCATCAGATCTTGGAAGCTAAACAGGGCTGGCTCTGGTCAGTACTTGGATGGGAGAACACCCAGGAAGTCTGGGGTCATGACGCAGAGGAAGGCAGCAGCAAACCACCATTATGGTGTAGTGATTAAGAGTGGTGGACTCTAATCTGGAGAACTGGGGTTGATTCCCCACTCCTTTCTCCACATGAGGCCTGCTGGGTAACCTTGGGCCAGTCCCGGTTCTCTCAGAACTCTCTCAGACCCACCGAGCTCAAAAGGCACCTGTTTGTGGGGAGAGGAAGTGAAAGGTGATTGTAAGCCTCTGTGAGACTCCTTCAGGTAGAGGAAAACAGGAGAACTGCTCTTCCTATCTTAACCTCTTGCTTCAAAAACCTTATGGGGCCACCAGAAGCCAGCTGCAACCTGGGGGCACTCTACGCACACAGAGAGAATGCTTAACATAAGAGAACGTAAGAGAAGCCATGTTGGATCAGGCCAATGGCCCCTCCAGTCCAACACTCTGTGTCACATAAGAACATCAGAGAAGCCATGTTGGGTCAGGCCAAGGGCCCATCCAGTCCAACACTCTGTGTCACATAAGAACATCAGAGAAGCCATGTTGGGTCAGGCCAAGGGCCCATCCAGTCCAACACTCTGTGTCACAGAAGAACATAAGAGAAGCCATGTTGGATCAGGCCAGTGGCCCCTCCAGTCCAACATTCTGTGTCACATAAGAACATCAGAGAAGCCATGTTGGGTCAGGCCAATGGCCCATCTAGTCCAACACTCTGTGTCACACAATGGCAAAAAAAATAACAATGCCAGGTGCCATGAGAAGGTTCACCAGTGGGGCCAGGACACTAGAAGCCCTCCCACTGTGCCCCCTCCCAAGCACCAAGAATACAGAGCATCACTTGCCCCAGACAGAGAGTTCCAACGATAAGCTGTGGCTAATAGCCACTAATGGACCTCTGCTCCATATGCTTATCTAATCCCCTCTTGAAGCTGGCTATGCTTGTTGCTGCTGCCACCTCCTGTGGCAGTGAATTCCATGTGTTAATCACCCTTGGGGGGAAGAAGTACTTCCTTCGATCCATTAACCCAACTGCTCAGCAATATTCTTCCCACAAGTTCTTGTATTGTGAGAAAGGAAGAAAAGTACTTCTTTCTCTACCTTCTCTTTCTCATGCATAATCTTGTAAACCTCTATCATGTCACCCCGCAGTCGACGTTTCTCCAAGCTAAAGAGCCCCAAGCGCTTTAATCTTTCTTCAGAGGGAAAGTGTTTCAACCCTTTAATCGTTCTAGTTGCCCTTTTCTGCAGTTTTTCCAATGCTATAATCTCTTTTCTGAGGTGTGGCGACCAGAATTGCACACAGTAATCCAAGTGAGTCCTTACCATCTATCTATACAGGCGCATTCTTCCTTTCTTGGTGCAAACGGCTTTATTTTGCAAAGGCAGAATTCAAACCTACATGCAGCCCTGGCTGAGTTTCCTCCCCTCTTTGGGGGGAAAAAACCCCTAGCTCTCTGTCCACCTCTCCTCTGCAGCCCTTGACAGCTCCTAAGTGGTCTCTTAGGTAGGAGAATCGCCCCCTTTCCCCAGCTCTGAGGTTCAAAAGCAGACAGAGAGAGTTCTTGGCAGAGTTCTCTTCCCCGGGAGGTTTCTAAAATCCCGACCAGAGCATATTTGGCAGGGCGTGAAAAAAGAACTTTGTTTGGGCAGGATTTGGGGGGTTGAAATGTGAGCAACCAGGGAGATTATTTTAGCGCACTGTATACAGACACCCACACACATACTGACCACTGGCTTAGATGGCGTCTTGCAAGAAAGAGAGAAACTCACAGAGGACTTGGCATAGGCACATATAAAGACACTTTATCCTAGTTCAGGGCCCGGCTATGGCGCCATCTAGCCCAGTATTGTTTACTTGGCGGGGGTGTGGAGAGCTTCTTTCCAGAGTCCCAGGCGTGGAAGGGCATTTCCCAGCACCTAAGAACATTTCATAGGCAATGCCCGGGATTGAACCAGCAACCCTTTGATCACAGAGCAGGCGCTGTACCACTCAGCCGGGCTCCTGTCCTTAAATGCATAATGCTGGGTCACTGGGTCACCCAACTAATCTACTTTCTCTGGCTTTAAGACCCTGTAGAATTGCTGCCAGTCAAAGGTGTTTTCCCCAAACTGTTTTTACTGGGAGTTGCCGGGGGTTGGAACTGGGGTCTTCTGCATGAAAATCAGGTGTGACCCCCACCCACCCACCCACCGAGTCAGAGCTCCTCCTCTACAAGTCATTAGTCAGGGAGACAAAATGGAAACTCCCGTCTTCAGGGGCTGTATGCATGTGAGCGCCAGACACAACAGAACAGAGCCTGCACTGATAGAAAAAATGCAGGAATCTTTCCTAGCCCATAAAATAAAGTAACCTAAATTAACTATCATTTTAGACTAGGGTTGCCAAACCCCAGGTGGGGGCAGGGGATGCCCCGGTTTTGGAGACCCTCCCCCCCACTTCAGGGTCATCAGAAAGCAAGGGGGGAGTGAAATGTCTGCTGGGCATTCCATTATTCCCTATGAAGACAGAATCCCATAGAGTATAGTGGAGAATTGATCCACAGGTATCTGGGGCTCTGGAGGGGAGCTGTTTTTTGAGATAGAAGCACCAAACTTTCAACCTAGCATCCAGAGTCTCTCAAAATGCCCTCCAAGTTTCAAGCCAGTTTGGTGTAGTGGTGAAGTGCGCGGACCCTTATCTGGGAGAACCGAGGTTGATTCCCCAGTCCTCCACTTGCAGCTGCTGGCATGGCCTTGGGTCAGCCATAGCTCTCTTATCTGGGAGAACTGGGTTTGATTCCCCATTCCTCCACTTGCAGGTGCTGGAATGGCCTTGGGTCAGCCAGAGCTCTCTTATCTGGGAGAACCAGGTTTGATTCCCCACTCCTCCACTTGCAGCTGCTGGAATGGCCTTGGGTCAGCCAGAGCTCTCTTATCTTGTAGAACCAGGTTTGATTCCCCACTCCTCCACTTGCAACTGCTGGAATGGCCTTGGGTCAGCCATGGCTCTCTTATCTGGGAGAACCGGGTTTGATTCCCCACTCCTCCACTTGCAACTGCTGGAATGGCTTGGGTCCGCCATAGCTCTGGCAGAGGTTGTCCTCGAAAGGGCAGCTGCTGTGAGAGCTCTCTCAGCCCCACCCACCTCACAGGGTGTCTGTTGTGAGGGAGGAAGATAAAGGAGATTGTGAGCCGCTCTGAGGCTCTTGAGTGGAGGGCAGGATATAAATCCAATATCATCATCATCATCATCATCAAAAACGGGGTCCTAAGAATTGGACCCCCAAATAAGAAAAACATATGAACATATGAAGCTGCCTTCTACTGAATCAGACCCTCCTGGGTCCATCAAAGTCAGTCTTGTCTACTCAGACTGGCAGCGGCTGTCCTGGGCCTCGAGCTGAGGTTTTTCACACCTACTTGCCTGGACCCTTTTTAGATGCCGGGGATTGAACCTGGGACCTTCTGCTTACCAAGCAGATGCTCTACCACTGAGTCACCATCCCTCCCCATCCATTATTTCCAATGGAGGGAAGACATTTAAAAGATGTGCCGTCCCTTTAAATGTGATGGCTTGTCAATCATGCTTGTCACACCCTTGCTCCTGGCTTCCCTCCCAGTTTCCTGCCTCCACCCCCAAAGTCCCCAGATATTTCTTGAATTGGACCTGGCAACCCTTTCTCAGCCCCTGAACTGGTGGTCCTTGACCCAAGAGATGTCCGGCTGTCTTCAAGTAGCCCTTGTTCCAACCTGGTGGAACACTCTACTGAGCAACATCTGGGCACTGCAGGAGGTGAAGCATTTCTGCAGGACCCGTTCAGCAGAGATGTTTTGACAGGCCTTTGGTTGAGGACACTGTCGGTTGCATCCTCTTGCTCTCCCATCTTCTACCCCGCTGCCCCCTCCTCCATGAGTGGTCCTTTCTGGATATTTATCACCCTCTTAAGAGCACTGATCTTATGGTTTTAAGTTGTATTATATTTATATTGTATTGATCTGCATGCTGTACACTGCCCTGAGCCCAGCTTGGTGGGGGAGGGTGGTTTAAAATCTAATAAATAAATATAAACAGAGGGGTGAGTCCAGAAGGAAGACTCAGAACTTAGCTGAGCAGGCTGGTAATATACAACCCATAAGAACCCTGATTGTCATCAACCCTCACAGAAAACCACCCTGGAGCCATAACCTACAGCAGCAGTCCCCAAATATTTTGAGCCCACTAGCACATAGTGTCAAAATGGCTTCCACAAAATGGCTGCCTCAGGAAACAGAGCCAACCACAAAATGGCTGCCATAGTTTACCTTCAATGAAAACCCTTGTGCTGTGATGGCAACCGCTGCCAAAGCAATGTTTTTAATAATCTGAGCAGCCAATCAAATCTCCAATGACCAATCAAAAGGTTTGCGGGGCAAAAGCCCTGCCTGACCACACCCACCTGGCAGGCTCTAAGAAAGGCATCAGCGGGCACCATGTTGAGGACTCCTGTTCTATCGCACTCTTATAGCACACTAAGCCCACCCACTCCCGGCACTAAAGACACAGCTGTAGGGAGCCAGAAAAGAGAAGGGATCCAACCAGAACATTCCCTCTGCCCTTCACTGCTTCCTGCTACACCCCCATCCCCCACCCCATCAGGAGAGCAGACAAATTGGGGCGTGAGGAACTCTTTGTTAGTTTGAATGCCTCCTCTGAGTGCAAAAGGAACTGGCAACTCCCTTCATGTGGAAGGAGACGAGGATCCAGAGCTGGTAAACCTCCTTCTCTGAACTTCCTGAATATGACCTTTTTTGGCATCCCTAAAAATAGGAGTAGGTCTATTCCGTGAATGGTGGTGCTTCCTTCTGGTTTCCAGAGGCTTCTCTGGAGCAAGAGGCTCTTGTAGCCGCAGATGGGTCTCTGTCCTGGGGAGAACACCCCCAACAGTTGAATGGCTCACCTGGATTCAACCCACGACTTCGATGCCCAACACGCAGCCACCCTAAGGCACCTTCAGGGGCTAACCTCTACCCTGGAGTCCTGTTTGCTCTCCTCCTGCTGGCTGGTTCTTGGGAGCCCTGCAGCCAGTTCCAGAAGGGCAACCTGAAGCTCTCCCTTCTGCAAGCCCTCCTTCCCCTCCCTTCCCCCAGCTCCCCAGGGACTTACACCTTCGTGCCGACTCCTGGGCCAGCTCCAGGCGGTAGATGGATAGGCGGTTCACTCCCCCGCAAATGTTGCTCTTCTCCCCTTTGCATTCCATGTTGCACTCGGAGTCGCTCACGTTGGGAGCCTGGATTTTGTGCCCGCAGTAGCATTCGGCCCCAAACTCCAGACCCGCGTAGAGGTAACCCCTGGAGAGACAGAGAGGCCACAGTTCATTCAGGGTGGGTCTGAGTACACTGGTGGGTGTCAAGTCCAGTTTCTGGATGTCACTTCCACTTAGAATGCCAACCTGCAGATGGAAGCTGAGGTTCCCCTGGAATTACAGCTCCTCTCGAGTCCAGACTACAGAGACCAGTTCCTCTGGATAAAATGGATACTTTTGTGGGTGGGCTCTAGGGCATTGTACTCCCTTGTACCCCATCCCCCCCAGCTCCATCCCCAGATCTCCAGGGGCGTTTTCGCACTCACCTTAATCAGCAGCGACGACCCTCTTCACCGCGCAGGATCTGCGCGGATTTCGCACTAATTGCTGCGGAGCACCCGGAAGAGCCGGAAAGTCCCGGCGCTTTTGCGGCGCAAACGGAAACTGGTTTTTGGCGGTTTCCGTTTGCGCTGCAAAAGCGCCAGGACTTTCCGGCTCTTCCGGGTGCTCCACGGCAATTAGTGCGAAATCCGCGCAGATCCTGCGCGGTGAAGAGGGTCGTCGCTGCTGATTAAGGTGAGTGCGAAAACGCCCCAGGAGTTTCCCAACCTGAAGTTGGCAACCTTACTCCCATCCCCCACCAATGGCCAGGGGGTGCTCTTGGCAACCCATTCAGAAAACCTGCTCTCTTTGAACCCTATTGTTGCGAAAACAGGCTGGGCGTCTCTCTCTGCCAACGCACTGACAAGACCAATCTACCTCCACAAAGAAAACTCAGCATATCCAGAAGAAGGTTAGTCTAGAATTCTTCTCCCTAACCCAGGAGCTCAACTTGATATTTCTGAATGCAGTTAGGCTCTAGAAGTCTTCTCAGCACCCTCTGGCACCAGCCTCTCACACTGCAAGGGAGTCTGGGCCAGGGGGGTGCCAGGAGTGAAGAAAAACACCAAGGAGGCTCGTGGCAAACTCCTGTGTCCCACCGTTCTTTGCCTCTAGTTTTTACCCTTGCACCATTTTTACACCATTTTGCACCTTTTATATGACATAGCAATAACATTAGAACATGCATTTATTGGTAAAGACATGCCAACATGGCACAGAGGGGGGAAAATTGTCAAGATTACTTATTCAAAGGCTGTGAAATTCAACTTTTTTCCAAAGCAAAGTTCTGTAGTGTGAAATTGACCAAACTGGAAGCATCGTGCCAAATAAGGCAGTGGGTTGAAATAAAACCAAAAGAGTTTCCGGCTCAACATTAGGAAGAACTTCCTGACCGTTAGAGCGATTCCTCAGCGGAGCAGGCTTCCTCGGGAGGTGGTGGGCTCTCCTTCCTTGGAGGTTTTTCAACAGAGGCTAGATGGCCATCTGACAGCAATAAAGATACTGTGAATTTAGGGGGGAGTGTTTGTAAGTTTCCTGCATTGTACAGGGGGTTCAACTAGATGACTCTAGAGGACCCTTCCAACTCTATGATTCTATGACTACACAGTCCAGTGTAGGGAGGCAGGCAAATTGCCTTAGGATTTTGTTCAGTGTTCCTCTGTGCACAGTATGTTTGTTTTACTTGGTTTTCACCATCTCATTTTGTGTTTCCCTTTCCCTCTTATCTTGTAAATAAAGTTTATATATTTTTATATGTTTTGCCTTTTACTTGGTAGACCCGGGACCTGATAACACACTGACCAAAAGAACCTACATGATCTTCTTTTAAGTTTTCCTAAGTTATTTTGTTTTAGTTTTCCCCTTCCTTTAGCAGGCCTCTCGGGTGTGGCATTTACTTCCTGGGCCTGGATGTCAGTTATGACATGTCAGTAGTTGGGTGTTAGTAACGACAACAGCGGTGGTTTTTTTCTTGATATGTTTGTTACCAGGGGAAAATGGAAGACGGGACAATCATTGACTCACCTTCAACAAGTCAGAGAAGGGTGCAATATATATGCCCTAGCTAGCTAACCAGATCAACTGAAAGGCAGGCATACAGACAGACAGACAGATGATAGGTGGATGATAGATAAGACAGACAGACAGACCTTCTCAGTCTCAGCTTCACGCTGGTAGAATGAGCTTCCTGCCAATGATAGAGCACTGCAGGACCTTCTTCAGTCCGCAGGGCTTGTAAGACAGTGCTCTTCCACCAAGCTTTCAACAGCTAATAAATTAAAATCAGAAACTGCTGCCTGGTACAGCCTGACTAGCTCCCTGAAGCACAAACCTGGACCCATCTAGAGTACCTTGACATTTGGCCCTGCCTCCACCTGGCACATTGAACAATTATGAATTAAATCTGCCAAAGAGCTGAATCAGGAAGAGGTGATTGAGTCTACTCACTGTTAGTAATGTATTTATGGCGCTTATTGCTCCAGCTGGGTTTCTAATGTTGATGTTTGCCATTTGGCCTGTAAGCGGCCATGAACCTGCTTTGGCAGGGAGGATGGGGTATAAAATAAATAAATAAATGAGAGAGAGAGAGATAGATTAGATAGATAGATAGATAGATAGATAGATAGATAGATAGATAGATAGATAGATAGATAGATAGATAGATAGATAGATAGATAGATAGATAGATAGATAGATAGATAGATAGATAGATAGATAGAGACATGGACAGACAGACAGAGAGACAGATAGAGAGACAGATAGAGAGACAGACAGACAGGTAGAAAGACTGACTGACTGACTGAGAATCTGGCATGGGTAGCTCAGACCTTCCAAGCATGAAGTCTGCACTGGCTCTCCTCTGAGGTGTGGCCAGGGGACAGACACCCCCTCACAGTCCCAGCATCCTGGGTGAAGGAAGTAGGCTCAGTTGGCCCAGTGGAAGGACTGGGCTGACGTGGGGACATTGGTAGACAGGTAGATAACGTCTGCTGCCCCAAGGAGCTCTCCCAGGTCCTGAAGGGCTTGCAACTCATTGCTGCACAAGTCTTGCTTCAGGTCAGACCGCTCATTCACCCACCTGCCTGCCCTTTCTAGCCCTGCCCAGTCCTGGAGAGCTCGTAGGCTGGCAGAGTTCATCACGGCCCCCAGGGATCCTCCTCTGCTCGCAGCTAGGCAACACAGCCGTCAACCTGTCACCTTTGCTTCCGTCAAGTACCATTGCAGAAAAGAGGGCTGCAGCTTCTCTCGGACCTTGTTTCTGCAACCGGGCAAATACTCTGCAGCTACGACAGCAGCAGCAGCAGCCAATTTCTCTCGCAGGCCAGAAAAGCTGCAGTATATAATTCCGGCTTCTCGGTTCCAGCCTTGCTCGGAAGGGCATTTCCATTGCAAATGAGGCCTTGCTTTCCCCCCAAGTGAGAAAAATTGGATCTTTCAAATCCGTTGGGCTCAGAGGGTGTCAGGAGGGAGGAAGAAAAACAACCTGGGGAGAGTCAAACTGCTGGAGCTGACAGGAGAGAAATACAGTGGATGCCTTGGAATTAATGAAGCCCACCCCACCCCCCACCCCCGTGTTCATTTGCCACCTACCGCTCGGCACAGTTGTCCTGGCAACGGAACAGTGTCATCTTTTTGTAGTCAAAGAAGGACACTCCACGGAGGGCTCTGCGGTGGATGTTGTCTACGTAGCAGCCGATGTACTTAGCTGAAGAAAAGAGAACACGTCTTGACTTTCAAGACACAAATATCAGGGCCATCCTGACCGTGCCGCAGCTGGGAGAGGCGAGGGGCCCTGGAGAAAGAACAAAGCCTCACGAGATACAACTGTGCGCCAGACCCAGGATCCCTGGGAAACCTGCTTGGGGGGGGGGGGTCCCTCTTGGTTTGCGTCTGCAGCCGCTGGAGGAAAAAAAAGAGTCTCGCAACACCCTCGGCCTTGCCGAGTCCCCAGCCAGGACTCTGGAGACCCAGGTGTCTGCTGCTTGGTGCCGCCGGGGCAGCTTTCAAGCTGCCTGGCCTTGGCAGTGCTTCGGTGCCACCCCGGAAGGTCGACAGCTGCAAGCTCAGGCAGGGCCAAGAGCAGCCCATCTGGTGCTGGGAAGCCACGACTGCTGGCCCAGCCCCTCATCCCTAGCATCTCCGGCTCAGGTAGAGCTCTCAGGTGCACCACACCTGCCGACCACTCCGTCTCACTGCTTTCAGATCCTGGCGTGCCTCCAGAAGAAAGTGCCGCACAGACAAAAACACTCATTTGGGGGTTTTAAAGGTAAAGGTAGTCCCCTGTTCAAGCACCGGGTCATTACCTATTCATGGGGTGAAGTCACATCACAACGTTTTAGATACCCCACGGGGTATTTTATTATTGTATTGTTGTAATGTCTATATTTTATGCTACGTAAGCCGCCCTGAACCTGCTTCGGCAGGGAGGGCGGGATATAAATTAAAAATTATTATTATTATTATTGTTTTCTTGGCAGACTTTTTGTTATGGGATGGTTTCCCATTGGCTTCCCCAGTCCTCTACCCTTTCCCCTCAGCAAGCTGGGGACTCCTTTGACCGACCTCAGAAGGATGGAAGGCTGAGTCAACCTGGAGCCAGCTACCTGAACCCAGCTTCCACTGGGATCAAACTCATCAGCAGAGCTTGGACTGCAGTACTGCAGCTTACCGCTTTGCACCACAGGGTTCTTTTTGGGGGTTTACCCCTATTTTTAAAAAATGTATTCTGATTGTTTATTTCCATTCACGCACATGTTTGCTTTCGGTACATTCCTTTTTTCTGTCAATGGGGGGAAAATAACACTTGCTGTAATTTCCCCCCATCCAGATGGGATTCTTTGGGCCTGTACCCCATGCATCGATCTTGCTGTGACCAGACTCAGGGTCTTCTCCCTGCACTCGAGTGATGAGAGAGCTCAAGCGGGGAGCCTTCAGCAGATCCTAGGCACTGATTACTTACCATGCATCACATCTCAATTACCTTCTCAACAGCTCTGTAAAGTAGACCAGTGTTCACACCCTGGATCAAAGAGGGGAGGGGCAAATGCCACAAGACCATAGGCCAAAAACTATTCAACCATGTCCGTCCTGAATTCCTAGCTTTCTCTAATTTTTACGCATAATAGCGGGGACACCAATGCAGGCGTCCCTGCATTGCTGACAAGGATTGTATTTACTACGGTGTTCCCACTATTATGCATGACAATTAGAGAAAGCTAGGAATTCAGGACAGACGTGGTTGTTGACTGAATATTTTTGGCACTACTGGACCTGGAGAATTGTACAGTATTCATAAGAACGGTCCCGAGAAGAAGGATTCGAGATCCAAAATGACTTGCAAAGCGGGCTAGTTCTCCATTGGACCGCCTGTTTTTAAACATTGTACTGAATGGAATATAGATGCTTTCAGCCACATAAGGACAGTAGGAGCATTGTGGAACTTATGAGGTTTTAACTTGGTGATATGTACCGGAGATATTTGTTTTGTATTTTCAATACTTATTATTCACAACAAGTTAAAATTGTATTTTACACAGAGAGTTCTTTCTTTTTGTTGTGACGAGACCATAGGCCAGCGTGGGCAGGAGGTGTGGAATCAGATGTGGACGTGGGGTTGAACTTGAAAGGAAAGGGGAAGGCTTGATTCTCACTCAGACCCAGGGAGTGGCTCCCAAGGAAGGCCATGTGTATGGCCAAGAGAAGACAGGAGCACTGGATGAGCAAACCACCCAGCTCACCCCAGGCAGGCACAATACAAACTCCTGTCCTCTCTTGGCTGAACGCATGACCTTCCTTTGGAGCCACTCCTCTGAACAAGTCCTGCCAAGACCAAGCCCAATGAGGAAAGGCTGAGAGATTTAGGAATGTTCAGTCTGGAGAAGAGGAGGTGGAGGGGGGAAAGGATGGCTCTCTTGAAGTATTTGAAGGGCTTTCACTCAGAGGAGGGCAGGGAGGCGTTCCCGTTGGCAGCAGATGAGAGGACTTCCACTTCTGGGTAGCAGTTTGTGGATGAACAAGATCTTGGGGTACTACAGGTGGACCATAAGTTGAATACGAGCACCCGGTGTGATGCAGCAACAAAAAAGGCTAATGCGATATAGGAGTTATCAACAGAGGCATAACATTCAAATCATAAGACGTCATAATCCTACTGTGCGTTGCACTGATCAGGCCGCACCTGGAGCATTGTGTGCAGTTCTGGAGGCCTCACTTCAAGAAGGATTTGGACAGAACAGAGCGAGTGCAGAGGAGAGCGGCGTGCATGGTCAGGAGCCTGGAGACAAACCGTATGGGAAAAGGCTGAGGGACTTGGGAATGTTCAGTCTGGAGAAGAGGAGGTAGAGGGTGAGGACAGGATTGCTCTCTTGAAGTCCGTGAAGGGCTGACGCTGAGGAGGACAGGGAGCTGTTCCTATTGGCAGCAGAGGAGAGGATTTGCAATAATGGGTTTAAGTCAGGGGTGGGGAACCTCCGTCCCGAGGGCCATATACGGCCCTCAAGGTCACTTGGTGTGGCCCTCGGGGATTGCTGGGCTGAGCCATGTGGCAGCCTCCCTGGGGCCTGGCTGGCCAGCGAGGATCGTGGGGCCCAGCTGCACTGTTCAGCAGCCTCCCCAGGGCCAGGCAGGGATCACAGGGCCCAGATGTACTCTGCAGCAGCCTCCCTGGGGCCTGGCCGGCCGGCCGGCCAGAATTGCTGCAGGGCCTGGAAAAGTTACTGCCACAGTTCAGTTTGCACTTGATTATCCCAGATGGGTGTGGCCTAATATGCTAATGAGGGTGTGACCTAATATACTAATATTAGGGCATGTGGTCTAATATGCTACTGAGTTCCTGCTGGGCAGCAGGCCAGGTGTGTGTGTGTGTGTGTGCGCGCGCGCCAGATTAGGCTCTCCCCACATGACTTCCAATAGAACATCAATTATTTGCATTAATTTTGCTGGCCTGAATCATTCTCCCTCGGCGGAGCACTGTTTTTTAAGTTGATAATTTTTTATGGCCCACGAATGATGTTATAAATACCCATACGGCCCTTGGCAGAGAAAAGGTTCTCCACCCCTGGTTTAAGTTAAGGATGGGAAGGTACCAGCTGGATATTTTTAACAGTAAGAGTTGTCCAACAGAGGAATCAGCTACCTAGGATAGTACTGAGACCCCCTCACTGGCAGTCTTGAAGCAGCGGGTGGGCGAACCTTTGTCAGGGATGTTCTAGGCTAGGGGTCCCCAAATCCTGGGCCGTGGACCAGTACTGGTCCATGGCCTGTTAGCAACTGGGCTGTGAGTCGTATAATTATTTCATTATATATTACAATGTAGTAGTAATAATAATAAGACATTGGATTTATATCCTACCCTCCACTCCGAATCTCAGAGTCTCGGAGTGGCTCACAATCTCCTTTCCCTTCCTCCCCCATAACAGACGCCCTCTGAGGTGGGTGAGAGAGCTCTGACAGAAGCTGCCTTTTCAAGGACATCTCTGCCAGAGCTATGGCTGACCCGAGGCCATTCCGGCAGCTGCAAGTGGAGGAGTGGGAAATCAAACCCGGTTCTCCCAGATAAGAGTCCACACGCTTAAGCACCACACCAAACTAATAGAAATAAAGTGCACAGTTGTATCATTTTGAAACCATCACACACACACACACACACACTGGTTCATGGAAAAATTGTCTTCCACAGTACCAGTCCCTGGTGGCCAAAAGGCTGGGACCCTCTGTTCTAGGCTGATCCTGCATTGAGCAGGGGGTTGGACTAGATAGCCTGTACGACTCTGTGATTCTCTGATTCTAAGACCACCATTGTGTATTCTGTAATGCCACCCTGGAGCATTAAGCCACATTAAGTTGGATACTCAGCTGTGATCTAACTCTTTCTCTCAGCAGCCGGCCTGCTGGGGGCCACTTCAAGCTGACCCCGCGCCGGGCATTTGAGTGCAGATCCAATACTGTCTCCTCAGCATGAACTGTGACGTGCGCTACAACCCAGAGTCACGGGAAACGCTGCTCTAAATGGATTACGAGGGAAGACGTGGTCCTTAACGCTACCCGCCCCAGTGCCTGGGGAGAGCTTACAGATTTGCTGGCGTGGCCAGTTCCCAGATTTCTGCGCTTCCTTAAGAAAAGCCCTTGTACGGCCTCCGGGAAAGAACATCTCCCTTGTTATGTACAATTTGCCCACCAGAAGAAACCAGCCAGCGTGTGAGGCTGCCTGCTTCTCCTTTAGGGGCACGAGGCTGGCAGAACTCGAAATGGGACACGCCTGTGAAATGCAACACCCTTTGAAAGCAGGGAGGCTCGTTCTTCCTCTCCCTCCCTTTCTCTGTCGAGGATCAGAGCTCCCAAGGCCAGAGAACTGGAGGAAAAGCACTCCGTTCTACTACCTGAGAATCGACTCTCTCGCATTGATACAAAAACAAACTAGTGCGTTGCTGGACCTTATGCGGTGCTGGATAAAACCCTGTGGAGGCCCCTAAATACAGGTAAAGGTTGTCCCCTGGGCAAGCGCCAGTCGTTTCCGACTCTGGGGTGACGTTGCTTTCACAATGTTTTCATGGCAGACTTTTTACGGAGTGGTTTGCCATTGCCTTCCCCAGTCATCTATCCTTTCCCCCCAGCAAGCTGGGCTTCATTTGACTGACCTCGGAAGTATGGAAGGCTGAGTCAACCTGGAGCTGGCTACCTGAACCCAGCTTCCACCACGGATCAAACTCAGGTCATGAGCTGAGCTTAGGCCTGCAGTACTGCAGCTTTACCACTCTGTGCCATGGGGCTCTTATATAGCTGCTCTTAAAAGTTCTGCAGGGATTTTGTGGGCAAACAGTCATCTCCCCCAGCTCTTCAAATGGGGACAAAGAAAAGGAAGGAAAGGTCTCCTGTGCAAGCACCAGTCATTTCTGAATCTGGGGTGACGTTGCTTTCACATGGTTTTCACGGCAGACTTTTTATGGGGTGGTTTGCTATTGCCTTCCCCATCTACACTTTTTAGACTTTTTACGGGGCGGTTAGCCATTGCCTTTCCCAGTCATCATACACTTTCCCCCCAGCGAGCTGGGGATTCATTTGACCGACCTCAGAAGGATGGAAGGCTGGGTCAACCTCAAGCCGGCTACCTGAAACAGCTTCCGCTGGGATCGAACTAGGGACCTGAGCAGAGGGCTCTGACTGCAGTACTGCGGCCTTACCACTCTGTGCCATGGAGCCCTGTAAGCATGAGGAGAAAGGAAAGGAAAGGTTCCCTGTGCAAGCACCAGTCGTTTCTGACTCTGGGGTGACGTTGCCTTCCCCAGTCCTCTACACTTTCCCCCCAGCAAGCTGAGGACTCATTTGACCGACCTCGGAAGGATAGAAGGCTGAGTCAACCTGGAGCCGTCTACCTGAGCCAGCTTCCGCCGGGATCGAACTCAGGCCGTGAGCAGAGCTTAGGACTGCAGTACTGCAGCTTTACCACTCTGAACCACGGGGCTCTTGTGGAGGCCCCTAGGCAGTCAAAATCTTGGGGGGGGGGGGCCCTCTCGCAAATTATCTCAGAGTTGGAGCACCGCCCACACACAGGCCCCACTTCAGCCTGCAGGCCCCTCCTCAAAAGCCCCTTTGACAAAGTTGCAGGGGAGAGGCAGAGAGAGGCAAACTTGGTGACAACGCCAGCAACAGCTGCACCAGGCAAGTTGGCCAAAGAGCAGCCCAATTGCTGGCTGCATGTGCAGGCTGGGAGGGCTGCAAGCGAGGGGAAACGGGGGGGAAGCCAGCTCGGGGCTCCTAAAGGTGTGGGGGTCCATAGGCAGGTGCCTACTTGGCCTAATTGTTAAGCCAGCTCTTTGTAAAGCCTCTTGTGTGCGAGGAAAGTGCTTTGCCTTGACTGAGCCATCTTTCCCTTCTCAGGGTTGCCTGTTTCAGATGCTACTGCGCAAAGATCTGGCTTGTGAAAAAGGCACTGAAACTGGGGCCCAAGCATAAGAACAAATGGCCACCCAAAATGGCCGGCTGTGAGCAAAAGAAAGACTGAGGGAGTTCTCACAGTTATATTAGGGTTGCCAAGTCCAATTTAAGAACTATCTGGGGACTTTGGGGGTGGAGCCAGGAGACTTTGGGGGTGGAGCCAGGAGACATTAGGGGTGGGGCCAAGATCAAGGTTGTGACAAGCATCATTGAACTACAAAGGGATTTCTGGCCCTCACATTTAAAGGGACAGCACACCTTTTCGATGCCTTCCTTCCATAGGAAATAATGAAGGATAGGGGCACCTTCTTTTGGGGCTCAAAGAATTGGACCCCCTGGTCCAATCATTTTGAAACTTGGGGGATATTTTGGGGAGAGGCACTAGATGCTGTAATGAAAATTTGGTGCGTCTACCTAAAAAAAAATGCCCCCCCAGAGCCCCAGATACCCGTGAATCAATTCTCTATTATTTTCTATGGGAATAAATTTCTATAGGGAATAATAGTGTGTCCAGCAGACATTTTCCTCCCCTCCCCCCGCTTTCTGATGACCCTGAAGTGGGGGGAGGCCCTCCAAACCAGGGGATCCCCTGCCCCCACCTGGGGATTGGCAACCCTAGGTTATATAGATATAGAGTTTAAAAAAAACCCGAAACCATCCCAATGCGTGATGCGCCCAAATAACAATTATCAGCTCATTAGCATCAAACGTGATTGCACTTACAGTTTCCAAATCAACACAATGTTATAGCGAAAGAATTCAGAAAGGACTCCTTATTCCAATTCAATACATGATGAAAAGAAGAGGATCCCATAGAGTTTTTCCCTCCCCAAATGCTAGAGAGTCCAGGGAAAACCATAGAGTTTTCCCAAAAATGCCTAAAGTAGCCGGTGTGCAATTTCACTGGCGCGATGACATCACTCATGAAAGAAGAAGATATTGGATTTATATCCAGCCCTCCACTCCGAAGAGTCTCAGAGCGGCTCACAATCTCTTTACCTCCCTCCCCCACAACAGACACCCTGTGAGGTGGGTGGGGCTGGAGAGGGCTCTCACAGCAGCTGCCCTTTCAAGGACGACCTCTGCCAGAGCTATGGCTGACCCAAGGCCATTCCAGCAGGTGCAAGTGGAGGAGTGGGGAATCAAACCAGGTTCTCCCAGATAAGAGTCCGCACACTTAACCACTACACCAAACTGGCTCTCCAGTCCCAGAGGCTGTGGGAGGACTTGGCAACCTTAGCATCTGGAGAAATCTTGATCCATCTGGAGGTCAATTGCAATAGTGGGAGATCTCTGGATGCCACAGTTTTAGGCAGGCCTCCTTTGGAGCAAGAGCTCACAGGAGCCAAACTCTGGAACCTCGAGATTTTATTGTGCTCTTTCTTTTTTAAACCCCCAATACTTGCTTCTGGGCTCCACTGTACAAACCCCCTGTGAGAATTTTGCTGAACGCTAAGGTTTGACAAACTTTCTAATATGTTTCCCCACAAAAAAATTGGGAAAATAACCAAAACATATCAAGCAGACAGATGGAAATCTTCATCATGCCCCTGTGGCCAAATAGGAGAAAGTAATTTTAAAAGTATGGTGGGAGCAAAGGTTTTATTATGCCAATTCTAATTCAAGAAGCATTTGAAGGTACATGATAAGCTGACGTAATTTAGAGGTTTACGAGGTTTACAAGATGATGCATGGGATGGAGAAAGTATTTACTTAGGCAGCACTAAGTGAAAATGTGCCCCTAATGAACTGAGCAGGAAAAAGTAGAGAGAAAAGTACTTTTCTCTCTTTCTCACAATACAAGAACTCGTGGGCATTCAATGAAATTGCTGAGCAGTAGGGTTAGAATAGATAAAAGGAAGTACTTCTTCATCCAAAGGGTGATTAACGTGTGGAATTCACTGCCACAGGAGGTGGTGGCGGCTACCAGCATAGCCAGCTTCAAGAGGGGTTTGGATAAAAATATGGAGCAGAGGTCCATCAGCGGCTATTAGCCACAGCATATTATTGGAACTATCTGGGGCAGTGATGCTCTGTATTCTTGGTGCTTCGGGGGGGGGGGGGGCAAAGTGGAAGGGCCACTGTGTGACACAGAGCGTTGGCCACTGTGTGACACAGAGCGTTGGACTAGATGGGCCATTGGCCTGATCCAACATGGCTTCTCTTATGTTCTTCTGTTCTTAGTACACCTTCTGGTGATGTCAGGGGCTGTGGAATATGCAAAGGAGTTGTGCTAACGAGCTCCAGCTAGGGTTGCCAATCCCCAGGTGGGAGCAGGGGATCCCCCGGTTTGGAGGCCCTGCCCCCACTTCAGGGTCATCAGGGGGGGGTGGAATGTCTGTTGTGCGCTCTATTATTCCCTATGGAGACCAATTCTCATAGGGTATAATGCAGAATTGATCCAAGGGTATCTGGGGCCCTGGGAGGGCTGTTTTTTAGGTAGAGGCACCAAATTTTCAGCATAGCATCTGATCCCTCTCCTCAAAAGTCCCTCCAAGTTTTAAAAATATTGGACCAGGGGGACCAATTCTGTGAGCCCCCAAAGAAGGTGCCCCTATCCGTCATTATTTCCAAATGGACGGAAGGCATTTAAAAGGTGTGCGGTCCCTTTAAATGTGGTGGCCAGAACTCCCTTTGGAGTTCAATTATGCTTGTCACAACCTTGCTCCTGGCTCCACCCCCAAAGTTCCAAGATATTTCTTGAATTGGATCTGGCAACCTGAGCTCCGGCACCTGTTTTTCAACAAAATGACTCCTGGTTTTAGGGGGGTTGCCTTGTTGCTCTGCAACAGAAGAGCTCAACTGAAGTCTTCAGGAAAGAAAGGAAAGGAAAGGCCCCTTGTGCAAGCACCAGTCGTTTCCGACTCTGGGGTGACGTTGCTTTCACAACATTTTCACGTCAGACTTTTTACGGAGTGGTTCGCCCTTGCTTTCCCCAGACCTCCCTGCTTTCCCCCCAGCCAGCTGGGGACTCCTTTTACTGACCTCGGAAGGGTGGAAGGCTGAGTCAACCTCGAATTGGCTACCTGAAAACCCAGCTTCCGCCGGGGATTGAACCCAGGTCGTGAGCAGAGCTTAGGACTGCAGCACTGCAGCGTTAACCCTCTGTGCCACGGGGCTATTGAAGTCATCAAGAGGGGGGGGGGCTCAAATCCGGCTACACTCCAGAATGACTCTTCTGGACTGTTCCGGGGCTGCCATTCCTGGCAACCAGCACCCGAGCTCAGGCACTGCTCCCCCAGCCCACAACCTTCAACTTTTCTGCAACTGAACAGAGAGTGGGGGGGGGGACTGTTGGGAAAAGCTGAGGGGGGGGGCACGTCCTCGACAGAGACTGTTTGTTCACTCAACTGTGGCTCCTGCCATTTCTTACGCCTATTAAGCGGGGGGGGGGCATCACTCTGCAAGCGCCGGGTGGGTATTCTGCCGCTCCGTAATCCATTGAAGTCGTGCCTATTAATATGGCCTGACAAGAGACCTGCAGCTTTTTCTGATTAGGACAGAAATTGCCCAAGGCAGGGAGCTGTGAAAAACCATCCCATGAGCAGGCCGGATTTCTAGCATTTTCCCTTCATTTTATTTCCCAGAGACCGGGGGGGGGGGGGGGGGGGGAGGGGGTAAGGCTGGTCCTTTCACTTACAGGAAGGATCCAGGTGGGCCCTTGAGAGAGCCACTGCTGGCTGTAGGGGGGGCAGCAGAGTGAACTGGGCCTGGCCTGTGCGTCTAGTCCAGGCTGCACCATGGCGTGGCCTAGGTCAAAACTGGGTAGCCCTCCTGGCCCAGCCAGTTCCACAGGGGCTCTAACACCCCACTTATTCCATGGCTGTTTTCAGGTCCAATCTTCCGCAGTGGAGTCTGACAGGGCCCAGTTAGGAACATAAGAACATCAGAGAAGCCATGTTGGATCAGGCCAATGGCCCATCCAGTACAACCCTCTGTGTCACACAGGGGCCAAAAAAACCCCAAGTGCCATCAGGAGGTCCATCAGTGGGGCCAGGACACCAGAAGTCCTCCCACTCTTGCTCCCCCCAAGCACCAAGAAGACAGAGCATCACTGCCCCAGAGAGAAGAACACAAGAGAAGCCATGTTGGATCAGGCCAATGGCCCATCCAGTCCAAATCTCTGTGTCACATAAGAACATAAGAGAAGCCATGTTGGATCAGGCCAATGGCCCATTCAGTCCAACTCTCTGTGTTACACAGTGGCCAAAGAAATCAGGTGCCATCAGGAGGTCCATCAAGTGGGGCCAGGACACTAGAAGCCCTCCCACTGTTGCCCCCCTCCTAGCACCAAGAATACAGAGCATCACCACCCCAGACATGAGAACATAAGAGAAGCCATGTTGGATCAGGCCAATGGCCCATCCAGTCCAACACTCTGTGTCACACAGTGACCAAAAAAACTCAAGTGCCATCAGGTCCATCAGTGGGGCCAGGACACTAGACGTCCTTCCACTCTTGCCCCCCCCCCCCCCACCCTCAAGCACCAAGAAGACAGAGCATCACTGCCCCAGACAGAAGAACATAAGAGAAGCCATGCTGGATCAGGCCAATGGCCCCTCCAGTCCAACACTCTGTGTCACATAAGAACATAAGAGAAGCCATGTTGGATCAGGCCAGTGGCCCCTCCAGTCCAACACTGTGTGTCACACAGTGACCAAAAAACCCAGGTGCCATCCAGAGGTCCATCAGTCGGGCCAGGACACTAGAAGCCCTCCTACTGTTGCCCCCCAAGCACCAAGAATACAGAGCATCACCACCCCAGACAGAGAGTTCCAACAATAGGCTGTGGCTAATACCCGCTGATGGGCCTAAGGTTGCCAATGCCCAGGTAGGGAAGGGGACCTCCAGGTTTGGAGGCCCTCCCCCCGCTTCAGGGTCATCAGAAAGCGGGGGGTGGGGGTAATGTCTGTTGAGCACTATGGAGACCAATTCTCATAGGGTATAATAAAGAATTGATCTCTATGTATCTGGGGCGGCTGGGTTTTTTTAGGTAGAGTCACCATATTTGCAGCATAGCATCTGGTGCCTCTCCTCAAAATACCCTCCAAGTTTCCAAAGAAGGTGCCTGTATCGTTCATTATTTCCAGTGAGAGGAAGACATTTAAAAGGTGTGTGGTCCCTTTAAATGTGATGGCCAGCACCTCCTTTGGAGTTCAATTATGCTTGTTACACCCTTGCTCCTGGCTCCACCCCAAAGTCCCCAGATATTTCTTGAGTCAGACTTGGCAACCCAGATGGACCTCTGCTCCAGATGTTGATCCAATCCCCTCTTGAAGCTGTCTATGCTTGCAGCTGCTGCCACCTCCTGTGGCAGTGAATTCCACGCGTTCGTCACCCTTTGGGTGAAGAAGTTACACATCCCAAGTCCGCTGAGCTTTGGGTTTCCTTCATTCCCTGTAGATGAGGACTGCAACACAATTTCTCTGCCCTGCTGGGTCAATTAATGTTTTGGTTTTTTTTTCCACTTTGAGAGGCAGTTTTTTAGGGGGGGGGGTTAGTGTGTTTTTTTTTAGTTTTATTTGTGATTTATATCCCACCCTTCCACCAGGTGGCTCAGGATTGACAACGTTGGGTTGGGAAACACCTGGAGATTTGGAGGGGGGGCGGAGTCTTGGGGAGGGGGGGGGTTGGGAGGGGGAACCACAGTAGGGTGCAGTGCCAGAGACTCCAGCCTCCTAAGCAGCCTGCAGCCTTCCACTTGTGGCATTTTGAATGACACACACAAAGAAGAAGAATTGCAGATTTATACCCCGCCCTTCTCTCTGAATCAGAGACTCAGAGCGGCTTACAATCTCCTATATCTTCTCCCCGCCCCACAACAGACACCCTGTGAGGTGGGTGGGGCTGAGAGAGCTCTGACAGAAGCTGCCCTTTCAAGGAGAGCTGTGTGAGAGCTATGGCTGACCCAAGGCCATTCCAGCAGCTTCAAGTGGAGGAGTGGGGAATCAAACCCAGTCCTCCCAGATAAGCATCCGCACACTTCACCACTACACCAAACTGGCATAGAGTTGGAAGGGGCCATACAGGCCATCTAGTCCAACCCTCTGCTCAGACTTCATTCAGCGGCACAAACAGTCACACCAAAGTTGCTTCTTCTCTGTGTTTTTTACATTCACACGGGGCACGTAAGGAAGAATCAGGGGCACTATTCCCTGTGACCGAACTGTCCGTGAGTGTGAAAACGACCAGGCAGTTCCAGATCCAGAGAAAACAAAACAGAATTCTTAATGCTTCACAGTCCCAATTCAAAAACAAAATCCTTTGGAATTCCAAAGTCTGGGGAGAAATTTAGATGGGGAAAATTTTAGAAGTTTCCCTACTCCCCACCCCCTTCCTCTTGTACAAACAGATGAAGGTGCCAGTGGAGGATCAATAGCTAGAGGAGGAGGAGGAGAAGAAGAAGTTGATGATATTGGATTTATCTCAGAGTATTAGAGTGGCTTACAATCTCCTTTATCTTCTTCCCCCACAACAGACACCCTGTCAGGTAGGTGGGGCTGAGAGAGCTCTCACAGCAGCTGCCCTTTCAAGGACAACTCCTACAAGAGCTATGGCTGACCCAAGGCCATTCCAGCAGCTGCAAGTGAAGGAGTGGGGGAAACCGGTTCTCCTAGACAAGAGTCCGCACACAGATAAGCCCTCCATCTGTCCCTCCACCTTTTCTGAGAGTCAGGGGAGAGGGAGGGGACAGACACACCTCATCTGTGTCAAACGGTGCCGTTCTGTCCCCCGGCCAAATCCACGGCCGTCATTAGGAATTAGGAGCCATCCTATCAGAGGTTAATTGCTGCGGACGCGTGGCATATGGTGGGGGATGTGGCGGTTGCCTGCATCGTCACTGACAGTTGATTCTCACTTACCATCTGGTGGAGATTCTCTGAATGTCAATTCAAATTAAACTAATGAGCATGGTCGGCAAGGTTTTGGAGACTGCGTTTCCCTCTGCCCTTCGACCACAACAAGCAACCTGAAAGCCCATGAGAAAGAATCCTGGTGCCCTTTGGACCTGGGGGAGGGTTGCCAGCGAAAAGCACAACCTGCCTCGTTTTCCGACCTCCTTTGAGACCCACAGATGCTGAATTAAAAGGGAGAAGAGTCTGGCTACTTAACTGCTAAGAATCCAGCACAGAGACACTTTGTCCAATGAGCAGAATGAGCAGAATCGGACAGGTAGCAATCAGTGTTCCTGGTTGGTGTAGCGGTTAAGTGTGTGGACTCTTATCTGGGAGAACCGGGTTTGATTCCCCACTGCTCCACTTGCAGCTGCTGGAATGGCCTTGGGTCAGCCACAGCTCTCGCAGGAGTTGTCCATGAAAGAACATCTTATGAGAGAGCTCTCTCAGCCCCACCCACCTCACAGGGTGTCTGTTGTAGGGGGAGGGGTAAAGGAGATTGTAAGCCGCTCTGAGATTCAGAGTATAGGGTGGGGTATAGATCTGCTGTCTTCTTCTTCTTCTAAACTGAGTTATCATGAGCTAGCTCACCGGTTTTTTTAGCCTCCGGCTCACAGTTTTGTCTTCGCTCAGGAAGGATGGCCCCAGAGCCAGATAATTGATGCAGTAGCCAAATCGCTCACTCACATCTTTAATGCCAGTAGCTCACAAAGTAGAATTTTTGCTTGCAAGTCTCCGTAGCCTAGAGGGAGTATTGGTAGCTGTGGCAGACCACTGTGGACCGAAAAACCCATCAGGTTTTCCTCCCATCTTTGGACCACAGAAGCAGTCTGCAATCCAGTAGCCGTTGCTGGGAATTATTCTGGCCCAGCCACTTTGCGTCAGCTTCTTGGAGGGGAAGTCGAACACCTCCTGAGCTTCTGTCCTTCCTTCCTTCCTCTTTGACCCTGCCTTTCCCAGGGGCTGCCTCAATCTGCTTATGAACCAGAGCCTTCTACCATGAAAACGGGAAGCATGCTAAGTCATGTAGGATGCTTATATGCCTCGTTTCCCAATCAATCATGCCAGCCTTGGGTCTGGAGATGACCGGGAGGAAGGCTGTCGAAAAGAGCACCTGAAAGACTAACAACATTAGGGGCAGGGGAGAAGCTGTCATGAGTCATGGCTCATTTCTGCAGTCTTTCAGGCGCTACTGACCTCTTGCTCTTTTCTAACGCTACTAGGGTGCCCAAGTCCAGTTCAAGAAATACCTGGGGACTTCGGGGGTGGAGCCAGGAGACACTGGGGGCGGAGCCAGGAGCAAGGGTGCGACAAGCATGATTGAACTCCAAAGGGAGTTCTGGCCACCACACTTAAAGGGACGGCACACCTTTTAAATGCCTTCCCTCCACTGGAAATAGGGTTGTCAAGTCCAATTTAAGAAATATCTGGGGACTTTGGAGGTGGAGCCAGGAAACTTTGGGGGTGGAGCCAGGAGACATTAGGGGTGGGGCCAAGATCAAGCCTGTGACAAGCATCATTGAACTCCAAAGGGAGTTCTGGCCATCACATTTAAAGGGACGGCACACCTTTTCAATGCCTTCCTTCCATAGGAAATAATGAAGGATAGGGGCACCTTCTTTTGGGGCTCATAGAATTGGGCCCTCTGGTCCAATCATTTTGAAACTTGGGGGGTATTTTGGGGAGAGGCACTAGATGCTGTACTGAAAATTTGGTGCCTCTACCTTAAAAAACAGCCCTGCCCTGAGCCCCAGATATCCACGGATTAATTCTCCATTATTTTCTATGGGAATAAATCTCCCTAGGGAATAATAGAGTTCCCAGCAGACATTTCCCTCCCCTCCCCCCGCTTTCTGACAACCCTGAAACGGGGGGAGGGCCTCCAAACCGGGGGATCCCCTGCCCCCACCTGGGGATTGGCAACCCTAACTGGAAATAATGAAGGATAGAGGCACCTTCTTTAGGGGCTCACAGAATTGGACCCCCTGGTCCAATCTTTTCGAAACTTGGAGGGTGTTTTGAGGAGAGGGTCTTTTGCAAATGTGGTACCTCTACCTAAAAAAAACAGCCCTCCCCCAAGCCCCAGATACCAGCAGATCTATTCTTCATTATACCCTATGGGAATTGGTCTCTATAGGGAATAATGGAATGCCCAGCGGACATTTCCCTGCTGGGCAGTCCATTATTCCCTATGGAGACCAATTCCCATAGGGTATAATGAAGAATTGATCTGCTGGGGGGGGCTGTTTTTTGAGTTAGATTTGCAGCACCCTGGCTGCAACAGAGGTCATCGGGGCAGCCCCACCTACTATTACAGTAGTCTGAACTCAACAGGACTAAACTTCCAGAAGAAGCGCAGCTCGTGTGCTCAGCCCAGCTGGCCAAAGAGGCTTCCGGCATCAACATGGAGACCTGAGGAGGATCTTAAGGCACCCGAAGCAGTGGTCTTCAGGGGATTTGTTGTCTCTTCCAGAATAGGGAACAAGAAAGCATTCATTTGCTGTAGCTCCCTTCCACGGCCTCATGGGACTCAAGACCCTGTCTTGAGTCCCATGTTGGAACAATAGAGGAAGAAGAAGGAGAAGAAAAGAAGAAGAAAAGCATAGATTTATACCCTACCCTTCTATCTGATTCAGATTCTGTCTCAGAGCAGCTTACAATCTCCTTTATCTTCTCCCCCCACAACAGACACCCTGTGAGGTAGGTGGGGGCTGAGAGAGCTCTCCCAGGAGCTGCCCTTTCAAGGACAGCTCTGCAAAAACTATGGCTGCCCCAAGGCCATTCCAGCAGCTGCAAGTGGAGGAGTGGGGAATCAAGCCCAGTTCTCCCAGATAAGAGTCCGCGCACTTCACCGCTACACCAAACTGAAGCAACAGCCAGCCAGCTGCCCCACGGCAAACCATTTCAAGGTCTTGGCCTCTGTCCTTCTTTCCAGCGATTATCCAGGCTTTGTACTTATTCAGAAACTGGCCGCATCCCCCTGCCCCACTCAGAAACAGAACAGTCTGGTTTGCAAGGGCACATCAGGGCTGCAGAAAGCACAGCGTCGGAATCCCAGAGGAGTCCTCCCCCCCCCCCCGCATCCCCATTTCATAATGAATGAAACACCACGGAGGTGGTGAGATCCTCTCCTCTCCAAAACGAAGTGTCCTGTCAAGGAGAGTAAATGAGGCCTTCAGAGACGCTAAGCACTCCGCAGACAGCCGCATAAGTCACCAGTCAAAAGATGCCGTTGGCCAAGAAGAAAATGAAGGGGGAGCAGGCCGACAGCCGGGTTTGTAGCACCGGGAAATGCCAGGAGCAGTTTAGGCCCAGGTTCCAACCTTTGAGTGGCTGCATGGAGAACGGGCACCTCCAACCAAGACCCCTGGCCCGGGGGCCACACTGCGAGGAGGTGGGGTGCATGATTCCATTGCATGTTTCTCCCTAGCCTTCAATTTGAAGGGTGCAGTCACAGTGGCATGTAGCTCTTCTGAAGGTGCAGGTGAAGGGGTTGACAAAAAAAGAACTGAGATTAGACGAACTCATGGAAGATGGCTGGATTCAAATGCAGTCGCACCTTAAGAAACCAGCGAGGTTTTCACGGTCTGAGCTTCTGAGAGTCCAGGCTGCAGACACAAGAAGGATTCAAGGAGCTCCATTTTTACTTTGTGTCACATAAGAACATAAGAGAAGCCCTGTTGGATCAGGCCAGTGGCCCATCCAGTCCAACACTCTGTGTCACACAGTGGCCAAAAAACCCCAGGTGCCATCAGGAGATCCATCAATGGGTCCAGGGAACTAGAAGCCCTCCCACTGTTGCCCTCCCAAGCACCAACAATACAGAGCATCACTGCCCCAGACAGAGAGTTCCAACAATACGCTGTGGCTAATAGCCACTGATGGACCTCTGCTCCATATGTTGATCCAATCTCCTCTTGGAGCTGTCTATGCTTGTAGCAGCCACCACCTCCTGTGGCAGTGAGTTCCATGTGTTCAACACCCAGAATTCACTGCTGCAACACTGTTCTGCTACAGACGAACATAGCTACCCTCTGAACAACTCTTTATGGAGGATGAGTCTGCTCTCCCCAAGGCAGGGGGAAGGGCTTGTCCTTGTAATGGAATCATGGGCAAGATGTGTGGCAAGATGTGGCCACTGATTGGCTGAAACCAGGGGTGGAATTCTAGCAGGAGCTCCTTTGCATATTCGGCCACACACCCCTGATGTAGCCAATCCTCCTGGAGCTTACGAGGCTGTTTTTTGTAAGCTCTTGGCGGATTGGCTACATCAGGGGTGTGTGGCCTAATATGCAAAGGAGCTCCTGCTAGAATTCCACCCCTGGCTGAGAAAGCAAATTTAGGCAAGGACCAGGATGTTGCCAATTAAGCAACAGCGGTTGGGGCAGAAGGGAACACAAGGAAAGGACTGAAGGGGGAGGATATCGGCGGATCCCGAAAGTGCTCGACTGGATCATTCCTTTTGGCAATACCAAATTTTTTGCTGCAGTGCAACAGAGAGCCTTTTGCAAGGCCCAAAAGCCAGGTCTTTGTATTCTCTGCATAACATTCTCCCTCCGCACCACCAGGTCCCTTCATTCCCCTGCAAAGGACCCCTACCTTTGTCTTCCTCCTTCTCGCGGACGTTCCTCCCCTTGAGGGCCCGGCTCCACGTCCCACCGTAGTCTCCAGGATTGCTCCTCGCTGGCGTGTCCTTGGAAGGGATTTTGAACCAGGACCCATACCTCCGGGCAGTCGTCAGAGGCTCCGGCAGCTCCTTAAATTCCCTGCTAAGCTGCAGTGTCCCCAAATACTGGAGTTCAGTCCTGCCGCTGGTGCCCTCGTGGGCGCTGGGCTCGTTCTCCGAGACTCTCGGCTCCCCGGTGAAGCTGGCATGGAGGAACACCAAGCTGCCGGCAGTCAAGTAGAGGGCGATCAGCATGAAGAACCGGATGGGTTTCCGCTGGAAGTACCTCTGGAATTTCACCAAGAGCCTGGCCATGCTGGTCTCATTCCGTGTCTTGGCCGGGTGCAAATCCGCAGTGCGAAAAGCAACAGCGGCTCCAGGCTTGCAAACCGATTCTCAAGCTAGGGACAAGAACTCAAACGGCTAATTGTCCCCAAGCTAAGGACAAGAACGCAAATGGCTGAGTCATAATGCCCGGTAGACAGCCCTCTATGGTCTGTGGCCCCACTGTGGTATTTCAAGCGAGAAATGATTCCAGTTGGCACCACCAATTGGTCGTGTTTCTAACTTGTACATCAATTACTCCCCATTCCGCGGTCCCGCTGGGCCCTGGCCTTGGCGAGGGAATGTGTGTTATCTTATTTTAGATACTGGGCTGGCCCTGAAAAAGTTGGCGCCTTCTCCGACGGGAGTCCCTGCTGGGATCCATTTTCTTTGCCTCCCGTTAACCATCCCCCAGAGAGTGGCCCGGGGTTTCCATTGGCCGCGAGGTGGTCTTTGGGGAAGCGAAGATCATTGGGAAACTGATCTGCTGATACCGTCTCTGTCCGGGGCTTCCAGTCTGAGAGGGAAGGTCCCTTCAGAGTCTTCTCTTGAACGCTGGAAGCAGGAGCTCCTCTTTCAGCAGGAAAAATGGAGGGATCAAACAGGGCATTCTGGGTATAACGTGATGCCAGAGGCCTTTGTTCAACGACCTGCCATTCATCGCAGCATCCGAAACAGAAGGCGCTACCTGGAAGTCAAAATGGAGAAAGAGCATTAAGACAAGGGCAACTGATACCAGAAGCTAAAAACCAATGAAGTGGATGGTTCTTTGGAGCCAAGTAGCAAACTTTGGCCTGCCTCACTGGCTGGCACCCCTTCTCTCCAACCCCGTTTTCCTCCTCTTTTTGGGGAGGGGGGGTGCAAATGGGACAGGATGGCAGAGGCAAGGCGTATGATTCAGCATCTGATTCACTCCCGTACAAAGTTGAGTTTGGTGCAGTGGTTAAGTGTGCAACAGCCAGTTTGGTGTAGTGTGGAGCGTGCAGACTCTTATCCGGGAGAACCGGGTTTGATTCCCCACTCGCACCTGCAGGAATGGCCTTGTGTCAGCCATAGCTCTCGCAGCCATGCTGGGAATTATTAGGAAGGGAATTGAAAACAAACCAGCCAGTATCATAATGCCCCTGTATAAATCGATGGTGCGGTCTCATTTGGAGTACTGTGTGCAGTTCTGGTCGCCGCACCTCAAAAAGGATATTATAGCATTGGAGAAAGTCCAGAAAAGGGCAACTAGAATGATTAAAGGGCTGGAGCACTTTCCCTATGAAGAAAGGTTGAAACGCTTGGGACTCTTTAGCTTGGAGAAACGTTGACTGTGGGGTGACATGATAGAGGTTTACAAGATTATGCATGGGATGGAGAAGGTAGAGAAAGAAGTACTTTTCTCCCTTTCTCACAATACACACCTATTTGCCTGGACCCTTTTTTGGAGATGCCGGGGATTGAACCTGGGACTTTCTGCTTCCCAAGCAGATGCTCTACCACTGAGCCACCATCCCTCCCCTGACCAGCAGTGGCTCTCCAGGGTCTCAAGCCGAGGTTTTTCACACCTATTTGCCTGGACCCTTTTTTGGAGATGCCAGGGATTGAACCTGGGACCTTCTGCTTCCCAAGCAGATGCTCTACCACTGAACCACCGTCCCTCCCCTCGTGGGCATTCGATGAAATTGCTGAGCAGACAGGTTAAAACGGATAAAAGGAAGTCCTTCTTCACCCAAAGGGTGATTAACATGTGGAATTCACTGCCACAGGAGGTGGTGGCGGCCACAAGCATGGCCACCTTCAGGAGGGGTTTAGATAAAAATATGGAGCAGAGGTTCATCAGTGGCTATTAGCCACAGTGTGTGTGTGTGTGTATGGGCCATTGGCCTGATCTAACATGGCTTCTCTTATGTTCTTATGAGTTGTCCTTGAAAGCACAGCTGCTGTGAGAGCCCTCTCAGCCCCACCCACCTCACAAGGCATCTGTTGTGGCGGGGGGGGGGGAGATGTAGGAGATTGTAAGCCACTCTGAGTCTCTGATTCAGAGAGAAGGGCGGGGTATAAATCTGGCCTTCTTCGTCTTGAGTTACCAGCTTTGGGCTGGGAAATTCCTGGAGATTTGGGGTGTGGAGCCTGAAGAGGGCGGGGTTTGGGGAGGGGAGGGGCCTCAGCAGGGTCTCACGCCATGCAACCCAACCTCTAAAGCAGCCATTTTCTCCAGAGGAACCGATCTCTGTTGTCTGGAGATCAGTTGTAATTCTGGGAGATTGAGAACTCTCATACAAAGTGGGGGGAGGTGCGAGGATACAGTCCAATTTTGAGATTGAATGAGATGAGCCAGTGAGGGAGCTGAACTTCCCCAGGTCCTTCAGCCAAGCTCCCACCTCCTGCCGTCTTCCAGTCCTGGAAGTCAGCCCAGCTGCAAGAACGGTGCCTTCACTGCTGGAAGATAAGGTGGAGAGAGGCCTCACCCTTTGGTGTTACGAGAGCCAGTTGGGTGGAGTGGTGAAGTGTGCGGACTCTTATCCGGGAGAACCAGGTTTGATTCCCCACTCCTCCCCTTGCAGCTGCTGGAATGGCCTTGGGTCAGCCATAGCTCTTGCAGAGCTGTCCTTGAAAGCGTAGCTTCTGGGAGAGCTCTCTCAGCCCCACCAGTTTGGTGTAGTGGTTAAGTGAGCGGACTCTTATCTGGGAGAACCGGGTTTGATTCCCCACTCCTCCACTTGCAGCTGCTGGAATGACCTTGGGTCAGCCATAGCTCTGGCAGAGGTTGTCCTTGAAAGGGCAGCTGCTGTGAGAGCCCTCTCAGCCCCACCCACCTCACAGGGTGTCTGTTGTCGGGGAGGAAGGGAAAGGAGATTGTGAGCCACTCTGAGACTCTGAGATTCAGAATGGAGGGTGGGATATAAATCCAATATCATCATAATCTTCTTAAAAGGCACTCCATATTAGGTATGAACAGGGGTAGTTTCAGGGTCATGAATGAATATGGCTGCTGATTTCACGTTTCTGGGGGCTTCAGAGTCTTCCTTCTAATCTTCTCGTTTTCCTAGACCCCTTCTCTTCCTTCAGACCCCTTCCCACCTTAGGTTCTTTCGCCTGCCCAGCCTCTTTCTAACCACTCAGCCAATGGCTGTCCTCTGCCCGCTCTGCCCCTCTGTGACAATGGGCAACTCAGCGAATCAGTGCTGGAGGATACACCATGGCTTGCCCCCTCCCCCGCATCCCTTCATGCACTGCATTGGAGATCACCTCTCGAAGGAAGTCCAGAGGTGGTCAGGGCAAATGGCTGAAGTGTATTAGCTAAGGATTTGCATGGCCATTTATTACAGCTTCCTCCATGTGAAGATGTCATACATAGCCAGGCAAGTCTGAAATTCGCTGGGTTCTTAGAAGAGAATGGGCAAAGTCTGCCTCAAACTGGAAAGCTAGCATCAAAGATCAAAAAGAGCATCAGGAAGGAACAATGGAAGAAGAAGAAGAAGAAGAAGAAGAAGAAGAAGAAGAAGAAGAAGAAGAAGAAGAAGAAGAAGAAGAAGAAGAAGAAGAAGAAGAAGAAGAAGAAGAAGATGATGATGATGATGATGATGATGATGATGATGATGATGATGATGATGAAGATGATGATGATGATATTGACTATATATCCCGCCCTTCATTCCGAATCTCAGTCTCAGAGTGGCTCACGATCTCCTCTACCTTCCCCCCCACAACAGACACCCTGTAAGGTAGGTGGGGCTGAGAGAGCTCTTACAGCAGCTGCCCTTTCAAGGACACCTCTGTGAGAGCTGTGGTTGACCCAAGGCCATCCCAGCAGCTGCAAGTGGAGGAGTGGGGAATCAAACCTAATTTTCCCAGATAAGAGAGCTCTGGCTGACTCAAGGCCATTCCAGCAGCTGCAAGTGGAGGAGTGGGGAATCAAACCTGGTTCTCCCAGATAAGAGTCTGCACAATTAACCACTACACCGAACTGGCTTTCAAACTGAAGGTTTTGCACTGGTCTTATCACTTTTATTTGGCTCCCCCCAAAAATCCTTGCCTGCTTCGTCCCAGGATGAAAAATTTCCATTTTTTTGAACACATGGGAGGGAGAAAATTCTGCCATTTTTTAGTTCAGAGAGCAATAGAAATTGGGGGGGGGGGGATATGTGAGATACTTACTTCCCTATCAAACCTAAACTTCATTTACTGATATGACAGGATAAAATGCATCATTTATAATGGTTTGGCATATTAAATTGTACTATGGCATATTTATGGACTTTAAAAGTAGAAGTGCCTTGCTTTTCTAAGAACTGCAAGTACACTCAATATTTGAGAAGGATTCGCAAGCTGCTTCACCCAGGGCTGCTACTAGAACACGCGTGTCTTAATTTTAGCCATTTATAGGGTAGCGGAAAATAAAAGTTGACAGCAAAAAAACAAATTCTGGCATAAACAAAAGCAAGTGTGTTATTTGGACAGAAACACTCTCACACAGTCTCAACAGATAGGACTACCAACTTATCAGGTTATTCAATTAAGCTCTCTAATCTTTAAAGCACCAGTCTTTAATTGTGTGCTATCTACCATTAAGCACATTATAACATATTGTTGCCAAAATCATTTACATTTTCAAAGTCTTCATGAAAATGTTGTGCATGTGTCTGCGGTATACATAGGAATTATCATTATCTAATGCAGATTGTCTTGCATTAAAAATTTTGTAGAACACATTTTGCATTAAAGCTCATTTCCCTCATTCAAAAGCTAATCATCACCACCGACACCCACATCATCATGGTTTTTTTCAGTGTTCCCACCCAAATCCCCCAATTTTTCCAGTGGAAGAAATGGAAAAGCCCTAAAACATTTTCATGTGATGTATGTGAAGTGTCAAAGTTATTGACTTTGGCTCTTATCTGCCATCTTGAGAGCCAGTTTGGTGTAGTGGTTAAGTGTGCGGACTCTTATCTGGGAGAACCGGGTTTGATTCCCCACTCCTCTACCTGCACTTGCTGGCATGGCCTTGGGTCAGCCAGAGCTCTGGCAGAGGTTGTCCTTGAAAGGGCAGCTGCTGTGAGAGCCCTCTCCAGCCCCACCCACCTCACAGGGTGTCTGTTGTGGGGGAGGAAGGTAAAGGAGATTGTGAGCCGCTCCGAGACTCTTCGGAGTTGAGGGCGGGATATAAATCCAATATCTTCTTTTTGTTGCTTTGTTCAATCTGTTGTTATTTGTTTTTAATGTTTTAAATCACACTACATGTTTCACTGACGACTGTGAGCTTGTGGGGCAGAGCAGGGTATTCAGTAAATGATGATGACTGATGATGAATAAGAAGAAAGATGACAGACAGATGATAGATAGATAGATAGATAGATAGATAGATAGATAGATAGATAGATAGATAGATAGATAGATAGATAGATAGATAGATAGATAGATAGATAGATAGATAGATAGATAGATAGATAGATAGATAGATAGATAGATAGATAGATAGATAGATAGATAGATAGATAGATAGATAGATGGATAGATGATAGATAGATAGATAGATAGATAGATAGATAGATAGATGATAGATAGATGATAGATAGATAGATAGATAGATAGATAGATAGATAGATAGATAGATAGATAGATAGATAGATAGATAGATAGATAGATAGATAGATAGATAGATAGATAGATTGTAGTAGCACCACCATATAGTTTTTAGCTTTTTAACATTAATTTATATTTGTATCTGTATTTGTATTTATATTGTGAATTGATTTTATCTGTATTGTCATATCATGATACTATATCATGACAGATTGTAAGCCGCCCTGAGCCTGCCCCGGCGGGGAGGGCGGGGTATAAATAAAACTTATTATTATTATTATTAGAGAGAGAGATATGATAGATAGATAGATAGATGATAGATAGATAGATAGATAGATAGATAGATAGATAGATAGATAGATAGATAGATAGATAGATAGATAGATAGATAGATAGATAGATAGATAGATAGATAGATAGATGATAGATAGATAGATAGATAGATAGATAGATAGATAGATAGATAGATAGATAGATAGATAGATAGATAGATAGATAGATAGACGATAGATAGATAGAAGAATTGCAGATTTATACCCCGCCCTTCTCCCTGAATCAGGGACTCAGAGCAGCTTACAATCTCCTATATCTTCTCCCCCCACAACAGACACCCTGTGAGGTGGGTGGGGTTGAGAGGGCTCTCATAGCAGCTGCCCTTTCAAGGACAACCTCTGCCAGAGCTATGGCTGACCCAAGGCCATTCCAGCAGCTCCAGTAAGTGGAGGAGTGGGGAATCAAACCCGGTTCTCCCAGACAAGAGTCCGTGCACTTAACCACTGCACCAGACAGACAGCCAAACAGACAGAATGGCAACCAGTCTTAAAATTCTAAACCATTTCACAGGATGTTTTTCCCATTCCTCCATTGGAAAGATTGTTCTTGGGTGAAAATAAACTGAGGGGGAAGCCCCCATTCCCTCTCCCAAATTGTTATGTTGTTTTCTTTCCTTCCGGGCCTTCTCATCTTGGTCTCAGGAGCATGGAAGCTGCTCTGAAGCAGCCATGGAGGAATCCCCAGGACCTGGTGAACCCGGGCAGAGGCAGAGCGCATTCTTTGGCCAACCCACCTGTATGACTGCTTAGAGGGCAGGCCCAGGGTGGAGGCTGGTGCTGATGCCCCAGAGGTGGTCTTGCCCCTGGCACCCCCTGCTGGGCCCACGCTGCTATTGCCTGCGCTTAAGCCTCCTCACATCAGCAGTGCCGGTGGGGCTTGGCTTGGACCTGGCTGGTGGGGGGAAGTCCCAGAAGGGGGATGGAGCCCTTCCTTGGGGCAGCAGGATACTTCAGGCAAGCCCTGTCTGGGACCTGCAAGGGAGGTAGGAATTAACAGTGCAAAAACAGACCTGCTCAGCCTCCAGAACCAAAATCTTAGAAGCCACCAAGTTTCTTCACACCTGCTTCTCTGCGGCAGCACTAGAAAGGAGTGAGGCCTTAGCCACATAGGAAGCCCCCCTCCCCCAATGTTGCTGGTCATTGCTACCCTCATTTATCTCCCTTCTGACTTCCTCAAATGCTTCTCCCACAGGAACCTCCAAGTGTTCTTCTTGGCGGGCCTGGGGCAACACATGGCAGAAGCCCCATCCAAGGGAACCCCAACAGCCCTCATCTTAGGGTGTGGGAAATGGCCTCACACTTTTTACAACCCTTTTTGTCAAAGAATCATAGAATCCTAGAGTTGGAAGGAACCTCTAGGGTCATCTAGTCTAACCCCCTGTACGAGGCAGGAAACTCACAAACACCTCCCCCTAAATTCACAGGATCTTCATTGCTGTCAGATGGCCATCTAGCATCTGCTTAGAAACCTCCAAGGAAGGAGAGCCCACCACCTCCCAAGTTGGAAGGGACCCCCAGGGTCATCTAGTCTAACCCCCTGTACAAGGCAGGAAACTCACCAACACCTCCCCCTAAATTCACAGGATCTTCATTGCTGTCAGATGGCCATCTAGCCTCTGTTTAAAAACCTCCAAGGAAGGAGAGCCCACCACCTCCCGAGTTGGAAGGGACCCCCAAGGTCATCTAGTCTAACCCACTGCACAATGCAGGAAACTCACCAACACCTCCCCCTAAATTCACAGGATCCTCATTGCTGTTAGATGCTCATCTAGCATCTGTTGAAAAACCTCCAAGGAAGGAGAGCCCACCACCTCCCAAGTTGGAAGGGACCCCCAGGGTCATCTAGTCTAACCCCCTGTACAAGGCAAGAAACTCACAAACACCTCCCCCTAAATTCACAGGATCTTCATTGCTGTCATAAGAATATAAGAACATAAGAGAAGCCATGTTGGATCAGGCCAATGGCCCATCCAGTCCAACACTCTGTGTCACACAGTGGTCAATATATGTGTTTGTGTGTGTGTGTGTGTGTGTGTGTGTGTGTGTGTGTGTGTGTATATATATATATATATATATATATATATATATATACACACACACACACACACACACATATACACACACACAGCTGCGGTGAGAGCCCTCTCAGCCCACCCACCTCACAGGGTGTCTGTTGTGCGGGGAGAAGATATAGGAGATTGTAAGCCACTCTGAGTCTCTGATTCAGGGAGAAGGGCGGGGTATAAATCTGCAATTCTTCTTCTTCTTCTGTCCATCTGTCCATCTGACTATCATATCTCTGTCTGTCTGTCTGTCCGTCTATCCATCTATCTGTTCGATGGCCATCTAGCTTCTGTTTAAAAACCTCCAAGGAAGGAGAGCCCACCACCTCCCAAGGAAGCCTGTTCCACTGAGGAATCACTCTAACGGTCAGGAGGTTCTTCCTAATGTTGAGCCGGAAACTCTTTTGATTTAATTTCAACCCATTGGTTCTGGTCCTACCTTCCAGGGCCACAGAAAACAATTCCACCCCATCCTCTATAGGACAGCCCTTCAAGGACTTGAAGATGGTGATCCTATCATCTCTCAGCCGCCTCCTCTCCAGGCTAAGCATCCCCAGCTGCTTCAACCTTTCCTCATAGGACTCGGTCTCCAGATCCCTCACCATTTTCGTCGCCCTCCTCTGGACCCGTTCCAGCTTGTCTAGATCCTTCTTAAAATGTGGTGCCCAAAACTGCACACAAGACTCCAGGTGAGGTCTTACCAGAGCAGAGTAAAGCGATACCATCACATCACGTGATCTGGACACTACGCTTCTGTTGATATAGCCCAAAATTGCATTTACCTTTGTCACCCCGAGCCAGTCCCCAGCTCAGCCTCTGCACCGAATAAGCGAGCTTTTCTCACCGGGTGTGGATGGTCCGGGGTTTTCAAACAAGTCGGTCTCTGTTGAGAGACTGAGGTGGGTGGGGCAGTCCTGCCACAGAAGGGGGTCTCCTTCTGGGGAAATGGGCTGAGTCAAAGTGCTGTCCACTCCGCCTCCTGAAGCCCTTGGCATGTGCTTCCAGAAAGCCTAGCTGAGCCACTCATTCATGCAAGTGCAGAGAAGAAAGAATTTTTTAAAGGCAAATATAGAGACTATTTTACATACCATAAAGAGTCCCCATGTTCTCTTTCTCGCTTTGCTGAGTGGATCCACAGTGGGGGGATTTCCCCTTTAAAAGGCGTGGCTAGTACAAAGCTGTGCTGGTAAAAGTCGTAGCCCTGTTCTCTGGGGAGAGCGCCTTCTTGGCGTCAAGGTCTCCAAGCGTGGGGGCTCCTTCTCAGATGCTGTGGGAGTGGGTGGGCTGCCCACAGGGCTGGCAATTGCCCAGATGCCAGCCTTCCGGGGGTCCCAAACTGGGTGCCCCCCCCACGTGGTTATCAGTGTGAGGGGGCACTAGAAATTAGCCTCGCCTAGGGTGCCGGATATGAAGACATGCATTGATATGAATTGACATTTGTCTTTATATTGGGATTAAGTACTTATATGCAAGGAGAGCCCCATGGCGCAGAGAGGTAAAGCTGCAGTCCTGCAGTCGGAGCCCTCTGCTCACAACCTGAGTTCGATCCTGGCAGAAGCTGGGTTCAGGTAGCCGGCTCAAGGTTGACTCAGCCTTCCATCCTTCCGAGGTTGATAAAATTGGACCTTGCCCAATTCCGCAAGGCTTGTAAAGCAACACTTTTTCGAATGGCCTTCAACTAAAGTACAGAGCTGCTGGACATCGTGGTGTGGAACTTAGCACCAAAACTGTGTTTAAAATCTGTTCAATACTTAAAGTGTCATTGTTAATTTTAATTGATCTTACTGTAATTGTTTTTACTGCTTTATGGTTTTATTGTTTTGTTGTGGGTATTTAATGATGTTGTGAGCCACCCTGAGCCTGCTTCGGCGGGGAGGGCAGGATATAAATGCGAAAAATAAATAAATAAAATGAGAGTCGGAAACAACTGGTGCTTGATTAGGGTTTGTAGAATCTTTCGGGCTCAAGTGCCGTGTTCTACTGGAGAAAGTTTTTCTTCCAGACGTTTCGTTCTCAGCTGCGGAGAACATTCTCAGTGGCGTTGCCGCCAGAACAGGCGTTCTGACCTTCTTGGCTGCTGTGCATTGAGTGAGGCCAGGGCTGCTGGAGAGCTGCTATTTCTAGGCTGGAGGGGGTGTGGTGAAAGGGCAATTGGTTTGTGAATGTACCCATTGTTTGGTGGGGCTTCCTGGAAGGGTGGTGATAAGGAAACTGGCTGTGGAATGTGACCATTGTTCTGTGTTGATTGCTGGGAGGGTTGGAAGGGTTGTGAAGATAAGGATAACTGGTGCTTGCACAGGAGACTACCTTTACCTTTACTGATATGCAGCAGACCAGCAATGGCAGCACTGCACTGACCAGCCCTTTGCCTGACGTCATGCCCCCCACAAGCCTCACCTTCTGCTCCCGGGCTTTGGAAGAAACCTTGCAGCCAAGCCTCCCTGAGTTCTAGAAGCATTTTTTGTTGTTGTTCTTCGAGCATTTTTTTTTTCAGGGAAAACATGGCTGCCGGAACGCTGGGGGACCCAGCCAGAATGCCATTCCAGTGCGTTCCGGTTCAAAAAATAGCTCTGGATATGCATATCCATAGGATTGTTGTTTTTAGATTCTGTTAGCACTCAGGATCTTATTATTATATATTATATTTTGTACATTTGCACTACTTGCACAGTTATATTTTACTTTCTTTTTCTTTGTTTCAAACTTCTTTGTTACCTTTCTCACGCAGAGTTGGGTTTTTCTCCCCTTTGGGGGAGTCCGATCCAGCATTTTGTCTCACGCAGTGGCAGAGCAGTTCCTTGGGATGGCCGACAACAGGGCAGAGAGGCCAAATGAGGTTATCGCAATGTTGCCTCCTGGCACTGGGATTCAGAGGTTGGCTGCCTCCCAGTGTCTCATTTGTTGTCGTTGTTCAGTCGCACAGTCGAGTCCAACTCTTTGTGACCCCATGGATCAAGTCACATCTGGCCCTCCTGTCTTCCACCATCCTCTGAAGGCTGCTCAAATTCGTGTTAGTTACATCAGTAACACTGTCCAGCCATCTCATCTTTTGCTGTCCCCTTCTTCTTTTGCCTTCTGCCTTTCCCAGCATCAGGGGCTTCTCCAGTGAGTGCTCCCTTCTCATTGGGTGGCCAAAGGATTTGAGCTTCAGCTTCAGCATCTGACCTTTCAGGGAACAGTCAGGGTTGATTTCCTTTAGGACTGACTGATTTGATTTCCTTGCAGTCCAAGGGACTCTCAAGATTCTTCTCCAGCACCACAGCTCAAAAGCATCTATTCTTCTGCGCTTGGCCTTCCTTATGGTCCAGCTCTCACAGCCACAGAATACCATCCCTTTGACTATATGGACTTTTGTTGGCCGGGTGATGTCTTTACTTTTTATTATTCTGCCTAAGTTCACCATAGCTGTCCTCTCAAGGAGCAAACGTCTTCTAATTTCATGGCTACGGTCACTGTCTCATACCCTCCCACAAATCTGTCGTTTCTCACCATCGTTTCCCCCCCAAAAAAAATTGCACTCATTCTTTAAAGGATTTGCTACGCCCTCTGATTTTTCGAAACCCCGTGGCGCAGACTGTTAAAAGCAGCAGTACTGCAGTCCTAAGCTCTGCTCACAACCTGAGGTCGATCCCAGTGGAAGCTGGTTCAGGTAGCCGGCTCAGGTTGACTCAGCCTTCCATCCTTCCAAGGTCGGTAAAATGAGTCTCCAGCTTGCTGGGGGGCGGCGGGGGGAGTGGAGATGACAGGGGAAGGCAATGGCAAACCACCCCGTAAAAAGTCTGCCATGAAAACATTGTGAAAGCAATGTCACCACAGAGTCGGAAACGACTGGTGCTTGCACAGGGGACCTTTCCTTTTCCTTTTCTGCTTTTTTCAAAACCTGCATGCATTAAGCAAAGCAGCGTGTTTCCTCTCTCTGTTCTTAGGCATTGCCTGGCCTTGCGGTCTTCAGAATGGAAAGGGGACTCTCTCGCCTGCCGTTGATTTCAGGCCTGCTCTGTGGCTGTTCTGCCGCAGAATGGAGATGTCTTTGTGGGCAAATAAAAGCAGATTGAGAAGGTACTTCAGCTGCATGACCCAGACCCCAGTTTCTGCCTTGCTTTTGCTGTGTAGGAAGTGGCCGTTTCCTCAGTTGTGGTTCCAGATGTTTTTGCTATTTGGAAATGCAAATCTCGAGGGGGGGGTGGTGCTTTGGTGGGGAGCTAATTTTTGCTTTGAAGAAGAGAAGAGAGTCTTGCCAGCATTAAGTTTACACCTCTCAGAGCTGCTTAACCAACTGTGAATCATTTTCCTCTCAAATGCGTGCAGAAGGAGCGGTGGGGGAGGGAAAGGCTGATGAAATCCACAAGGACGGCAACCGGGGCTCTGCCTCTCGGTAATTTCCCTTTTAGGAAGCAAAGTCATTTTCTTGCTCCACACTTCTCCCCCCCACACACACACACCTGCCCAAAACCTCCCCCACATACACTGAATCCTCTTGTCCCAGAATTGACAGGCTGGGAAAGTTTTGCTTTCTGCAGAACATTCTGTCAAAAAAGACGGGCAAGACATGTTTCATCCTTTCTCGGAACAAGACAGCAGCGACCTCAAAAACACAGGACCAGCCTCTGGATTCTGCAGTTGTTTTCCAGCACTGCAGTATAGCAACCCTTTTAAATAGATGTCTTTCATCAACATCACAGCGGACAGACATTCCACAGGCGCAGTCCTCTCACCCCCGCCCTAATCTCTGCTGGGAATAGCTGCCTGTTTTGTCTTTAAAATGCAGCTGTTGAAATCAAAGGATTCCAAGGTGACAAGCCAGCTGCGGTTTGACACCATGAGGGCTAGAACCCTGTCGCTTTCAAGCCTGTTTGGAGTCCCCAGGGCTTCTCCTTCAGTCTGAGTTCTGCTGGACTCAGGGATGATGAACGCTGCACATGTTCAGAGGCCCTCTGCTCTTTATTGGGGGGAGGGGCAGCACAGAGGCTAAACAACTAACTGCAAATCAAGGAGGCTCAGGTTCAAACCGTGCCTCTGCCTCCACCTCGCAAGGCAGTCCTAGGCAAACTGCTCCCGCTCAGCCTCCAGTCCCTACCATGGGAGAGTAGCATTGACCTACATTACAGTAGATCAAGATGTTATTTTGTCTGTAGCAGCAGAAAAGAACAAAAGTCCGGGAGCACCTTAAAGACTAGAGTTGCCAGGTCCAATTCAAGAAATATCTAGGGACTTTGGGGGTGGAGCCAGGAGACATTGGGGTGGAGCCAGGAGACATTGGGGGTGGAGCCAGGAGCAAAGTTGTGACAAGCATGATTGAACTCCAAAAGGAGTTCTGGCCATCACATTTAAGGGGACCACACATTTTTAAAAATGCCTTCTCTCCATTGGAAATAATGAAAGATAGGGGCACCTTCTTTTAGGGCTCATAGAATTAGATTCACTGGTCCAATCATTTTGAAACTTGGAGGGTCTTTTGGGGAGAGGCGCCGGATGCTATGCCACACATTTGGTGCCTCTGTCTCAAAAAATAATCTCCCCAGAGCTCCAGATACACATGGATCAATTCTCCATTATACCCTATGGGAATCGGTCTCCATAGGGAATAATGAAATGCCCAGCAGACATTTCCCTCCCCTCCCCCTGCTTTCTGATGACCCTGAAGTGGGGGGAGGGCCTCCATACTGGGGGATCCCCTGCCCCCACCTGGGGATTCAAAAGTAACAGAGAAGAGAAACGCGGAAAAGTGGACCAGGAAAAAAGATAAATACCTCCGCGAGTAACCAGCCTCAGAACAGAAAAACTATAGAAAAATAATAAATATTTATAGCCCTTCATTACGATGCTTTCCAGACTAGGCTAGATCTCTTTAAATTGACCAGACAACTTAAACTTAAAGATTTTTTTTGTAATGACAATGAGGCGCACCCTCCTGAGTGCCCCTTTAAGGGTACATCCTCCTCCATACCGGCGCACTATAATCCAGCGATCTCCATTTTTGAGAGGCTGGTACTAAATGAAATAGAGAGAATGGATTGTAACAACTCCCACTCTCCCTGGAATAATTTTTCTAGGGTTGACAGAATGGCATTACAATCATTGGCTGACAACCATGATATTGTAATTAAACCAGCCGATAAAGGTGGAGCCATCGTCATCCTTAATACTCAGGATTACCTACAGGAAGTACACAGACAGTTGAATGATTTGACGTATTACGTCCCTCTACGGGATGATCCAACTGAAAAAGGTGAAACGATTAATTTCTGTTACTTTAACTGAAGCCAATAATACGGGCTATATTTCTGATCAAGAAAAAGACTGGTTGTTTAACAAATACCCTAGAACTCCCGTTTTTTATATTCCTCCAAAAATCCATAAACGAGGTTTCCCGCCTCTGGGTAGACCTGTTGTTTCTGCTTCATCCTTCCTCTTAGAACCTTTAAGTCAGTATGTGGACTTTTTAAAAAAAACCTCTTGTGAAATTGAGAACGTTTATTAAAGACACCAGAGATTTTATCACCAAAATTGAGGGGGTGCAGATCACCAAGGAAGCCATGCTTATATCACTTGATGTCAATTCCTTGTATACCAACGTTCCGCACGATGAAGCGAGATTAGTATTGCAGCACACTCTGGAATCCAGAGCCGACTCCTCATCTCCCCCAACAGCCTTTCTTCTCGAATTAGTGGATATTATATTAGAGCATATTTTTTTTTCAGATTTGAAGAACCGTTTTTTCTTCAAGTGCAGGGAGTTTCCATGGGTAGTGCTTTTTCCCCGAATGTAGCCTGTCTATTCATGGATTACTTGTAGAATAATTATTTTTGCAATGCCACAATCAATCCCTTTTGGGATTCCATTTTATGATTCCGTCGGTACATTGATGATGTACTAGCAGTTGTTACACATGAGGATTGCATAGCACCTTTAGTTGAATGGATTAATAGCATACATCCTTCCATTAAGTTCAGCTATAAGAAGAAGAAGATATTGGATTTCTATCCCGCCCTCCACTCCGAAGAGTCTCAGAGCGGCTCACAATCTCCTTCCCCTTCCTCCCCCCACAACAGACACCCTGTGAGGTGGGTGGAGCTGAGAGGGCTCTCACAGAAGCTGCCCTTTCAAGGACAACCCCTGCCAGAGCTATGGCTGACTCAAGGCCATTCCAGCAGGTGCAAGTGGAGGAGTGGGGAATCAAACCCGGTTCTCCCAGATAGGAGTCCGCACACTTAACCACTTCACCAAACTGGGGACGGCAAAAGAGGAGATGGCTAGACAGCATTATGGATGTAACTAACATGAATTTGAGCAGACTTTGGAGGATGGTGGAAGACAGGAGGGCCTGGTATGACTTTGTCCATGGGATCGCAGAGAGTCGGAATGGACTATGCGACTGAACAACAACGAAAAAGGTGCCGCTGGAGTCTTCCTTTTTTCTACATTGCAGCGTTGTTGGGAGGCTCACGAGAAGATTTTGTGAAGCACGCTGCTGTCATGATTCCTTCCAACTCTGCCTGCTCCCCAGCTGCGACCACGGCCTGAAGTTTCAATGGAAGGCTAAGTTCTGGAGCCCCGTGAAGCTGGCTCACCTTCCTTTGTTTTTCCGCCATCCTCCCTCCCCTGAAATGAGCACAAAATATCTGAAAATAATTGGAGAACACAAGATGCCATTAGTATAATGGGCTCTCGTGTGCTGCCATCTGTCTTGGGATGATTAAGTGAAAAATATCGCCCGTGCATTCGGCGTGGAGTATAAATAAATGTTTTAATTCGGGTTCCTCCTGTAATTATTCAAGCAACGCCTTGCGCGCTGAAGTGCGACGGTTTATTTCCATCAACATCGGAGGCCCTCCAGCCTTCGCCAGGAAGAGCTGTCTGGCCTTCTAGAAACTTCTCTGCAAGGGGGAGGGGTGGGTGGGTGGTTTGCTCCAGAGAACCAAAGTGGGGAAGGGTGGGGAGGGTTAGGGTTGCCGATCCCCAGGTGGGGGCAGGGGATCTCCTGGTTTGGAGGCCCTTCCCCACACTTCAGGGTTATCAGAAAGCAGGGTGGGAAGGAAATGTCTGCTGGGCACTTCATTATTCCCTATGGAGACCAATTTCCATAAGGTATAGTGCAGAATTGAACTGAGGGTATCTGGGGCTCTGGGGGCTGTTTTTTGACGTAGAGGCACCATATTTGCAGCATAGCCTCCGATGCCTCTCCTCAAACGACCCTCCAAGTTTCAAAAGGATTGGACCAGGGGGTCTAATTCTATGAGCCCCCAAAGAAGGTGCCCCTATCCTTCATTATTTCCAATGGAGAGGGAAGACATTTAAAAGGTGCACGGTCCCTTTAAATGTGCTGGTCAGAACTCCTTTTGGAGTTCAATGATGCTTGTCACACCCTTGCTCCTGGCTCCACCCCAATGTCTCTTGGTTCCACCCCCAAAGTCCCAGATATTTCTTGAATTGGACCTGGCAAATATGCCTTCCTGCATGTAAGACGTCTTGGGAAGGAGGCAGGAAGGAGTAGGGCCAAATTAACAATAAGCCCAAGTAGGCACTAAGTCCCCAACATGAGGACACCATGCAGAAGTGACATCATTGCGCCAGGGACATCATTTGGTGATGCTGTGGTATTTTGGGCAAAACTCTATGGTTACCCGGGCCTTCTTTGTAGAAAAAGCCCAGCAGACGCTCATTTGCATATTAGGTCACACCCCCTGGTGCCAAGCCAGCCGGAACTGTGTTCCTGTGCGTTCCTACTCAAAAAAAAAGCCTGTTGGTTACCATAGAGTTTGCCTCCAAATACCAAAGCATCGCTGCACGACGTCCCTGGCGTGATGACATCACCTTTGTGTGACATCATCATTTCAGGGACATTGTGCCAGGTCATGGCTGTTGCGGGCAGGTTTCCCCCCACCGGCCAGTTGTCCAGTGATGGGCAGGAGCCCACAAAATTGGGGTATCCTCCACTCTCACCTGGGGGCTGGCAACCTTATAATTGCCATCAGTCAGTTACAACTTGACAGTAAATAAAGTGGCCTGTGGAAGATTTGCTCTTTGGATTCGGAACCCTCCCCCCACCTGAAGAAGAAGAAGCCCACAGATTTATTCCCCACCCTTCTCTGAATCAGAGTCTCAGAGTGGCTTACAATCTCTTATATCTTTTCCCCCCACAACAGACACCCTGTGAGGTGGGTGGGGTTGAGAGGGCTCTCCCAGAAGCTGCCCTTTCAAGGACAACCTCTGCTAGAGCTGTGGCTGACCCAAGGCCATTCCTGCAGCTGCAAGTGGAGGAGTGGAAAAGAAGACTGCAGATTTATACCCCATCCTTCTCTCTGAATCGGAGACTCAGAGCAGCTTACAATCTCCTCTATCTTCTCCCCCCACAACAGTCACCCTGTGAGGTGGGTGGGGTTGAGAGGGCTCTTTCAGAAGCTGCCCTTTCAAGGACAACCTCTGCCAGAGCTATAGCTGACCCAAAGCCATTCCAGCAGGTGCAAGTGGAGGAGTGGGGGATCAAACCCGGTTCTCCCAGATAAGAGTCTGCGCACTTCACCACTACACCAAACTGGCTCAGTAGGAGGACTACGGAGATTTCCCACCCCCATCCTCAATGCAAGAGAGAAGATAAATCTGTTGAAGCAACAGTGTCTTTTGTTTGGCCTCCTTGTGCGCCTGGCGCGTAATTCCCTTTGCTTTCAATAAGACAGCGAGGCCTCAGCCACGCGCGAAGCTTTTGTTCTGTAGTCCCACCATGTCTCACTGAATCCGCTTGCCGGAGACGTAATTACCGACATCCAGATTAGTATTTTGTCGCTCTGAAAATCCAACAGGGCACAGCTGCTCCGCCTGAACCAGGTGCAGACGTGGCTGAGCCAGGAGGAGGTTTCACCAAAGCTGTTCCAAGCTTTTGACTGGGCATGGGAAACTCCAGGGCTCCTGCCGGATTTCTGGGGGGGCTCAACATCTGAGGCTACCCCCCCACACACACACACCATGGCTGCTGCTGCTGCCTGTCTGACAGAACCACACTCCACCCATCTCCGGGGGACCAGAACAGATCCTACTCTTTCCTGCCTCCTTCCCAAGATGTCTTAAATTCACCTAGGGTTGCCAGGTCCAATTAAAGACATATCTGGGGACTTTGGGGGTGGAGCCAGGAGACACTGCGGGTGCAGCCAGGAGCAGGGTTGTGGCAAGCATTAGAAAGCCAGTTTGGTGTAGTGGTGAAGTGCACGGACTCTTATCTGGGAGAACCGGATTTGATTCCCCACTCCTCCACTTGCAGCTGCTGGAATGGCCTTGGGTCACCCATAGCTCTAACAGAGAGCCAGTTTGGTGTAGTGGTGAAGTGCGCGGACTCTTATCTGGGAGAACCGGGTTTGATTCCCCACTCCTCCACTTGCAGCTGCTGGAATGGCCTTGGGTCAGCCAGGCTCTGGCAGAGGTTGCTCTTGAAAGGGCAACTGCTGTGAGAGCCCTCTCGGCCTCACTTACCTCACAGGGTGTCTGTTGTGGGGGAGGAAGGGAAAGGAGATTGTGAGCCGCTCTGAGACTCTTCGGAGTGGAGGGCGGGATATAAATCCAATATCTTCTTCTTCCTTTAAAAAAAAAAAAGTAGTCCCCTGTGCAAGCACCTGTTGTTTCCAACTCTGGGGTGACGTTGCATCACGACATTTTCATGGCAGACTTTTTACGGGGTGGTTTGCCATTGCCTTCCTCAGTCATCTATACTTTACCCCCGGCAAGCTGGAAAGACAGAAGGCTGAGTCAACCTTGAGCCAGCTACGTCAACCCGGCTTCTGCTGGAATTGAACTCAAGTTGTGAGCAGAGAGCTCGGGCTGCAGTACCGCAGCTCTACCACCCTGCACCACAGGTGATGACAAGCATAACTGAACTCCAAAGGGAGTTCTGACCATCACATTTAAAGGGACGGCACACCTTTTAAATGCCTTCCCTCCATTGGAAATAATGAAGGATAGGGGCACCTTCTTTTGGGGCTCAATCCTTTTGAAACTTGGAGGGTTGTTTGAGGAGAGAACTCAGATGCTATGCTGCAAATTTGGTGCGTCTATCTCAAAAAACAGGGGCTCCCCTTGAGTCCCAGATACCCACAGTTCAATTCTCCATTGTACCCTATGGGGATCAGTCTCCATAAGGTATAATGAGGTGCCCAGCAGACATTTCCCTCCCCTGCCCCCCCAGTTTCTAATGACCCTGAAGCAGGGGAAGGGCCTCCAAACTGTGGGATCCCCTGTGGGATTTCTTCACTCAGCCTGTGGAAGCTTCGGAGAAACGGAGGCAGAGAGGCGCCGCCTTCATAGCTGTCTGCTACTGTTGGCTTTTTTTCTACAACAGTTTGACTTGTGAAGAAGACTCTACTTTGCCAGTTTTTGGCTGAAAGCATTTGGAGGCCTATTGGTCCCAAGAAAGACTGTGCGTATTATAACACTTCACCTAATTTGGTCCTTATAAAGGACTGAGCATACTGTATGACTTCACCTTATGTACAATTCACTGCTTTAAGTGGTTGTTTATGTTTCCTTTGTAAATTTCAATGAAAATGCGTTGATTATATCGGAGGCTGGTTTAATCACAGAACCCTTAGGGGCTCCCCTGCTACCCACCTGGAGATTGGCAACCCTATCCTGGCTATAAGGGACCCCCCCCCCGCACCTCCACTGGAGGGTCTGGCCACCCTACCATCAGGTGACTGTGACAGGACTTTCTACCCTCCCCCTGACTGCCCCCATAGGTGGAGTTCCATCTTCAACTGCATTGGCTATTCAGATGGTCTACCGCAGGGGTGGCCAACGGTAGCTCTCCAGCGGCTTTTTGCCTACAACTCCCATCAGCCCCAGCCAGCATGGCCAATAGCTGGGGCTGATGGGAGTTGTAGCCACCACTGGTCTACCGGACTGACTCAGACAAGGTTCATTTCAGGCTGTTTCCAAGCGATCAGTCACAGTGAGCAGGCAGTCAGGAATTGTGGTGCGCAACCCATTTCCCTGAAATACCCTCTCCTGTTCACTGACCTTCTCAAGAGATGACAATTTGCGTTCTTCAAAGCAGGGGGCTCTCCTGCCTGGAGCACACCACTTGCAGGGCATAGGGTTGCCAATCCCCAGGTGGGGGCAGGGGATCCCCCGGTTTGGAGGCCCGCCCCCTGCTTCAGGGTCATCGGAAAGCGGCGGGGGGAGTGAAATGTCTGCTGGACACGCCATGATTCTCTATGGAGACCAATTCCCCTCGGTATAATGGAGAATTGATCTGCTGGTATCTGGGGCTTGGGAGGGGCTGTTTTTTGAGGTAGAGGCACCACATTTGCAGCATAGCATCCGGTGCCTCTCCTCAAAACACCCTCCAAGTTTCAGAAGGATTGGGCCAGGGGGTCCAATTCTATAAGCCCCAAAAGAAGGTGCCCCTATCCTTCATTATTTCCAATGGACGGAAGGCATTTAAAAGGCATGTTGAACACATATGAACATCTGAAGCTGCCTTATACTGCATCAGACCCTCGGTCCATCAAAGTCAGTCTTGCCTACTCACACTGGCAGCAGCTCTCCAGGGTCTCAAGCCTATTTGCCTGGACCCTTTTTAGTTGGAGATGCCGGGGATTGAACCTGGGACCTTCTGCTTTCCAAGCAGATGCTCTACCACTGAGCCACTGCCCCTCCCCATATATATGAACATATGAAGCTGCCTTCTACTGAATCAGACCCCCCTCGGTCCATCAAAAGTCTTGTCTCCTCAGACTGGCACCGGCTCTCCAGGGTCTCAAGCAGAGGTTTTCCACGCCTATTTGCCTGGATCCTTTTTAGTTGGAGATGCCAGGGATACCAAGCAGATGCTCTACCACTGAGCCACCATCCCTCCCCTTAAATGTTGTCCCTTGAAATGTGCTGATCTGAACTCCCTTTGCAGTTCTGTTGTGCTTGTTACACCCTTGCTCTTGGCTCCACCCCCCAAAGTCTCCTGGCTCCACTCCCAAAGTCCCCAGATATTTTTTGAATTAGACTTGGCAACCCTATCAGAGCAACAACCCGCGGCCAATCCCATAGCTACCTGCTGATTTCACAGAGCAAAATGAGGAAGAAGCTTCCTGCTGCCATTCTGAAACGTGGGCCCATTTTGGCCATTTTGCAGGGGGGGGGGATCACTGAAAAAAAAGAGGGGTGAGTTTTTCAAAGACCCAGTTTTTTTCATGAAACGCCACCCAGTTCGGGCTCAGCATCGTGCCCTGCTGCTGAACATGGAAGCGCCACTTATGAGTTCAGACTAGCACCTTCCCTGACATGGGCTAGTTCTCTTTCAAAGGCTCCAAGGAACAGTCCCCAGGGCCAGAAGAAAGATGTCTCCAAAACCCAGTGCAGGGGCAGGAGGGCTTCCAGGTGGCACGTCCCCTTGGCCCAGCCCCCCAGCAGTGCCTTTGGGGATATTTGGCCGAGGACCTGTCTACTTGAGGGACTGTCTTTCCCCGTATGAGCCCCAGAGAGTGCTGAGGTCAGCTGGAAAGAGCCAGCTGAATATCCCTGGGCCAAGGGAGGCCAGATTGAAGACCACCCGGGATCAGGCCTTCTCCATAGCAGCTCCCCTACTGTGGAACCAACTCCCGGAGGAGGTGCGGCTAGACCAATTCCGCAGGGCCTGTAAGACCCACCTCTTTAAAATAGCCTTCACTTAATACCGAGCCAAGAAAGTCCTGCCGGATATGTTTTACGTTTTAGTCACTGGATTTTATGGAAGATCTTAACTATAGCACCATAATGGGCGTTTTCGCACTCACCTTCAGCCGGCGCGACCCCCCTCTTCACCGCGCAGGATCTGCGCGGATTTCGCACGTAAAGCCGCGGAGCAGCCGGAAGAGCCGGAAACTCCCGGCGCTTTTGCGGCGCAAACGTAAACTGCCAAAAAGCAGTTTCCGTTTGCGCGGCTTTTGCGCCGGGAGTTTCCGGCTCTTTCGGCTGCTCCAAGGCTTTAAGTGCGAAATCCGCGCAGATCCTGCGCGGTGAAGAGGGGCGTCGCGCCGGCTGAAGGTGAGTGCGAAAACGCTCAATGTTAATCTTAATGCTAGTTTTAATGATTTTAAGGATGATTTTATAATTGAAATTGTAATTATTGTATATGGTTTTACTGTACATTGTATTTACATGTTGTGAGCCGCCCTGAGCCTGCTTTGCGGGGAGGGCGGGATATAAATAAAAAGTATTATTATTATTATTATTATTATTATTATTATTATTATTATTATTATTATTATTATTATTATTATTATTATTATTATTATATTTCCATATTTAAAAACCTACAATTGAGTATCATTATATCTCTATAATGTTATAACATTTCTATCACATTCTGTGAATTCCCCGTGTTCATTTTTGTTACAAAGTATGCCTCTAGCCCCTTTGCCTTTCCCCTTTTATCTCTACAACAAAAAGGGCTAGATTTCTTTTCTTTTCTTTTTTTTAATTGAATTTGGGAATTCAGAGAATTTGATGTACATATTGCTACAACATTATATCGATCTAATCTGGGCCATTTTTTTCGTAGCCAGAACTCCTTTGCATATTAGGCCACAAATCCCTGATGTAGCCAATCCTCCTGGAGCTTACAGTAAGCCCTGTACTAAGAGCCCTGTAAGCTCTTGGAGGATTGGCTACATCAGGGGGCGTGGCCTAATATACAAAGGAGTTCCTGCTACAAAAAAAAAGCCCTAGATCCAACAATATGGAATTGCTAATTATTTTTGAAAGCTCCGTCCAACTTGGAGGAAGAAATGGGTGCCATGGAGACAGGACTGGGGGAATTAGAGACTGAGAGATCTGTGGGATTCCTAGAGCATCACATGGTGGGCGTGACGTCACTCTCAGGTTTTTGCTCCAAAGTGACATCTTTAATGGGGCGACACTGTTTTCCAGAGCCCTGCCCCTTGAAAGGTCCTGAGAGTTGCCAGCAACTGGCTGACAACCCGGTGCAGAAATGCCCCAGGATCTGGGTTCCCAAGCTGCACACCGCATTGGTCAGCCTGCTGCCACCACTCAATGATCAGTAGGAGCAAGGAAGGCCAACTGCACACAATGGCATGCCATCACTTGAAGAAAACGCTTGGGGCTCTTTAGCTTGGAGAAACGTCGACCGAGGGGTGACATGAGAGAGGTTTACAAGATTACGCATGGGACAGAAAAGGTACAGAAAGACGTACTTTTCTCCCTTTCTCGCAATACAAGAACTCGTGGGCCCTCAATGAAATTGCTGAGCAGTTGGGTTAGAACGGATAAAAGGAAGTCCTTCTTCACCCAAAGGGTGATTGATACATGGAATTCACTGCCACAGGAGGTGGCGGCGGCTGCAAGCATAAACGGCTTCAAGAGGGGATAGGATAAGCATATGGAGCAGAGGTCTATCAGTGGCTATTAGCCACAGGGTATTGTTGGAACTCTCTTTCTGGGGAAAGTGATGCTCTGTATTCTTGGTGCTTGTGGGGAGGGCACAGTGGAAGGGCTTCTAGTGTCCTGACCCCACTGATGGACCTCCTTATGGCACCTGGGTTTTTCGGCCACTGTGTGACACAGAGTGTTGGACTGGATGGTCAGTGACCTGATCCAACATGGCTTCTCTTATGTTCCTACTTCTGGTTGTGTACCTGGAAGTGACAGCATAGTGTCATGTGTCACTCTAGGACTTTCACAACGCACTATGGTTTTTACCATAGAGACTGCAGAAATTCCTAAAGCATCACCAATGCCATGAAGTCATTTCTGGGCATGCAACCAGAAAAGTATGTCACAGCATCGTACAACTCCATTTCCCACAGTCTCTACCCTCCCCAATGCTTTCCTACCCCCACAATGCCATGGGGAAACAGGAAAAAGCCCACTCCCCAATACTGTTGGACCTAGGGCAAATAAGCCATGTGGAAACGGCCATTGTCAGCAGAGTCCCAGACAGTGCACACAGTGCCCAGGAATTGTGGGAAACGAGGTTTCCGCTTCACTCTGCTGGGATTTCCAAGTTTTAAATTTAACCAACATTCCGTGTTCAGCTGCAGGGGATTAAGAATGCTCCAGAAACACGCCCACTCAAACTGTCTCCGAACGCTTGCCGAAATCCGCAGGCGCTGTCTGGGCTCCAGGTTGGAAAGAATCTGGAATTCATTTCAGCCCTGAAGAGCTGCCTTGGCCTTCAAGCAGTGTAGCAGCGGCCCATTAGCAAGAACAGAATTAGGGGGGGGGGCAACTGTTCTCTGGCCAAGCTCTGCCCAAGGAGCAAAGTTTCAATCACTCCAGCCATTGGAGGGGGGGGCTACAGGACTTGTGGGGGGGGTCAGATTTCCCTTTTTCAATTTTCCTTCTTCTTTGTGTGCATCAAGCCTGTGAGTCTGGCACCAACTTTTTTTTTCTGTAAAAGGCACACTTTTTCAACATTTTGGTGCTGGGGGGGGCAACAGTGGGAGGGCTTCTGGAGTTCTGGCCCTGCTGGTGGACCTCCAGATGGCACCTGGGTTTTGGCCACTGTGTGACTGTCAGACTGCTCCAACTACCGGGGGATAACCCTGCTCTCCATCGCAGGCAAAATCCTTGCCAGAATACTCCTGAACAGACTGGTGCCCACCATTGCAGAAGAACTCCTCCCAGAGAGCCAGTGCGGCTTCAGAGCTAACAGGAGCACCACCGACATGGTATTTGTTCTCAGGCAGCTCCAAGAGAAATGCAGGGAACAGAACAAGGGTCTGTATGTGACTTTTGTCGACCTTACCAAAGCTTTCGATACCGTTAGCAGGAAAGGCCTGTGGCAAATCTTGGAACGTTTAGGATGTCCCCCAAGGTTCCTCAGCATGATCATCCAGCTACACGAAGACCAGCGAGGCCAAGTCAGACACTGCAACGACCTCTCGGAGTCCTTCCCAATAGGCACAGGTGTAAAGCAAGGCTGCGTTCTTGCGCCAACTCTCTTTACGATCTTCTTTAGCATGATGCTTCAAAGAGCCGCAGTAGATCTAGATGAGGACGATGGTGTCTACATCCGCTATCGCACCGATGGCAGCCTGTTCAACCTGAGGCGACTAAAGGCACACTCCAAGACAATGGAAAAACTCATCCGAGAGCTACTGTTTGCTGATGATGCTGCACTCATCTCCCACTCGGCATCAGCTCTGCAGCATATGACGTCCTGCTTTGCAGAGGCTGCCAAGCTATTCGGCCTAGAAGTTAGTCTGAAGAAGACAGAAGTTCTCCACCAGCCTGCACCCCAGGAAGATTATCACCCTCCCTGCATCACTGTGGGTGAATCAGTTCTGAGGACAGTCCAGCAGTTCAGCTACCTGGGGTGCATCATCTCCTCAGATGCCAAGATCGACAAGGAGATTGACAACAGGCTGGCAAAGGCAAACCGTGCATTTGGCCGACTGCACAAAAGAGTGTGGAGCAACAAGCATCTGAAAAAAGGCACAAAGATCAATGTTTACAAAGCTGTTGTGATGACAACCCTCATCTATGGCTCCGAATCGTGGGTTTTATACAGTCATCACCTGCGACTCCTTGAGCACTTTCATCAGCGCTGCCTTCGCACCATCCTCAACATCCACTGGAGTGACTTTGTGACCAACACTGAAGTCCTCAAGCGGGCAGAGGTTACCAGCATCGAGGCACTGCTGTTGAAGACGCAGCTGCGCTGGGCAGGGCATATTTCTAGGATGGAAAACCACCGCCTTCCCAAGATTGCCCTGTATGGAGAACTCTCCACCGGCCATCGAAATAGAGGGGCACCAAAGAAGAGGTACAAGGACTCCTTGAAGAAATCCCTTAGCACCTGTCACATCAACCATCACCAGTGGTCTGACCTAGCCTCAGATCGCAAAGCATGGAGGCACACCATCCACCAGGCTGTCTCTTCCTTTGAGAACGCACGCATAGCTGGTCTTGAGGACAAAAGGAGATTGAGGAAGAATCGCACTGCTACAGCACCAACCCCAAATCAGACTTTTCCCTGCAGCTACTGTGGCCGGACCTGCCTGTCCCGCATTGGTCTTGTCAGCCACCAGCGAGCCTGCAGCAAACGTGGACTATTGCACCCTTCTTAAATCTTCGTTCGCGAAGCCAAGCCGAGAGAGAGACACAGAGTGTTGGACTGGATGGGCCATTGGCCTGATCCAACATGGCTTCTCTTCTGTTCTTAAGTGACACAGAGTGTTGGACTGGATGGGCCACTGGCCTGATCCAACATGGCTTCTCTTATGTTCTTATGTGACACAGAATGTTGGACTGGATGGGCCACTGGCCTGATCCAACAGGGCTTCTCTTATGTTCTTATGTGACTCAGAGTGTTGGACTGGATGGGCCATTGGCCTGATCCAACATGGCTTCTCTTATGTTCTTATGTGACACAGAGTGTTGGACTGGATGGGCCACTGGCCTGATCCAACATGGCTTCTCTTATATGACACAGAGTGTTGGACTGGATGGGCCATTGGCCTAATCCAACATGGCTTCTCTTCTGTTCTTATGTCTGGGGCAGTGATGCTCTGTATTCTTGGTGCTTGGAGGGGCAAAGGTGGGAGAGCTTCTGGTGTTCTGGCCCTGTTCATGGATCTCCTGATGACCTCTTGGGTTCTGGCCACCATGTGTCACAAAATGTTGGACTGAATAGGCCACTGGCCTGATCCAGCATGGCTTCTCTGATGTTCTTAACATTGTTTGCATGCCAATTAAGTCAAAACTATGGCACATTTCACCAGTGGTACTCACTCAGTGTCTTATGGCATGTGACCACCAACCTATAGCGTGGGGTGGCCAACAGTAGCTCTCCAGATGCCTTTTTGCCTACAACTCCCATCAGCCGCAGCCATTGGCCATGCTGGCTGGTGTTGATGGGAGTTGTAGGCAAAAAACATCTGGAGAGCTACCGTTGGCCACCCCTGCTATAGAGCCACATGACTTCTGCAAAAGGCAATACTCAGAGGCAGCATGAAAAGTTGAAAGGGATGGCAGGAATCATAGAGTCAGAGGGTACCTCCAGGGTCATCTAGTCCAACCCCCTGCACAATGCAGGAAACTCACAAACACCTCCCCCTAAATTCAAAGGATCCACATTGCTGTCAGATGGCCATCTAGCCTCTGTTTAGAAAACTCCAAGGAAGGAGAGCCCACTACCTTCTGAGGAGGAAGCCTGTTCCACTGAGGAACTGCTCTAATGGTCAGGCAGTTCATGGAATCACAGAGTTGGAAGGGACCTCCAGGGTCATCTAGTCCAACCCCCTGCACAATGCAGGAAACTCACAAACCCCTCCCCCTAAATTCAGAAGATCCTCATTGCTGTCAGATGGCCATCTAGCCTCTGTTGAAAAACCTCCAGGGAAGGAGAGCCCACCACCTCCTGAGGAAGCCTGTTCCACTGAGTTGGGGGAGTTGGGTGTCTCTTTTTCAAGGTTGCCAACTCCAGCTTAAGAAATTCCTGAAGGTTTCGGGAGATGGAATCTGGGGAGGCGAGGGTTTGAGGAGGGACCGCCATGGGGTATGATGCCATGTACCAAAGCAGCCATTTCCTTCAAGGAACTGATTCTCATCATCTGGAGATCAATTGTGATCCCGGGAGATCTCCAGGCACCACCTGGAGGCTGGCAACCGTAATTGTCTGAGCAGGAAAACAAGAAAGGGGAGAAGAGAGTTCTGGAGCCCATCATGATTGTGTCAGAAGGACCAAATTGCCTGGATGGACAGACGTCCCAGTTTCCAGTCAGGAGGCTCTTGAGAAACTGTAAGACAATCCCCATTAACTGATCACCTATTAGATGGGAACATAAGATCAAGGTTGGCTCACTTGATCCGGGATCTTGTTTCCAAGAGGCCACTGCCTTTGGACAGGGGTGCCTCTATGCAGGTGAAAAGCCCCCTCCCCCCACTTGGCAATACCTCCCCCTGCAACTAATACTCTTTCTAAGCTGTGGTGTCCTGTGAGCAAACATTCTACTTCGTGAGCCGCGGGCATTAAAGTGCTGAGCTTCTGCATCCATTCGTTTGCTCCGGGGCTATTTTTTTCTGAGCTAAGAGGAAAATGTGTGAGCTGGAGGCTAAAAACTGTGACCTAGCTCGCGCTAACTGCGTTTAGAGGGAACGCAGCCTGCAACTGACGTTCCAAAGTATACTGCAGCTGAGCATGGAGGTTCGGCGAACGCTGAGCGCTTTTGGCCAGCTGCCATCAACACAGCCGTGCCCACATTTCAGAATGACTCGAGAGCCTGCTTCGGCGGGGAGGGCGGGATATAAATTGAATAAAATAAATAAATAAAAGCCGGACGCCACCAACGCATCTGGCATGAGGGTCTCCCTCCTGAATCGATTGCCAGTTCTGGGGCAGTGATGCTTTGCATTTTTGGTGCTTGAGGGGGGGAGGTACAGTGGGAGGGCTTCTAGTGTCCTGGCCCCACTGGTGGACCTCCTGATGGCACCTGGATTTTTTGGCCACTGTGGGACACAGAGTGTTGGATTAGATGGGCCCTTGGCCTGATCCAACATGGCTTCTCTTATGTTCTTATGTGACACAGAGTGTTGGACTGGATGGGCCATTGGCCTGATCCAACATGGCTTCTCTTACGTTCTTCTGCCTAGGGCAGTGATGCTCTGTATTCTTGGTGCTTGGGGAGGCACAGTGGGAGGGCTTCTAGTGTCCTGGCCCCACTGGTGGACCTCCTGATGGCACCTGGATTTTTTGGCCACTGTGGGACACAGAGTGTTGGATTAGATGGGCCATTGGCCTGATCCAACATGGCTTCTCTTATGTTCTTATGTGACACAGCGTGTTGGACTGGATGGGCCATTGGCCTGATCCAACATGGCTTCTCTTACGTTCTTCTGCCTAGGGCAGTGATGCTCTGTATTCTTGGTGCTTGGGGAGGCACAGTGGGAGGGCTTCTAGTGTCCTGGCCCCACTGGTGGACCTCTTGATGGCACCTGGTTCTTTTGGCCACTGTGTGACACAGAGTGTTGGACTGGATAGACCACTGGCCTGATCCAACATGGCTGCTCTTATGTTCTTAATGTCCTTGGAGGGACTCCGAATTCTAGAAAGTGAAGTGGAGAAGAGAGAGGAGCCAATCTGTTCTGGCCCCTAGATCTGGATCTGAATTTCCCCAGCAACAAACCCAAATAGGGTTGCCAAGCCCCAGCTTCCTGTAGCACAAAGCGCACCTGCAACGCAATGACGTCACCCAGAAGTGACGTCATCAAAATGGGGGGCGGCGCTCTGGGGAAACTCTATGGTTTTCCCAGAAGCTGTAGCCATTTGGGAAGTAAAACTCTATGGTACCTATTGTACTATCATCGCGCCAGCGACGTAGGGGGAGGTTCCCCCACCCGGACCGGGCCTTAGCAGCCCTAAACCCAAAGCCAGGGACTTCAGCTATGCTAGTGTTGCCAACCCTCCAGGTGGGGACTGGAGATCTCCTGGGATTACAACTGATCTCCAGGCAATGGTGATCAGTTCCCCTGGAGAAAAGGGCTGCTTTGGAAGGTGGACTGTGTGGCCTCACACCCCATTGAAGTATCTCCCTAGCCCCCCTACCCAAACACCACCTCCAGCTCCACCACCAAAACCTACAGGCATTTCCCAGCCGAGAGGTGCCAACCCTAAACTATGATAGGGTTGCCAGCTTCCAGGTGGGGCCTGGAGATCTCCTGTTTTTACAACTGATCTGAGCTGGCAGAGATCAGCTCCCCTGGAGAAAATGGCTGCTCTGAAGGGTGGGCTCTCTGGTATTGTGCCATCCTCTCCTGGCTCCACCCCCACACCCCGCCCTCTCCTGGCTCCACCCCCAAAGTCCCCAGGTATTTTCCAGCCTGGAGCTGGCAACCCTAAGCTGTGCTTTCCGAGAGTGCTCTTTCCATAAACTCTGGGCTTCCTTCCACTGGAACTGAACCCCAAAATGCAGATCGTTTCAAAGGGTGGCCATGTCTGCTAAGTATCTGACAGACAATGCTTCAGTCACAGGAAAAGGAAAGGGAAGGAAAAGTCCCCTGTGCAAGCACCAGTCGTTTCCGACTCGGGGGTGACGTGGTGAAAGGCTGAGTCAACCTTCGGCCAGCTACCTGAATCCAGCGTCCGCTGGAATCGAACTCAGGTCGTGAGCAGAGAGTTCAGACCCCAGTACTGCAGTACGGCTGCTTTACCACTCTGCGCCACAAGGCTTCAGTCACAGAGGGCGATTCAAATGTGTGATTTGCTGCCAGAAGAAGTAGTGATGGCCATAGCTTTCAAAGGGGATTGAATAGATTCATGGAGAGGAGGTCTGTCAGCAGCTACTAGCCATGATGGTTGAGGAGAATCTCCAAGTTCAGAGGCCCTGGTCCTCTGAATCCCAGAGCCAAGGGGCAACATTAGGGGAAGGCCTCGGCCTCCATGCCCTGTCATTGGCCCTCCAGAGGAACTGGGTGGCCAGTGTGTGAGAAGACAGGAAGCTGGACTAGTCAGTGGTCTACTTATGTTCTTTTGACTCTCGAAAGCATATACCCGACCCCCCCCCCAAAAAAAATCTACTTGGTCTCTAAGGTGCTGCTAGCCTCAGGCCTAGCTGCCCTAAATACAGAAACACTCACAAGAGGCTGAAAATAAATGGAGCAATAAAGCGGAAACTTCCTTTGAGGATGGTAACAGTGAAGGGATGGAGGGGCAGTCATTTGAGCTTAAAGAGAAACTAGACCAACTAGCATAGATATCTCTCTGTGTGTGTGTGTGTGTGTGTGTGTGTGTTTCGTATGGTGGTGAAGTGTGCAGACTCTTATCTGGGAGAACCGGGTTTGATTCCCCACGCCTTCACTTGCAGCTGCTGGAATGCCTGCGGTCAGCCATAGCTTTTGCAGAGTTGTCCTTGCAAGGGCAGCTTCTGGGAGAGCTCTCTCAGCTCCACCTACCTCACAGGGTGTCTGTTGTGGGGGAAGGAGATAAAGGAGATTGTAAGCCGCTTTGAGACTCTAATTCAGAGAAGGGCGGGGTATAAATCTGCAGTCTTCTTCTTCTTCTCTCTCTCTCTCTCTCTCTCTCTCTCTCTTTCTCTCTCACACACACACACATTTGTGTGTTCATGTGTCTGTGCAAAAATTTTTAAAGCAGCTGTTCCAAATGGAAAGGTCACAGGAGAGGGGTGCTTAATCCCCTCCCCCCTCCCCCATCACTGCCATTTCCACAACCACCCCTTAGAAGTGGCGCTTTTCTCCCTTGGAGGAATAATAAGAAGAAGATATTGGATTTATATCCCGCCCTCCACTCCGAAGAGTCTCAGAGCGGCTCACAATCTCCTTTCCCTTCCTCCCCCACAACAGACACCCTGTGAGGTGGTTGGGGCTGAGAGGGCTCTCACAGCAGCTGCCCTTTCAAGGACAACCTCTGCCAGAGCTCTGGCTGACCCAAGGCCATGCTAGCAGGTGCAAGTGGAGGAGTGGGGAATCAAACCCAGTTCTCCCAGATAAGAGTACGCGCACTTCACCACTACACCAAACTGCTAGAGCTCTGGCTGACCCAAGACCATGCTAGCAGGTGCAAGTGGAGAAGTGGGGAATCAAATCCGGTTCTCCCAGATAAGAGTCTGCACACTTAACCACTACACCAGACTGGCTCTCCACAAGGCCAGGTATCTCTTTTCCCTCCCATGGGGGAGCTGCTGAAGGCGGTGCTGGGGGGCGTGAGGTGGCCTATCCCAGGATCCAAAGATGTCCTCACTAGTCTATTGCAGGCCCTGGACAGCCACGGCTAGCCTGATCTCGTCAGCTCTCGGAAGTTTTATATATATATATATATATAAGTGTTATTGGTTTTCTAAAAAGTTAAAGGGAACAGGTAAGAAGGAGTAGAAAATTATAAGTACAGATAACAATATTATTATAATCTGATCTGCGCGTAAAATACTTGCTTAAAATACAGATATTGTCGCATGTTATTATCTCTTTACCTTAAGTCGCCAACATCTAGATAAGATGTTTTTAAGGATTGTAAGCCTTCTTGTTAAAACGTCTATTTAAGCTTAGATTTCCAATAAGAATGATGTTGTGATAAACAAAATACAGGAGAAAGGAGATACAAGTTCACACCAAAGAATCTTAAGAGTCTTGAGCATCTAGCCAAAGATACATTTTCACCCAATATTTTCTTGCTTCTTCCTTAGATTTCCCAGCCAACAACTGGGATCAGCTCTTGGAAGTTAAGCGGGGTCAGTCCTTGTCAGGACTTGGATGGGAGACCTCTGGAAAAGTCCAGGGTTGCTCTGTAGAGGCAGGCAAGGGCAGATCGCCTCTGACCATCTCTTGCCTTGAAAACCCTACAGCAGGGGTGGCCAACGGTAGCTCTCCAGATGTTTTTTGCCTACAACTCCCATCAGCCCCAGCCACCATGGGAGTTGTAGGCAAAAGACATCTGGAGAGCTACCGTTGGCCACCCCTGCCCTACAGGATCCCCATAAGTCAGCTGCATATAATTTATTGATGTTGTCAGGGGATGTTTTGTAGAAAAAGAGGTGGTGGATCTCATTAGCATAACTCATTAGCATATGCCACCCCCACCCCAACCAGCCAAAAGCAACCTGAGGCAAGAAAGGAGAGCCCCGGGCAAGCGAGGTCTGCTTGGACTGGCTGGAGATCCAGCCAGCCCAAGCAGGCCTTGCTCACCCGGGACTCTCCTTGGCCACCCCCCCACCCCCAGTCAAAAGGCCAGCAAGCCACCAACCACCCAACATCACATAAGAAGTGGAGAAAGGGTGGTGTGGGCTTCTCCAGGGGTTCATGAGGGCTGCTGGGGGTGTGGCAAAGCCCCTGGTGGCTGGCTGGCTGCCCGCTCTCCTAATCCAGGGATTGTTATGCAGCTGCACCTGCTATTCCATGGACAAGGTAGGTGGGGAGGAAGAGGAGGGGGAACCCTCAGAAAGGCTCAGAAGCTGTGCTCCTGTGAGCTCCTGCTGAATTCAAGGCCTGCAGCATGTTGTTCTTCACTGCAAGGGGAGGGGGGGATATATCCCCAAACGAACCAATTGCTTATTCTCTCTGCATCTCCTAGCCCAGGGAGAACATTTGAGACCGAAATTCATTCTGTCCACTCAGATGTGAAATATAAGTGACAGAGCTAGAGAGAATGCGGCGATTAGTACGTGCCAAAGAGCCAGGCTTCAAAACATTTGTTTTTTTTTCCAAGTTCAAAATTTATCATGTGTTCTGTTTGCAAGCTTTATGCCGCAGCAGGTCACGACTGGTCATTGATTGATCTCTATAAAAATGTCTCTGAACCAGTTGCACGTTGGGGAACCAGTTGCCAAAGATCTTTTGTAAAAATAGAACCAGGTGGGTCAACGTATTGGCTTGAAGCAGCAGAACGAAGCTGGAGCACAGAAGCCCGTTTAAGTCCAAGGAAGTTTTATTCAAGGTATAAGCTGGATACAATGAAGTTGAAGTAACCAGCCTGCTTCAGTGGGGGAATAAATCGAATAAACCTAAACCTACATATAAGTTGAGAGCGGGCAGCAAATTTAACATATACCATAATGCAGATCTAAGATCATGGCATCCGGCCTCATCACACCTTGGCAATTAGAAGGGGAAGACATGGAAGTCGTGACAGACTTCACATTTCTGGGGTCCAAGATCACTGCAGATGGTGACTGTGGCCATGAAATTAAAAGACGTTTGCTCCTTGGGAGGACAGCTATGGTGAACCTGGGCAGTATAATAAAAAAGTAGAGACACAGAGTGTTGGACTGGAGGGGCCATTGGCCTGATCCAACAGGGCTTCTCTTATGTTCTTATGTGACACAGAGTGTTAGACTGGATGGGCCACTGGCCTGATCCAACATGGCTTCTTTTATGTTCTTCTGTGACACAGAGTGTTGGACTGGAGGGGCCATTGGCCTGATCCAACAGGGCTTCTCTTATGTTCTTATGTGACACAGAGTGTTAGACTGGATGGGCCTCTGGCCTGATCCAACATGGCTTCTCTTATGTTCTTATGTGACACAGAGTGTTAGACTGGATGGGCCATTGGCCTGATCCAACATGGCTTCTCTTATGTCCTTATGTGACACAGTGTTGGACAGGATGGGCCACTGGCCTGATCCAACATGGCTTCTCTTATATTCTTATGTGACACAGAGTGTTGGACTGGATGGGCCATTGGCCTGATCCAACATGGCTTCTCTTATGTTCTTCTGTGACACAGAGTTTTAGGCCTTTTTGCACACCTGTAAAGTAGACTATGGTGAACCTGGGCAGTATAATAAAAAGCAGAGACATCGCCCTGTCAACAAAAGTCCGTGTAGTCAAATCGATGGTATTCCCAGTAGTAATGTATGGCTGTGAGAGTTGACCATAAGGAAGGCTGAGAACAGAAGAATAGATGTTTTCAAGTTGTGGTGCTGGAGTAGAATCTTGAGAGTCCCTTGGACTGCAAGAAGATCAAGAAGATATGGCCTGGGATCTGTCTACCTTCGGGACCGCCTTTCTCCATATGTGCCCCAGAGAGCACTACATTCAGGGTCCCAAAACCTCCTTCAGATTCCCCGACTGAAAGAAGTTCGATTGTCCACCACAAGAACCAGAGCCTTCTCGGTAACAGCCCCCGCTCTGTGGAATGCCCTCCCCCAAAACCTCAGGGCCCTGCGGGACCTGCCACAGTTCCGCTGGGCCTGTAAGACCGAACAGTTTAAGCTTGCCTTCAATAGTTAAGGGGAGGTAGCAAATGTCCCACAGCACTGACAGTCTCACTGGACAAATATAGATATTGAGAAACACCAATGTGCATCTTAAGAACATAAGAGAAGTCATATTAGATCAGGCCAGTGGCCCATCCAGTCCAACACTCTGTGTCACATAGTGGCAAAAAAAAAAATTATATATATATATATATACACACACTGTGGCTAATAGCCACTGATGGACCTCGGCTCCATATTTTTATCCAAGATATTTTTATCTTGGATTTTATGGTTAAAATGTGTAGAACTGATTTTACTGTATATTGTTTTTTTAGTATTCTATGTGAAGAGTTTCCGGCTCAACATTAGGAAGAACTTCCTGACGGTTAGAGCGGTTCCTCAGTGGAACAGGCTTCCTCGGGAGGTGGTGGGCTCTCCTTCCTTGGCGGTTTTTAAACAGAGGCTAGATGGTCATCTGACAGCAATGAGGATCCTGTGAATTGAGGGGGAGGTGTTTGTGAGTTTCCTGCATTGTGCAGGGGGTTGGACTAGATGACCCTGGAGGTCCCTTCCAACTCTATGATTCTAGATGAAGGGCATTTTGACTCTAGAAAGATTAGACCCTCCTTTTAAAAAAAACTTGTTGGCTTCTAAGCTGCTCCTGGACTCAGATCTAACTGATCTCCCAAAGGATCAGAATACCCGGCTAGCGTGCTCAATAGATTAGCTGTTCTTAATTCCTGACCTCTCTGCATGGCTTCCATTGCCCAGTTGGAAAGAGGAGCTCTGCCTTCAGGCTCACCATCAGCACAGCCAGGCACAGGCGGGAAAGGAGAGACAGTGAGTAGTCAGAGGGAAATTGGCAGTGACAAGACAGGGTTGATTTGGCAGGCCTCTGAGTCCAGGTTTTCTAGAGCCCGCATTCTGCCAGAGATGAAAGTGTTGCCCTTGGCCTCTCTGCCCAGTCTATCCTCTCCCCACCCCCATCCTGCCACCACTGAAGGTCACTGACTGCTCCAGCCAAGCAGAAGGCTCTCTCCTCTCCCCTCTCTTCTCCTCTCCCCTCCTCTCCTCTCTCCTTCCCTCTCCTCTCTCATCTTCCCTCTCTTCTCCTCTCCACTCCTCTCCTCTCTCCTTCCCTCTCCTCTCCTCTCTCATCTCTCCTCTCTTCTCCTCTCTCCTCCCCTCTCCTCTCTCATCTCCCCTCTCTTCTCCTCTCCCCTCCTCTCCTCTCTCATCTCTCCTCCTCTCCCCTCCTCTCCTCTCTCCTTCCCTCTCCTCTCCTCTCTCATCTCTCCTCTCTCCTCCTCTCTCCTTCTCTCCTCTCTCATCTCCCCTCTCTTCTACCTTCCTCTCCTCTCTCCTCCCCTTCCCTCTCCTCTCCTCTTGGGGGCTGGCTTTGGCCAAACAGGATGTTTCTACCTGGGCAGCAACTGAGGCGCAGAAATCCACTGATAGGCAATGAAGCAGGAAGTGCCAGCACCTCTCCAGAGCCAGTTTGGTGTCATGGTTAAGTGCACAGGCTCTTCTCTGGGAGAACCGGGTTTGATGCTGTAGTGTATCCAGATAAAGATATACGCAAGCAGCGCGACCCTGCGCGGAGCGACCGGGCGTCCCCGGGCTGCTCAGCGCAGGGCACGAACTCCCAGCCAATCACCAGCTGTGGCGGGAAGTTCAACAGGCCAGGATTGGACTGGCCTGTCGGGAGGGAGGTTCCCGGAGTTGTACATAAGCGGGACCCGGCCCGCGTGTTCCCTCTCTTGTAACGTGCCTCCATTAAAGCATGTTGCCCTACCAACGTCTCCTGTCTCAGTACGTTACAGATGCCCCAGCCTCCCTTTCTCACAATACGAGAACTCATGAACACTCAATGAAATTGCTGAGCAGTCAGGTTAAAACAGATAAAAGGAAGTCCTTCTTCACCCAAAGGGTGATTAACACATGGAATGATCCAACACAACTTCTCTTAGGTTCTTATGTCTGGGGCAGTAATGCTCTGTCTTCTTGGTGCTTGGGGGAGGTGGCAACAGTGGGAGGGCTTCTAGTGTCCTGGCCTTGCTGATGAACCTCCTGATGGCACCTGGCGCTTTTTGGCCACTGTGTGACACAGAGTGTTGGACTGGGTGAGCCATTGGCCTGATCCAACACGGCTTCTCTTAGGTTCTTATGTCTGGGGCAGTAATGCTCTGTATTCTTGGTGCTTGGGGGAGGTGGCAACAGCGGGAGGGCTTCTAGTGTTCTGGCCTTGTTGATGGACCTCCTGATGGCACTTGGGTTTTTTGGCCATTGTGTGACACAGAGTGTTGGACTGGATGGGCCATTGGTCTGATCCAACATGGCTTCTCTTATGTTCTTATGTGACTCAGAGTGCTGGACTGGAGGGGCCATTGGCCTGATCCAACATGGCTTCTCTTCTGTTCTTATGTGACCCCGTGTTGGACTGGATGGGCCATTGGCCTGATCCAACACGGCTTCTCTCATGTTCTCCTATGTTCTTAATCTGAAGAGGAGCTGTAATTCCAGGGGATCTCCAGGTCCCACCTGAAGGCTGGCACTCCTACAACCAGGCTCCTGTGACAGGACAGGTCGGCTCTGCTGTGCTGCCAAAGGGCATTTTGTGAACGGCTGCTCCACAAACAGAACCAAATCCTGCAGTTCCACAGAAAGACCTAAACACTGCAAAATATATTGACAGCAATCTCAACTCTCTTCCTGTTCTTAACAGGTAACACCTCCCCTCCCCGCCCCCCAAGCCCTCATGCTTGCAAAATCTGCAAGTGACGGAGCACTGAAACTGAGGAACCATGGAAGGAAGATGTTATATATGTGATCTGAAACATGTATATACTATGGTGTTCTTGCCTGTCTCATTGGAGCCTGTAGGACTGAGTTTGGAGTCTGGGGAACAATGGGCAATAGGATCCGAATCCCTGCTGTCCTGCTCCAATCACGGGCCCCCTGCTGGTTTGAATGGTCCAATAGCACGCTACCGTGGGAACCTGGAATGTATATATAGTTGGCCCACTCTTGAGTCTTAGAGTGCAGCCCTATAATATGCCGCGCTAATAAAAAAGCTATGTTCACTACCACCTCGCCTCTTCCTTCCTTGTATTGAACCCACCATATTATAGAAGATGTCAGAGTCAAGGAAAAGAGCTGAGCTTCTGCTCTTCCCTGTGATTCAGAGGCCAGCTGGGAAGGGGGAGTTATGGAAATAACACCTTGAGGCTTTCCAGTCTGAAAACATAAGAGAACATAAGAGAAGCCATGCTGGATCAGGCCAATGGACCATCCAGTGTAACACTCTCTATCCCATAAGAACATAAGAGAAGCCATGTTGGATCAGGCCAATGGCCCATCCAGTCCAATACTCTGTGTCACATAAGAACATCAGAGAAGCCATGTTGGATCAGGCCAATGGCCCATCCAGTCCAACACTCTGTGTCACATAAGAACATAAGAGAAGCCATGTTGGATCAAGCCAGTGGCCCATCCAGTCCAACACTCTGTGTCACATAAGAACAGAAGAGAAGCCGTGTTGGATCAAGCCAATGGCCCATCCAGTCCAACACTATGTGTCACATAAGAACATCAGAGAAGCCATGTTGGATCAGGCCAATGGCCCATCCAGTCCAACATTCTGTGTCACATAAGAACAGAAGAGAAGCCATGTTGGATCAGGCCAACGGCCCATCCAGTCCAACACTCTGTGTCACATAAGAACATCAGAGAAGCCATGTTGGATCAGGCCAATGGCCCATCCAGTCTCTCTGTGTCACACAGTGGCCAAAAAATCCAGGTGCCATCAGGAGGTCCACCAGCGGGGCCAGGACGCTATAAGTCCTCCCACTGTTGCCCCTCCCAGTTTGGTGTAGTGGTTAAGTGAGTGGACTCTTATCTGGGAGAACCGGGTTTGATTCCCCACTCCTCCACTTGCACCTGCTGGAATGGCCTTGGGTCAGCCATAGCTCTGGCAGATGTTGTCCTTGAAAGGGCAGCTGCTGTGAGAGCCCTCTCAGCCCCACCCACCTCACAGGGTGTCTATTGTGGGGGGAGAAGATATAGGAGATTGTAAGCCGCTCTGAGTCTCTGATTCAGAGAGAAGGGCGGGGTATAAATCTGCAATTCTTCTTCTTCTTCTTCTCCCAAGCATCAAGAATTTGGAGCATCAGTGCCCCAGACAGAGAGTTCCAACAATACGCTGTGGCTAATAGCCACTGATGCACCCCTGCTCCAGATATTTATCCAATCCCCTCTTGAAGCTGTCTATGCTTGCAGCTGCCACCACTGTCTGGGCTGCAACTTACCAAAGAAACCCCAGTCTGCCCTTCATTGAACTTAAATGACCTGCAGAGGTAACTAAGTATGTCAGGATTAAAGAAGGCAGACAATGGTAGTAGGTTAATATGTGGTTTCCAGTGTTCAATACATTATTGGAAGACGAAAGCACTCTATCAAATATTAATAAATAAGCAGCAGGATTATGACTTCTCGCCTTCAGCCATTAAGTATCGGTGTGTAGTTCAAAGCAATTTGTTGCAGGCAAACTTCAAGATTCCTTAAACACTATCTGCGTAATCCACAAAAGACTGGGAAATGTCAGAAACTGCCTTATGCCAAGCCAGCCTGTGGGTCATAAGGTTGCCAGAATTACAACTCATCTCCAGAGTACAGAGATCAGTTCCCTGGGAGAAAATAGCTGCTTTGGAGGGTGGGATCTTGGGCATCGTATCCCAATGAGGTCCCAGGGTTCCACCCCCAAATCTCCAGGGATTTTCCAACCCAGAACTGGCAACCCTACTTTTCATAGAATCATAGAGTTGGAAGGGACCTCTAGAGTCATCTAGTCCAACCCCCTGCACAATGCAGGAAACTCACAAACACCTCCCCCTAAATTCACAGGATCTTCATCGCTGTCAGATGGCCATCTAGCCTCTGTTGAAAAACCTCCAAGGAAGGAGAGCCCACCACCTCCCGGGAAAGCCTGTTCCACTGAGGAACCACTCTAACAGTCATAGAATCCTAGAGTTGGAAGGGACCTCCAGGGTCATCTAGTCCAAACCCCTGCACAATGCAGGAAACTCACAAACACCTCCCCCTAAATTCACAGGATCTTCACAGCTGTCAGATGGCCATCTAGCCTCTGTTGAAAAACCTCCAAGGAAGGAGAGCCCACCACCTCCCAAGGAGGAAGCCTGTTCCACTGAGGAACCGCTCTAACGGTCAGGAAGTTCTTCCTAATGTTGAGCCGGAAACTCTTTTGATTTAATTCATCCCATTGGCTCTAGTCCTACCTTCCGGGGCAGCAGAAAACAATTCCACACCATCCTCTATTAACAGCCCTTCAAGTCCTTGAAGATGGTGATCCTATCACCTCTCAGCCGCCTCCTCCTCTCCAGGCTAAACATCCCCAGCTTCTTCAACCTTTCCTCATAGGACTTGGTCTCCAGACCCCTCACCATCTTCGTCGCCCTCCTCTGGACCCATTCCAGCTTGTCTATATCCTTCTTAAATTGTGGTGCCCAAAACTGAACACAATACTCCAGGTGAGGTCTTACCAGAGCAGAGTAAAGCAATACCATCACATCACGTGATCTGGACACTATACTTCTGTTGATACAGCCCAAAATTGCATTTGCCTTTTTAGCCACCGCATCATACTGTTGACTCATGCTCAGCAAATGATCCACTAAGACCCCTAGATCCTTTTCGCACATACGACTGCTAAGACAAGTCTCCCCCATTCTATAACCATGCACTGGATTTTTCCTACCTAAATGCAGAACTTCACATTTATCCCTGTTAAAATTCATTTTATTGGTTTTAGCCCAGTTTTCCAGCCTGTCAAGGTCATCCTGTATCCTGTTTCTATCTTCTTCTGTGTTTGCAACCCCTCCCAATTTAGTATCATCGGCAAATTTAATAAGCATTTCCTCTATACCTTCATCCAAATCATTGATAAAGACGTTGAACAAAGCAAAACAGGTCCCAGGACAGATCCTTGAGGCCCTCCACTTGTCATTCCTCTCCAAGAGGACGAGGAACCATTCACAAGCACTCTTTGGGTGTGATCTGTCAACCAGTTACAGATCCGCCTAACAGTAACAGGATCCAAACCACATTTTACCAACTTGTCAACAAGGATAGTATGTGGAACCTTATCTCTTCAGACTGGAAGTGGCTCTCTCCAGGATCTCAGAGCAAGAGGGAGACCCCCCCCCAGGGCTTTTTTGCAACAGGACCTCCTTTGCACACCCCCACCCCACCCCCCTGATGTAGCCAATCCTCCAAGAGCTTACAGGGCTCTTAGTACAGGTCCTACTGTAAGCTCCAGGAGGACTGCCTACATCAGATAGGCATGGCCTAATATGCAAAGGAGTTCCTGTTACAAAAAAAAAAAAGCCCTGGAGACTCCACAACTGAAGATGGAACATGGCGCCATCTGCAAGCAAACTTTGAGCTCCAACACAGGCAGGGGTGGAATTCTAGCAGGAGCTCCTCTGCATATTAGGCCACACACCCCTGATATAGCCAATCCAGGCTCTTTTTTGTAAGCTCTTGGAGGATTGGCTGTATCAGGGTTTGTGGCCTAATATGCAAAGGAGCTCCCGCTAGAATTCCACCCCTGACACAGGCAATGCCTGCCAAGAGAGCCTGGAATGGAGCAGACACAGCCAATGACGGTGGCCCTCTTTCCTGGGGAGGAGCCAGCCATCCTCACCTGCTGCCACAGCTCCCAGCCCGTCGGGCTCGCGTCTTTCAGCTGTCAGAGAAGAGATCATGACCAAACTCACTTGGCTCCCTCTTTCCCTTGGCCGTGATGCATTACCCAACTGAGATTATAATTCAAGGGGATTCCTAAATATTTAGGGTAGCCAGCCTCCAGGTGGGGCCTGGGGATCTCCCGCTTTCACAACTGATCTCCAGCTGGCAGAGATCAGCTCCCCTGGAGAAAATGGTGGCTTTGAAGGGTGGACTCTAGGGCACTGTACTCTGCGGAGGCCCCTCCCTTCCCCAAACCCCGCCCTCTCCTGAATCCACCCCCAAGCCAGACCTGGTAACCCTACTGGCAGCATCAGTGTGAGTCTCTCTGGACGCTGCCAGGGGTTTCCCTCCTCGATGGGCTTTGGAAAGCCCAGCCTGGCCTACCAGTTGTGGCTAGTCACCTGGGTTGCCAGACTCCAGGTGGAGTCTGGAGATCTCCTGGAATTACAGCTGAACTCCAGACAATATCTGCGGCCCTGCAGGGAGTGGCTGATCCAGAGAGAGGGGTGGGGAGGGAGGTTGCTACCCCTCCAGGAAACCACAACACACCCCTTGCTCTAGGCGGAAAACGGTACAAATCCCCTAGCTTGTATGTCAAAGAGGAGATGGTCATAGGCCTCCCACTTACACCCCCACCTTGTGCTTTGCAGGACCAGCCTGACCCACTTTCTTGCCCTGGGCTGAGGACACCAGCCACAACTCTCACCTCCCCCACATCATGTTTGTGGACATGGGGGCGATCAAGCTACACTGAAGCACTATATTCCACACAGTGCTCTACACCAAAACCTTAAGCTGAGCATCTAAGTCAGGGGTGTCAAACATGTGGCCCGGAGGCCTACAACTCCCATCAGAAAAAGTATTGGCAGATGATTCGACAAGAGATTTCTAAGATCTTGGGTTACGAATTTAACAAAGTTGCAGAGACTTTTCTGTTGGGATTACAAATGGAAAAATTTCCAAAGGAAGATAGGACTTTAATCTGGTACTTGCTCTCAGCTGCTAGGACATTGTATGCGCAGTTGTGGAAGCAAGAAAAAATACCAGAGAAATGGGATTGGATTGTAAAAGTTCTGACGTGGAGTGAAATGGACAAGTTAACAAGAACCTTAAGAGACTATGATTTAGAAGTATTTAAGATGGAGTGGAAGAAGTTCAGAAGATACGTAGAAAAAGAGTGGAAAATAAAAGGACATTGGACAATTTTTGATAATGACTAAGTACAACAGGGAGGAGGATATGAATTTTGGTTCTTATTAATTAAGGGTACCTTTAATAATAATGTTTTAAGTATAGCACACCGGCGGGGGTCAAGTAACGGGGGGAGGGGGAGGTAGAAAGTAACATATGGGATAGAGGGAAAATGTAGTTATTAATGATGTAAGAAATTGAATATATTACCATATGTTACTAATAAAAATTGTTTGAAAACCAAAACATGTGGCCCAGAGGCCAGGTCAGGCCCTAGAGGGTTCCTATCAGGCTCATGAGCAAGTCTGCTTCCTTCTCCCTCTCTCTTGCTTCTTTCTGTGTCCCAGCTTGCTTTGCCAGGCTTGCTTAATAGCACAGCAGCTACAGAGCAAAGCCTCTATTTCTCCATTGGCTGAAGCTCTGATCCCTCCTCATTCCCCCGGGGAGGGAGGGGAAGAGCCAGAGCTTCCTGGGCCCAGTTCCCTCGACCACACGGAAGAGATACAAAATTTTAAATTGTGTTTGACTGTGTTCTTTATAAAGTTTATAGCTCTGCTACCTGACAAGACATTTTATGACCCTCACAGCCCGGCCCGATGAGGTCCCGTTTTGTCAGATCCAGCCCTCGTAACAAATGAATTCGACACCCCTGATCTACGCGCTGTGGCAGACACACCTCAAGTTGTACCACGTAATTTGGGGTGAATGTAGTTCCACGTGTATATTTTGCTACTACATTGGCGAGATGGTGATTATAGCTCAAGATCCTGTCCAGGGTAATGCCAAAGTACGTAAGTGTATGATTGTGTGTAAGTTGGGTGCCATTAAGTTAGACATTCAGTTCACACTTGGCAAGATTGTGATTGAGATCGAAACAGGAGTATTCTATTTTTTCTGAACTTGCAGTAAGCCACCATTTACAACAGTAGTCAACCAAAATATCAAGGTCCTCAGTCACCAGGGCTTTTTTTGTAGCGGGAACTCCTTTGCATATTAGGCCACACACCCCTGATGTAGCCAGTCCTCCAAGAGCTCACAGGGCTCTTCGTACAGGGCCTACTGGAAGCTCCAGGAAGATTGGCTACATCAGGGGGCGTGTGGCCTAATATGCAAAGGAGTTCCTGCTACGAAAAGCCCTGATTCATTCATAGGGTCAGGGGTAAAATTCTAGCAGGAGCTCTTTTGCATCTTAGGCCACACACCCCTGATGTAGCCAATCCTCCAAGAGCTTACAGGGCTCTTTGTACAGAGCCTGCTGTAAGCTCCAGGAGGATTGGCTACATCAGGGGGCATGGCCTAATATGCAAAGGAGTTCCTGCTATGAAAAAAAGCCCTGCTAGTCACTATTTCCTCATTCCTTTCAATTGATTTTGCCTTACTGCAATCTCCACATCATTGGCATAAGTAAACTTCCTGGGTATCATCTCAGGAATATCAGAGATATATAGATTGAAAAGGACTGGAGGGAAGTCCGAGGCCTGGAGGAGACCGTGATTCAGTTTCCTCTGCTTGCTGATTGACTGATCCATAATTACGTGGAAAGTTCTATTCAGTCAGCATGTTATTTAGGAGTCAAAATAATGTCCTGCAGGGGGAAACTTGTAAAAACTGGTACAGCAAACCGTCCTTCCAGACTGTGTCATAAGCGGCAGTCAGATCAATGAAAGCGTCTGCTGTCTTAAGACACTTTTGATGCCCTGCCTGAATGAAAGTTGTTAAGCTCAGCTTAACAACTTTGCTGTGTTAGAATGTGTACTTGAACTGGCTGTGGTCCAAAACCAGGTCTTGGGGGAGAATCCTCGCAAGTCCTGCTTCAAAGTGAGCCTCTGCGATAAACTTTGCAAGAGAGCTTCGGTTTGCGAGAAGTCAGTAGTGGCAATGACAGATTCCCACCTCCTAAAGGTTCAGAGTCAGCCAATTAAGGTCTGTTCCAGATGAACTTGCCAGCTTAATTCAGCTTTGAACAAAGCAGGTGATAAGAACCTGCTCAGCGATCATCAAAATGGTCCACCTCTCGGCTGGCACAAAAGGTCAACCGAATGGCTCAGCAATTAATCTCCCCCACCCTGCGGCAGTCTTCAAGTGGGATGGAACCAGAGTCAGTTGAGCGTAGAGTACCACGATGTCGTCCCCTACACTCGATGGGGAGGGGCGGCGGCTCAGTGGAAGAGCCTCCATTTGGCATGCAGAAGGCCCCAAGTTCCATCCCCCGCATTTCCCGTTTTCCAAGCAGCATCAAGCAGACGCAGTCTATCTGAGCCATGAAACTTGGAAATCTCAGCGGCGATACTCATTAAAAAAAAAATGCACTGACATTCTTAAAGAACAAAGTGGAAATACAATAGAAAGAGAACAAGCTAAGCAGCAGCAATATGGTAACTGCAGGTCAGGTCAGCAGCTGGATACAACACGGCAAAAGGCACTCCGGATACCTTTGAGACCAACAAAATCTGATTCAAGGTATAAGCAGGGCCAGGTTAACAATTAGGCCGAGTAGGCACTGGCCTATAGGCCCTCACGTCTTTAGGGGCCCTGGGCTGGCTCCCCCCCTCCCCGGTTTCCCACCTGCTTGCAGCCCTTCCAGCCTGCACGTGCAGCCAGCAACTGAGCCGCTCTTTGCCAGACTTGCCTGGTGTAGCTGCTGGTGTCATCGCCAAGTTTGCCTCTCTCTGTTTCTCCCCCATAGTTTTGTCAAGGGTGCTTTTGGGAAAGAACCTGCAGGCTGTAGTGGGAGCGACAACTCTGAGATAATTCGCAAGCCGCCCCCCCCCCCCCAGATTTTGACTGCCTAGGGGCCTCCACGGGGTTTAAACCGGCCCTGGGTATAAGCCTTTGTGTGCAAGAACACTTCTTGGTGCCAGCCTTCAGTCTGCAAAGCTTTCAAGGCGTTGGATTCATGGAAGAAGAAGAAGAAGATGATATTGGATTTATATCCCGCCCTCCACTCCGAAGAGTCTCAGAGCGGCTCACCATCTCCTTTCCCTTCCTCCCCCACAACAGACACCCTGTGAGGTGGGTGGGGCTGGAGAGGGCTCTCACAGCAGCTGCCCTTTCAAGGACAACCTCTGCCAGAGCTATGGCTGACCCAAGGCCATTCCAGCAGGTGCAAGTGGAGGAGTGGGGAATCAAACCCGGTTCTCCCAGATAAGAGTCTGCACACTTAACCACTACACCAAACCGGCTCTCCAGACAATGTTCCCTCTAAGCTGAGCTAGCGTGAGCTAGCTCACAATTTTTTAGCCTCAGGCTCACACATTTTTGTCTCAACTCTGGTAGGATGACCCCAGAGCAAACTAATGGATGCAGGAGCTCACAACTTGAATGCTAGTAGCTCACAAAGTAGAATTTTTGCTCACAAGACTCTGCAGCTTAGAGGGAACATTGGAAGATAGATATATAAATATTAACCATGGCAGCTAAATGGAGATTCCATACGCAGAGGCAGTCTACCTCTGAATATCAGATGCTGGGAACAGGCAACAGGGAAGAGATGCTGCCTTTGTCGGGACTTCCCAGAGGGCATCTAGAGGCCTACACTGTAAGCAAGAGGCTGGATTAGACGGACCTTTGGCTCAATACAGTGGCCACCCTGAGCCCACTTCGGTGGGGTAGGGCAGGATATAAATCAAATGAAATAAATAAATAAAATAAATGGTGTGAGAGCCAGTTTGGTGTAGTGGTGAAGTGCGCGGACTCTTATCTGGGAGAACCGGGTTTGGTTTCTCACTCCTCCACATGCATCTGCTGGTGTGACCTTGGGTCGGACACAATTTCTCTCACGGCTGCTCTGCTCCAGAGAGCTCTCAGCCCCACCTACCTCACAGGGTGTCTGTTGTGGCGAGGGGAAGGGAAAGGAGAGTGTATGCCGCTCTGAGACTCCTTTGGTTAGCGAAGGGCAGGGTATAAATCATAAGAATTTAAGAGACGCCACGTTGGATCAGGCCAATAGCCCATCCAGTCCAACGCTCTGTGTCACACAGTGGCCAGAAAAAACAAACAGGTGCCATCAGGAGATCCAATAGTGGGGCCAGGACACTGCAAGCCCTCACACTGTTGCCCTCCCCCCACCAAGCACCAAGAATACGGAGCATCACTGCCCCAGACACAGAGTTCCAGCAATACCCTGTGGCTAATGGCCACTGATGGACCTCTGCTCCATATGTTGATCCAATCCCCTCTTGAAGCTGGCTATGTTTGTAGCCGCCACCACCTCCTGTGGCAGTGAATTCCACATGTTAATCACCCTTTGGGTGAAGAAGTACCTCCTTTTATCCGTTCTAACCCGATTGCTCAGCAATTTCATGGAATGCCCACGAGTTCTTGCATTGTGAGAAAGGGAGAAAAGTACTTTTTTCTCTACCTTCTCTGTCCCATACATAAATCTAATCTCTTCTTCTTTTTGCCCAATGGAGCCTCTGCCACCATTGCCATGAAAGGCCGAGTTTAATCTTAAATTTTTGTTCTGCCTACACCCGAATTAATGCTGATGTTTCAACCTCAGCAGTTCCTTTCTAGTGAAGGGAGAGCAATTTTTCAAATGTCTGGGGGGGGGAGGGAGAGAGAGAGAGCAATCCAAATTCCTGACACATCAGAGAATCTCTTTCGGCTTCTGCCGGTGGGTGCACTTTCGGAAATTAATGGCGGGGGGAGGGGGCGGCCCACCGTAGCACATCCACCAATTACTTGGTATGTCAACGCTGTCCCTGTTGGGCACAGAACATGTGGTGCACAGGGATTATTCACTCTGAATATTGGAAAACAGAAAGGAATTATAATCCACCCCGAACTCCAAGCCAGCCTGCCGCCCCAAAAGGGTTCTGCCTTCTGCCCCATCTATTTACCAGAATTGCCTTCCAGAATGCATTTATTGGCATAACATGCTGTCTGCTCACTGTAGCTCTTTGGAGCCTCAGCCCAAGTTCCTCAAGACTGTACATGCTGTCGGCGACTCTCCCATCTCCGGCTGACGCCAAAGCCTAAACGGAGACTCGCTTTGCAAAACAGGCCAGAACGGCACACAGCTTAAGAAATGGACCCACTCAAGCAGATCTCCACAACATTTTGCAGATGTGGTTTCTTGGGGGCAATGTGTGTCCACGTTCACTTCAGGCCCTCCCGCAGCCGCCCCGCACCCATCCACAGCCACCCCCTCTCCCCAGCCAGCCTGGTAATGAGGCAGAGATGTTTTGCAGCTTGGCTGGCTCACAGGAGTTATCAGCAGCTCCTTGCTCTTCAGCTACCTTTCGGCAAGGCCCCCCGTTTTCTCTAACTGCTAACTATGCCAGCTGGTTTTGAAAATCAGGAGATACACACACACACACACACACACGTATGCCTACAGAGAGAGAGGGAGGGAGGGAGACAGAGACAGAAAAACAGAGAAACAGAGAGAGACTCATGCCTGCTATGGTGATCTGGTCTTAACCAGGCCACATCCCCCATCTGGGACTCCAGGGACCTGTCTGAAACCGAAGGGGGTGCCCTGGAGAACTCTCTCTGTGCAGCCACTCACTCTGCAGAAAGGCAGTGGCATCACAAGGGTGACAGTCGGCTTGCGACATCCCCCCCACCCCCCCAGCTCAAGCCTACTGGCAAAATTTGGACTGTGCTGGAATGAACTGCAAAGCCAGGAAAGAAAACCCCCTTTCTGCTCCCAGGGAACAGAGAGCTCTTCTGAGTCCTCCCTCCTTGCGCCAGCGCCAAACTCCTCCACCTCCTCCCTAGTGAAAGCAAATATTTTAGCTCACCCTGTTGTCTGGGCACCTTCGGGTAGCCACTCCAGCCACACGCTCAGCCACTTCCCCTCCCTTCTGTGGGCCTCCTGTCCAAAGGGTGCCTTTCCCTTCCTTCAGCCGTTCTCTGCAACCAAGCTGTCCTTTTCTCCCACAGAGAGATCTGAACTCCAGGCGCCCAGCTCACACTCTTTTCACCCCATAGTACCAATCCTGACCCCCTTTGGTTCCATCTGTACTCACAAACAGCATTCCCTCTAAGCTGAGCTGGTGTGAGCTAGCTCACAGTTTTTTAGCCTCCGGCTCACACCTTTTTTGTCTTCGCTCAGGAAAAACAGCCCCCGAAGAAACGCATGTATGCTGCAGCTCACTACTCGAATGCCAGCAGCTCGCCGAGTCGAATTTTTGCTCCCAGGGCTCCGCATCTTAGAGGGAGCATCGCTCATAAATATGAGACAGGATAGACCAGGGGTGGCCAGTCTTGCTTAACATAAGAGCCACATAGAATAAATGTCAGATGTCTGAGAGCCGCAAGGCAAGAACGTCTGATGTCTGAGAGCCGCAAGACATGAATGCCAGATGTTTGAGAGAAGGGAAGGAGGGAGAGGTGGAAAGAAAGCAACTTTAACTTTAAACGCATCCTCCAAGCTGCCAGCCAACAGGGCAGTGGGGGCTTCAAGAGCCACACAATATGTGCGAAAGAGCCACATGTGGCTCCCGAGCCACAGTTTGGCCACCCCTGGGATAGAACCTCTAGTGCACTCCTTTTTGAAAAGACAGGGGAATGGGCAATTTCTCAGCACGCGTTGCCCCCCCCAGTTCCAAACCGAAAGGGCAACTGAGTCTGCCACCGTTCCATAGGTCCTAAGTTCCCCAAGTATAATATATTGAATTGCAAAAAGTTCACCTGCCCAGCTTTCCTGCCCCAGGAGCCGCAGGGGGGAGCTGGAGCCAACCGCCTTTTTCTTCCCGTCACATCCAGACCCCCCCCCCCTTTGCCATCCTTTGCGCCTCCAATATCACTACAAGCTCTAAACATTCAGACCAGAGAATCCCTCTGAACCTCCTCCGCGCCCCCTCATCGAACACGCATCGCCCCCCCCTTATTCCTCCCCCGGTTCGAGATCCCGTCGCCCCCGCAGGAGTCCAGAAGCCCATTGATCGCGAGGAGACCCCCAGCAAGCCGCCCTTCCCCCTCCCTCCTCTTCCCTGCCAGTCTCCTTCAAGACAGAAGCGGGACCGCCAAAGTGATGCTGATTGACAGGCGCGGGCTTCGTCCCCCAACCAGCGTTCCCTCTACGCCGAGTTGGTGCGAGCCAGCTCACAGTGTTTTGAGCCTCCGGCTCGCACCGTTTTGTCTTCGCTCAGGAAAAAGAGCCCCAGAGCACAATCACTGGCGCAGTCGCCGGATTGCTCGCTCCCAGCTTCCACGCCAGCAGCTCCCCAAGTCGAATTTTTTGCTCGCATCGCCCCCAACTCGAACCCTTTTTGGCCAGGAATCGAGCCCCGTCGGCCCTAGAACGGGACTTTGCCCCTCTGCCCCTCCCGCGATGCCCCTTCTCTGCCTTGCCAGGGCAAAGGGCCGCCAAGGGTCTTTAGGATTCCTTCCTCCCCTCCCCTCCGCCTCGGGCCCCTCTTACCCTGGGACCGGAGCCTTCCTCCTCCGCCAAGTCCTCAGAGAACCGAGCGCCACCTTCGCCTCGGCCCCCGCGGCCCGGACTGGCGCCGGTGTTGCTTGGCCCGAGCAGGCAGCATCGCCCAGCGCCCTCCTCGTCGGGGCGCCCCAAGTCGTGCCCGTTCTCCCTCTCCCCCTGGGAGGTGGCCGGGCCAGCAGCAGAGGTCCCCGGGGGGTCTGCCGGAGGGGGGCTCGAGCCGAGGTGGGGGGGGCTGTCAGAGGGGCCCCCTCCCTCCCGCCGCAGCTGCTCCAGGGGCCGCCGGGGGCTTCTGGCAGGAGGGGAAGCCCAGCCCCGGGCGCAGAGCTCTCGCTCGCCTTCCCCGAAGCTCCCCGCCGCCGCCGCCGGCTCCTGCGCGCATCCGCTGCTGCTGGCCAGAGGCAAGGTGGTCCGGCTCCCCACGGCCGGCGGGCGGGCGGGCTCCCTCCTCGGATCCTGCCTCCAGCAGCCCCGCGAGAGAGGAAGGAAGCCCCCGAGGGGGTGCCCCGCCGCCCCGCCGCCGCCGCTTGCCGGGCTCTCGCCGCACTTCGCCTCGCGCGCTCTCGCTGCCCTTCCTGCTCCTGCTGCCGCTGCCGCTGCTCCGGCTCCGGCTCCGCCGAGCGAGCAGAGCGAGAGTCGAGTCGACTCGCAGGCCTCGAGCGCAGCCTACTGCTTAACTCCTTCCCCGCCACCGGGCCGGCTCCGCCCAGCAGCAGGCCGGCGGCTCCCGCTCTGGAGGACTCCCGAGGCGCTGGCGGGGGAGACGCGCGAGGGGGCGGCAGCCGGAAAGGCGGCCTGCAAGACTTTGACGGGAACGCTAAAGAGCCCCGTCTTCTCCAGACAAGGCGCATGAAGGGCGCTTTGCGAGACAGGGAGGGTGGGTGGATGGATGGATGGATGGATGGATGGATGGATGGATGGATGGATGGATGGATGGATGGATGGATGGATGGATGATGATGATGGACTGATTGACAGATAGAAAGACAAACAGAGAGTTGATTGATTGATTGATCATAGGTAAATCATAGATTGATAGACAGATGATAGCTATATTGATTGACGATTTTGATTATGATGATGATGGACTGATTGACAGGTAGAAAGACAGACAGAGAGATGATTGACTGATCATAGGTAAATGATAGATTGATAGACAGATAGATATATTGATTGATGATGATGGCTTTTTTTATAAGCAGGAACTCCTTTGCCTATTCGACCACACCCCCTGATGTAACCAATCCACTTGGAGCTTCCAGTAGGCCCTGGACGCTCCAGGAGAACTGGCTACATCAGGGGGCGTGGCCTAATAGGCAAAGGAGTTCCTGCTACAAAAAAGCCCTGGTGACAATCCTGATGAAGACAGAGAGACAGAAAGACTGACAGATCATAGACAGATAGAAGAGAGACAGATAGACTGATTGCTCATAGGTAGATGATGGATAGATATATCAATTGATTGATGATAGGTAGATGATGATGATGAAGATAGGATAGACAGATGGATGGATGGATGGCTGGCTGGATAGAGCAAGAGGGTCTTTAGCAGGAAGGGAAGGCCCCTTGCCCGGTGTGGGGGGGGGGGGGAGAATGCCACCATTAAGACAACAGACCTGCGGGATTCAACCCTCTGTTTGGTTTGAGGCTGAGGGGTTAAGTGGTTAGTCCAGCCGTCCCCAATCTTTTTGAGCCTGCAGGCGCCTTTGAATTCTGAAGCAGCATCTCAGGCGCAGCCACAAAAAGGCTGCCACACAACGGCAGGAATCCGAAAAGGTGTCAGTGGGTGGCAGAGGCACCCTTGGGCCCCTCGTTGTGTTAAGCCTGGGGTGGCCAAACCGCAGCTCAGGATTCACCTGTGGCTCTTTCGCACACATTGCGTGGCTATCAAAGCCCCCATTGCCCCACTGGTCAGCTTGGAGAAGGCATTTGTCTCTTTAAATCACTGCTGCAAGCCAAGCCAGCCAGTAGCTTGGAGAAGGCATTTAAAGGAGGAGGAGGAGGAGTTTGAATTTATACCCCACCCTTCACTACCAGAAGGAGTCTCAGGCTTACAATCTCCTTTCCCTCCCCCTCCCCACAACAGACAGCCTGTGAGGTGGGTGGGGCTGAGAGAGCTCTTTCAAGAACTGCTCTTGAGAGAACTGCGACTGACCCAAGGTCACCCAGCCGGCTGCATGAGGATGAGGAGTGGGGAATCAAACCCCGTTCTCCAGATTAGAGTCTGCGGCTCCTAACCACTACAGCAAACTGGGGGAAAGGGAACGGTGGATACCCACTGGTAACTCTCAAGGCCAAAGGAACACCACTCAACAAATGACCTGATTTCATCTTTGTTTTCAGAAAAGGTACCCATCCGAACAAGCCTAGAATCATAGAGTTGGAACGGATCTCCAGGGTCATCTAGTCCAACCCCCTGCACAATGCAGGAAACTCACCAACACCTCCCCCTAAATTCACAGGATCCTCATTGCTGTCAGATGGCCATCTAGTCTCTCTCTAAAAACCTCCAAGGAAGGAGAGCCCACCACCTCCTGAGGAAGCCTGTTCCACTGAGGAACCGCTCTAATGGTCAGGAAGTTCTTCCTAATGTTGAGCCGGAAACTCTTTTGATTTAATTTCAACCCATTGGTTCTGGTCCCACCTTCTGGGGCCACAGAAAACAATTCCACACCAATCCTCTAGAGGACAGCCCTTCAAGTCCTTGAAGATGGTGATCCTATCACCTCTCAGCCGCCTCCTCTCCAGGCTAAACATCCCCAGCTCCTTTAGCCTTTCCTCATAGGATTCGGTCTCCAGACCCCTCACCATCTTTGTCACCCTCCTCTGGACCCATTCCAGCTTGTCTAGATACTTCTTAAAATGTGGTGCCCCAAACTGAACACAAGACAACAGATGAGGTCTTACCAGAGCAGAGTGAAGCGATACCATCACTTCACGTGCTCTGGACACTAGACTTCTGTTGATACAGCCCAAAATTGAATTGGCCTTTTTTGCCACCGCATCACACTGCTGACTCATGTTCAGCGTATGGTCCACTAAGACCCCGAGATCCTTTCTGCACAGACTACTGCTAAGCCTGTGAAATCTGGGCCAGGGGAGACCATGCCTGAGCCAGGGCCCACAGGGCGACAAGTAGGGTAGCAGCTTCAGCTGGGGGAATTCCTAGAGATTTGGGGAGATGGAGTCTGGGAGGGGCCACAACAGGGCACATTGCCCTAGATTCCCCCCTCCAAAGCAGCCGCTTTCTCCAGGGGAGCTGGTCTCTGTCCTCTAGAGACCAGTTGAAATTCTGGGAGGTCTCCAGGCCCCATCTGAAGGCTGGCAACCCTAGGCCAGCAACCCAAGCGCCCAAGGTCATGCCCAAGGACACCTAATGAGCCTGTGGCAGAAGCCAGATTCAAACCAGCAACTTCCTGGTGTTTGTAACTCAGACTCTTACACCTGGATCAGCTCACCGTCTATTTGTTGGTTGTCAACAGAGAACTGGTTTTCTTGTTGATCATTTGGCTGTTCGCACAGCGTTTGAGCCTCTTTCCTGGCTTATATTTTTTGGTGCGATGGTCAGCATTTCATGCATACCGGCTCCCCCACAGTCTGAGCAGAGTCCCGCTGCCCCCTGCTGTACAGCCAGCCCTAGAAACCAACAGTGAGGAATCCAAGTGAGTGCCTTCAGCATTTTTTTTTCATGCATACACATTTTCACACAGACTTCTGGGAGTTGTAGTTCTTCCCTCACTCCATCTAACCACCGGGCCAACCACCCATGCTCCCATTAGGGTTGCCAAGTCCAATTCAAGAAATATCTGGGGACTTTGGGGGTGGAGCCAGGAGACATTAGGGGTGGAGCCAAGATCAAGGCTGTGACAAGCATAATTGAACTCCAAGGGGAGTTCTGGAGATCACATTTAAAGGGAAGGCACACCTTTTCAATGCCTTTCTTCCATAGGAAATAATGAAGGATAGGAGCACCTTCATTTGGGGCTCATAGAATTGGACCCCCTGGTCCAACCTTTTTGAAACTTGGGGGGTATTTTGGGGAGAGGCACTAGATGCTATACTGAAAATTTGGTGTTTCTACCCCAAAACACAGCCCCCCCAGAGCCCCAGATACCCGCAGATCAATTCTCCAAGATTTTCTAAGGGAATAAATCTCCATAAGGAATAATAGCGTTCCCAGTGAACATTTCCCTCCCCTCCCCCCACTTTTTGACGACCCTGAAGCGGGGGGAGGACATCCAAACCGGGGGATCCCCTGCCCCCATCTGGGGATTGGCAACCCTAGCTCCCATTTCCCCTCCTGAGCACATACCAGCGTGCCCCCCCCACCTCAAACAACCCCCCCCCCCAAGCGAAATGAAATCCCACGAGGCTGAAGAAAGACAGTTCCACTACCTTGGAAACTAGGGTAACCAATCCCCAGGTGGGCAGCAAAAGAAAGAACATCAGAGAAGCCAGTGGCCCATCCAGTCCAGCACTCTGACATAAGAACATAAGAGCAGCCATGTTGGATCAGGCCAATGGCCCATCCAGGCCAAAACTCTGTGTCACATAACAACATAAGAGAAGCCATGCTGGATCAGGCCAATGGCCCATCCAGTCCAACACTCTGTGTCACATAAGAACATAAGAGAAGCCATGTTGGATCAAACCAATGGCCCCTCCAGTCCAACTCTCTGTGTCACATAAGAGCAGCTATGTTGGATCAGGCCAATGGCCCCTACAGTCCAACACTCTGTGTCACATAAGAGAAACCATGTTGGATCAGGTGAATGGCCCCTCCAGTCCAACACTCTGTGTCACATAAGAACATAAGAGAAGCCATGTTGGATCAGGCCAGTGGCCCATCCAGTCCAACACTCTGTGTCACATAAGAACATAAGAGAAGCCATGTTGGATCAGGCCAATGGCCCCTACAGTCCAACACTCTGTGTCACAGAAGAACATAAGAGAAGCCATGTTGGATCAGGCCAGTGGCCCATCCAGTCCAACACTCTGTGTCACATAAGAACATAAGAGAAGCCATGTTGGATCAGGCCAGTGGCCCCTCCAGTCCAACACTCTGTGTCACATAAGAACATAAGAGAAGCCGTGTTGGATCAGGCCAATGGCCCCTACAGTCCAACACTCTGTGTCACAGAAGAACATAAGAGAAGCCGTGTTGGATCAGGCCACTGACCCATCCAGTCCAACACTCTGTGTAACATAAGAACATAAAAGAAGCCATGTTGGATCAGGCCAATAGCCCCTACAGTCCAACACTCTGAGTCACAGAAGAACATAAGAGAAGCCGTGTTGGATCAGGCCACTGACCCATCCAGTCCAACACTCTGTGTAACATAAGAACATAAAAGAAGCCATGTTGGATCAGGCCAATGGCCCCTACAGTCCAACACTCTGGCCGTTTTCCCACTCACGTTTTACTGGCGCCACGACCATCCTGACGCCGGCGAATCTGCCTGGATTTCGCATCAGAAGCTCCGGCGCTCCCAGAAGCGCCGGCTACTTCCGTCGCTAAGCCAGCGCAAACGGAAATCGCAAAGATGCAGGAAAACGTTTGCGCTGGCTTAGCGACGGAAAGCGCCGGCGCTTCTGGGAGCGCCGGCGCTTCTGTTGCGAAATCCAGGCAGATTCGCCGGCGTCAGGATGGTCGTGGCGCCAGTAAAACGTGAGTGGGAAAACGGCCTCTGAGTCACATAAGAACATAAGAGAAGCCATGTTGGATCAGGCCAATGGACCCTCCAGTCCAACACTCTGTATCACATAAGAGAAGCCCTGTTGGATCAGGACAATGGCCCCTACAGTCCAACACTCTGTGTCACATAAGAGAAACCATGTTGGATCAGGTGAATGGCCCCTCCAGTCCAACACTCTGTGTCACATAACAACATAAGCCGCCCTGAGCCACTTGTGGGAAGGGCGGGATACAAATCTTAAATAAATAAAAAAATAAGAGAAGCCATGCTGGATCAGGCCAATGGCCCATCCAGTCCAACACTCTGTGTCACATAAGAACATAAGAGAAGCCATGTTGGATCAAACCAATGGCCCCTCCAATCCAACTCTCTGTGTCACATAAGAGCAGCTATGTTGGATCAGGCCAATGGCCCCTACAGTCCAACACTCTGTGTCACATAAGAGAAACCATGTTGGATCAGGTGAATGGCCCCTCCAGTCCAACACTCTGTGTCACATAAGAACATAAGAGAAGCCATGTTGGATCAGGCCAGTGGCCCATCCAGTCCAACACTCTGTGTCACATAAGAACATAAGAGAAGCCATGTTGGATCAGGCCAATGGCCCCTACAGTCCAACACTCTGTGTCACAGAAGAACATAAGAGAAGCCATGTTGGATCAGGCCAGTGGCCCATCCAGTCCAACACTCTGTGTCACATAAGAACATAAGAGAAGCCATGTTGGATCAGGCCAGTGGCCCCTCCAGTCCAACACTCTGTGTCACATAAGAACATAAAAGAAGCCATGTTGGATCAGGCCAATAGCCCCTACAGTCCAACACTCTGAGTCACAGAAGAACATAAGAGAAGCCGTGTTGGATCAGGCCACTGACCCATCCAGTCCAACACTCTGTGTAACATAAGAACATAAAAGAAGCCATGTTGGATCAGGCCAATGGCCCCTACAGTCCAACACTCTGAGTCACATAAGAACATAAGAGAAGCCATGTTGGATCAGGCCAATGGACCCTCCAGTCCAACACTCTGTATCACATAAGAGAAGCCCTGTTGGATCAGGACAATGGCCCCTACAGTCCAACACTCTGTGTCACATAAGAGAAACCATGTTGGATCAGGTGAATGGCCCCTCCAGTCCAACACTCTGTGTCACATAACAACATAAGAGAAGCCATGCTGGATCAGGCCAATGGCCCATCCAGTCCAACACTCTGTGTCACATAAGAACATAAGAGAAGCCATGTTGGATCAAACCAATGGCCCCTCCAGTCCAACTCTCTGTGTCACATAAGAGCAGCTATGTTGGATCAGGCCAATGGCCCCTACAGTCCAACACTCTGTGTCACATAAGAGAAACCATGTTGGATCAGGTGAATGGCCCCTCCAGTCCAACACTCTGTGTCACATAAGAACATAAGAGAAGCCATGTTGGATCAGGCCAGTGGCCCATCCAGTCCAACACTCTGTGTCACATAAGAACATAAGAGAAGCCATGTTGGATCAGGCCAATGGCCCCTACAGTCCAACACTCTGTGTCACAGAAGAACATAAGAGAAGCCATGTTGGATCAGGCCAGTGGCCCATCCAGTCCAACACTCTGTGTCACATAAGAACATAAGAGAAGCCATGTTGGATCAGGCCAGTGGCCCCTCCAGTCCAACACTCTGTGTCACATAAGAACATAAGAGAAGCCATGTTGGATCAGGCCAATGGCCCCTACAGTCCAACACTCTGTGTCACAGAAGAACATAAGAGAAGCCGTGTTGGATCAGGCCACTGACCCATCCAGTCCAACACTCTGTGTAACATAAGAACATAAAAGAAGCCATGTTGGATCAGGCCAATGGCCCCTACAGTCCAACACTCTGAGTCACAGAAGAACATAAGAGAAGCCGTGTTGGATCAGGCCACTGACCCATCCAGTCCAACACTCTGTGTAACATAAGAACATAAAAGAAGCCATGTTGGATCAGGCCAATGGCCCCTACAGTCCAACACTCTGAGTCACAGAAGAACATAAGAGAAGCCTTGTTGGATCAGGCCAATGGCCCATCCAGTCCAACACTCTGTGTCACAGAAGAACATAAGAGAAGCCGTGTTGGATCAGGCCACTGACCCATCCAGTCCAACACTCTGTGTAACATAAGAACATAAAAGAAGGCATGTTGGATCAGGCCAATGGCCCCTACAGTCCAACACTCTGAGTCACAGAAGAACATAAGAGAAGCCTTGTTGGATCAGGCCAATGGCCCATCCAGTCCAACACTCTGTGGCACATAAGAACATAAGAGAAGCCATGTTGGATCAGGCCAATGGACCCTCCAGTCCTACACTCTGTATCACATAAGAGAAGCCCTGTTGGATCAGGACAATGGCCCCTACAGTCCAACACTCTGTGTCACATAAGAGAAACCATGTTGGATCAGGTGAATGGCCCCTCCAGTCCAACACTCTGTGTCACATAAGAACATAAGAGAAGCCATGTTGGATCAGTCCAGTGGCCCATCCAGTCCAAAACTCTGTGTCACATAAGAACATAAGAGAAGCCATATTGGATCAGGCCAGTGGCCCATCCAGTCCAACACTCTGTGTCACATAAGAACATAAGAGAAGCTATATTGGATCAGGCCAGTGGCCCATCCAGTCCAACACTCTGTGTCACATAAGAACATAAGAGAAGCCATGTTGGATCAGGCCAATGGCCCATCCAGTCCAACACTCAGTGTCACATAAGAACATAAGAGAAGCCATGTTGGATCAGGCCAATGACCCATCCAGTCCAACTCTCTGTGTCATGCAGTGGCCAAAGGAACCAGGTGCCATCAGGAGGTCCATCAGTGGGGCCAGGACACTAGAATCCCTCCCACTGTGCCTCCCCAAGCACCAAGAATACAGGACATCACTGCCTCAGACAGAAGAACACAAGAGAAACCATGTTGGATTAGGCCAATGGCCCATCCAGTCTCTCTGTGTCACAAAGTGGCCAAAAAACCCAGGTGCCATCAGGAGGTCCACCAGTGGGGCCAGGACACTAGAAGCCCTCCCACTGTGTGCCCGCCCCCCAGCACCAAGAATACAGAGCATCACTGCCCCAGACAGAGAGTTCCAGCAATACCTTGTGGCTCTCCTCTCCAGCAATACCTTGTGGACTCTCCACTCCGAAGAGTCTCATAGCGGCTCACAATCTCCTTTCCCTTCCTCCTCCACAACAGACACCCTGTGAGGTAGATGAAGATATTGGATTTATATCCCGTCCTCCACTCCGAAGAGTCTCAGAGCGGCTCACAATCTCCTTTCCCTTCCTCCCCTACAACAGACACCCTGTGAGGTAGATGAAGATATTGGATTTATATCCCGTCCTCCACTCCGAAGAGTCTCAGAGCAGCTCACAACCTCCTTTCCCTTCCTCCCGCACAACAGACACCCTGTGAGGTAGATGAAGATATTGGATTTATATCCCGCTTTCCACTCTGAAGAGTCTCAGAGTGGCTCACAATCTCCTTTCCCTTCCTCCCCCACAACAGACACCCTGTGAGGTAGAAGAAGATATTGGATTTATATCCGGCCCTCCACTCCGAAGAGTCTCAGAGCGGTTCACAATCTCCTTTACCTTCCTCCCCCACAACAGACACCCTGTGAAGTGGGTGGGGCTGAGAGGGCTCTCCCAAAAGCTGCCCTTTCAAGGACAACCTCTGCCAGAGCTATGGCTGACCCAAGGCCATTCCAGCAGCTGCAAGTGGAGGAGTGGGGAATCGAACCCGGTTCTCCCAGATAAGAGTCCGCACACGTAACCACTACACCAAAGCACCAGCCAGAAGGGGCTGTTTCTGCTGGGGACTGAAATGGCTGCTCCGGCATCAAGCTCATCTTAGACACCTCCCTGCCCTCCCTGCTTTTGGCTGCCTCAGTTTATTTAAATTCTTGGCCTAGCCCTTCTTTTCTGTTTTATGTAACACTGTTAGCCTTTGTCAGCTCATTAGAAATATCACTTTTACGTATGGAAGAGGGAAAGACGCATGCGATGTCTCTGTAGGGACCTTGTAGGGGCAGAAGTCCACAACGTGTTTTCCCTGGTCCTCTCCGAAAAGTTAGCAGAAGAGGACTGAGATGTATTATTGAACCGCTGGGTGGACAGCTACAAAATGACATGGGAAAAAGAAGGCTAGGCCTGGGGGAAAGGACATGGGTGAGAGAGATTTCTCCAGAGGATTGTGGGAAGATGAATTTGGAAAGGGAAGACACGGAGAAGCAGAGCTGGCCAAAGAGTCCTTCCTTCCACACCCTTTTTTCCCACTGCCACCAACCTCCCGTGTGACCTTGGGCCTGTCATTTTAAACCTCTTTGCTGCAGCCGCTCCTCACCGTAGCCCAGAGATGATAATTCCTGGCAACAGCAGTTTGAGGCTTAATTAATTAATGTTCGTTAAGGATTCAGGGAGGTCCCAGGGTGACACTTAGCAAAAGGGCAAACGGCGAGAGTGTTACGCGGCTGAGTAATCCACACGTCTGGGCAGACAGGTGTCTCTGGGGATCCGATTAAAGATGCATCCCGTTTACAGAGGGGACATTCGGCGGTCACTCAATTAAACAGCGTCTGATGAGACCGGGTGGCAAAGATGGGGAGTTCCACACCAGGCCGCTCTCGGCCGGCACAGCCTTGGCCGCTTTCCACATTCCTCCGACATCTGTCAAGCTCTTTGCTTTTCTCCTCCTAATGATCTTTCATCTAAACGTACCTTTGCCTATACTTGCAGCCTCCTGATAGAAGCCGCAGCCATGCCAAGTCGCAAATTAAAATGCTTTTCAGAACGCCTGCGCCAAAGTGGGTCATTTCATGGGAGCGTTAGGAGGAATCAAACCGCAAACCCTTCACGCTCGTTTCATAGATTGAGACAGGGATGCTGGGAGGTCCGAGTTATGCCCTGGTTTTTCGTGCCAGTTAGGGTTGGCAAGTCCCTATGGCTTAGGGTACCATAGAGTTTTCCCTCCCAAATTGCTAGAGCATCCAGAAAAACCATAGAGATTTACCAGAAATGCCTAGAGGGGCTGGCGTGCAACGTCGCCGGGGTGATGACATCACTTGGGAGTGACGTCATCACACCGGCGATGTCGGTGGAAGTTCCCCCCACTAGCCCAATGTGGGCCAGCGGGTTGGGAACCTCCTGAACAGAAGAACCCCTGCCCAGCCTGGACTTGACAGCCCTAATGCCAGTTTCCTTGCTCCTGCTGCACCTTGCCACTCCTCTTTTGCATATTGCTAAAGATAACAGGTTCCTCTGCAATAGCCCCCGTTGCATTTCCAGGCCAAGACGGCGCTGGTTCTCCTCCTCCTCCAGCCTCCTGTCTCACACACTGGCCAGCCAATTCCTGTGGAGGGCCAACAATAGGGCAGAGAGGCTGAGGCCTTCCCCTGAGAAGAACATCAGAAGAGCCCTGCTGGGTCAGACCAGGGAGGGTCTACCTAGTCCAACCTCCTGTCTCACACAGTGGCCAGCCAGGTTCTCTGGAGGGTCAACAACAGGGCAGAGAGGCTGAGGCCTTCCCCTGAGAAGAACATCAGAGGGGCCCTGCTGGATCAGACCAGGGAGGGTCCGTCTAGTCCAGCCTCCTGTCTCACACAGTGGCCAACCAGTTCCTCTGGAGGGCCAAAAACAGGGCAGAGAGACTGAGGCCTTCCCCCGAGAAGAACATCAGAAGAGCCCTGCTGGATCAGACCAGTGAGGGTCCATCTAGTCCAGCCTCCTGTCTCACACAGGGGCCAACCAGTTCCTCTGGAGGCCCAACAACAGGGCAGAGAGGCCAAGGCCTTCCCCTGTGAAGAACCTCAGAAGAGCCCTGCTGGATCAGACCAGGGAGGGTCCATCTGGTCCAGCCTCCTGCCTCACACAGCGAACAGCCAGTTCCTCTGGAGGGCCAAAAACAGGGCACAGAGGCCAAGGCCTTCCTCTGTCTGATGTTGCCTCCTGGCTCTGGCATTCAGAGGATGACTGCCTCTGAATGTGGACATTCCCCTCAGTCATGGCTGCTAGTAGCCACGGATAGACCTCTCCTCCATGAATCTGCCCATCAGTGGGGGGATCATTCCTATGAGGAAAGGCTGAAGGAGCTGGGTCTGTTTAGCCTGGAGAGGAGGCGGCTGAGAGGTGATAGTATCTCCATCTTCAAGTCCTTGAAGGGCTGTCATAGAGAGCATGGGCTGGGATTGTTTTCTGTGACCCCAGAAGGTAGAACCAGAACCAGTGGGTTGAAATTAAATCAAGAGTTTCCAGCTCAACATTAGGAAAAACTTCCTGATCGTTAGAGCGATTCCTCGGGAGGTGGTGGGCTCTCCTTCCTTGGAGGTTTTTCAACAGAGACTAGATGGCCATCTGACAGCAATGAAGATCCTGTGAATTTAGAGGGAGGTGCTTGTGAGTTTCCTGCATTATGCAGGAAGTTAGACTAGATGACCCTGGAGGTCCCTTCCAACAATGTGATTCTATGACCTTTGCAGTCTTAAGGGCTATGGAATCTGATGCCAAGTCAATATCCGCAGGGTTTCTGTTTGTGTAAAAAGATAAAGGTAGTCCCCTGTGCAAGCACCAGACTTTCAGGATTCCTGGCAGCCCGAGCCAGACCACCAGGGGCTCCTCTTCTGTGTCATTCTTCACAGAAGCACTTCAAAAACACCCGTTCCAGGTGCAAGGCAAAAAACCAGAAAAGAAGTAAATTTATCACAGGGGAAACAAGGCAGGCAGTGAAAACGGCATTTGTAAAGGTTGTTAAAGCATGAAAGTCACCCGTCTGCGGCCAAGGGTCCGGTTGGTTGTGCGTTTGTTTCAGTCATCCCGATGAGTCATTTTCATCCGGAGATCTGTATGGGTGGAGTTCTGCCTTTATAAATGATCTCCTCCTCCCTTTTTGCAGGGCACTAAAGTGGTAAAGCTGCGGGACGGCCGTCTGAGCTCTCTGCTCACGACCTGAGTTCGATCTCAGCAGAAGCTGGGTTCAGGTAGCCGGCTCAAGGTTGACTCAGCCTTCCGTCCTTCTGAGGTCAGTAAAATGAGTCTCCGGCTTGCTGGAGGAGAAAGTGTAGATGACTGGAGAAGGCAATGGCAAACCACCCCATAAAAAGTCTGCCAAGAAAACGTTTTGAAGGCAACGTCACCCCAGAGTCGGAAACGACTGGTACTTGCACAGAGGACCTTTCCTTTCCTTACATCTATTGCTGTGGCCCCGTGGCACAGAGTGGTAAAACAGCAGTACTGTGGTCTGAACTCTCTGCTCACAACCTGAGTTCAATTCTGGCAGAAGCTGGATTCAGGTAGCCAGCCCAAGGTTGACTCAGCCTTCCATCCTTCCAAGGTCGGTCAAATGAGTACCCAGCTTGCTGGGGGGAAAGTGGAGATGACTGGGGAAGGCAATGGCAAACCACCCCGTAAAAAGTCTGCTGTGAAAATGTTGTGAAAGCAACGTCACCCCAGAATCTGAAACGACTGGTGCTTGCACAGGGGACCTTTCCTTTCCTTACATCTATTGCTGCGGCCCCGTGGCACACAGTGGTAAAGCAGCAGTACTGCAGTAATGTGATCTGAACTCTCTGCTGACGACCTGAGTTCGATTCCGGCGGAAGCTGGGTTCAGGTAGCCGGCTCAAGGTTGACTCAACCTTCCATCCTTCCGAGGTCGGTCAAATGAGTCTCCAGCTTGCTGGGGGAAAAGTGTAAAAGACTGGGGAAAGCAATGGCAAACCACCCCATCAAAAGTCTGCCGTGAAAACGTGAAAGCAACATCACCCCAGAGTCGGAAACGACTGGTGCTTCCACAGGGAACCTTTCCTTTCCTCTGCCATTTCCTGAAGTGATGAGTTGGACTTTATTTCTGATGGCTTTCTAAGCTGCTCTGTGTCATTTAAATGAGTGCATGTTTTTTTGCCAATGTTCAGTATATATTATATCAATCTTGATAGTTTCTTGGAATTTGGTTATGTTTGAGGCTGGTGATCACGGAAGCTTAGGGCTTATATTAGGATATTATAGCACTGGGAAAAGTGCAGAAAAGGGCAACTAGAAGGATTAAAGGTATGGAACACTTTCCCTATGAAGAAAGGTTAAAACGCTGCGGGCTCTTTAGCTTGGAGAAACGTTGACTGTGGGGTGACATGATAGAAGTTTACAAGATTCTGCATGGGATGGAGAAAGTAGAGAAAGAAGTACTTTTCTCCCTTTCTCACAATACAAGAACTCATGGGCATTCAATGAAATTGCTGAGCAGTCAGGTTAAAACGGATAAAAGGAGGTACTTCTTCACCCCAAGGGTGATTAACATGTGGAATTCACTGCCACAGGAGGTGGTGTCGGCTACAAGCATAGCTAGCTTTAAGAGGGGATTAGATAAAAAAATGGAGCAGAGGTCCATCAGTGGCGATTAGCCACAGTGTGTGTATATATGTATATATGTGTGTGTGTGTGTATACACACACACACACATATATTGGCCACTGTGTGACACAGAGTGTTGGATTGGATGGGCCATTGGCCTGATCCAACATGGCTTCTCTTATGTTCTTATGTGACACAGAGTGTTGGACTGGATGGGCCATTGGCCTGATCCAACATGGCTTCTCTTACGCTCTTATGTGACACAGAGTGTTGGACTGGACGGGCCATTGGCCTGATCCAACATGGCTTCTCTTATGTTCTTATGTGACACAGAGTGTTGAACTGGATGGGCCACTGACCTGATCCAACATGGCTTCTCTTCTGTTCTTATGTGACACAGAGTTGGACTGTATGGGCCACTGGCCTGATCCAACAGGGCTTCTCTTCTGTTCTTATGTGACACAGAGTTGGACTGGATGGGCCACTGGCCTGATCCAACAGGGCTTCTCTTATGTTCTTATGTGACACAGAGTGTTGGACTGGATGGGCCACTGGCCTGATCCAACATGGCTTCTCTTATGTTCTTATATGACACAGAGTGTTGGACTGGATGGGCCATTGGCCTGATCCAACATGGCTTCTCTTATGTTCTTATGTGACACAGAGTGTCGGACTGGAGGGGCCATTGGCCTGATCCAACATGGCTTCTCTTATATTCTTATGTGACACAGAGTGTTGGACTGGAGGGGCCATTGGCCTGATCCAACATTCTTCTCTTATGTTCTTACCCTGTGGCTTATATCCACAGATGGACCTCTGCTCTCCCATCCAAATACTAACCAGGGCTGAACCTTGCTTAGTTTCCAAGATCTGCCCAGATAAGGCTAGCCTGTGCCATCCAAGTCAGGGCATGTACACATCATACATAGTAGAGATTGATGTTTGAGTCTGAATTCAACATTGTAAGGCTTTGAGTAAAAAGGCCTCCCTTCCTCTCTCAGCCTGAGTCTGCATGCAGGGAGACATGCAAGTTTTCCAGCAGCTGACCCGAAGCAGACTCACCCCCCCCCCCCCGCCAAGTCACCAAAGGAAGCCTCCCTCCTCCTGGAGGGGCCTCTGCCCTTCCGCAAAGGACTTATTGCAGAGGAGGTGGGGGAGGGCAGGGGCAGAGGAAAGAGCAGACCAACAAGTAGGAGCCAGGGGATAAAGACATCTAAAGCTTGACAGAAAGCGTTGAAATCAAACGCGAGTGGGAAAAGGTAGTTGGCAGGGGGGACGGGAGAGGGGAGTCGGAGCGATGAAACTGAACAGATTCAGCAGGACAAAGAATTAAAGGCAGAGGAAAGAGCACTGAGAGAACATAAGAAGAACATGAGAAGAGCCCTGCTGGATCAGACAAATAGTCCATCTGGCCCAGCATCCTGTCTTCTCACACAGTGGCCAACCAGTTCCTCTGGAGGGCCAGCAACAGGGCAGAGAGGCCAAGGCCTTCGCCTGAGAAGAACCTCAGAAGAGTCCTGCTGGGTCAGACCAGGGAGGGTCCATCTCGTCCAGCCTCCTGCCTCACACAGTGGCCAACCAGTTCCTCTGGAGGGCCAGCAACAGGGCAAAGAGGCCAAGGCCTTCCTCTGAGAAGAACCTCAGAAGAGTCCTGCTGGGTCAGACCAGACCAGGGAGGGTCCATCTAGTCCAGCCTCCTGCCTCACACAGTGGCCAACCAGTTCTTCTGGAGGGCCAGCAACAGGGCAGAGAGGCCAAGGCCTTCCCCTGAGAAGAACCTCAGAAGAGTCCTGCTGGTTCAGAACAGTGAGGGTCCATCTAGTCCAGCCTCCTGCCTCACACAGTGGCCAACAAGTTCCTCTGGAGGGCCAGCAACAGGGCAGAGAGGCCAAGGCCTTCCCCTGAGAAGAACCTCAGAAGAGTCCTGCTGGGTCAGACCAGGGAGGGTCCATCTAGTCCAGCCTCCTGCCTCACACAGTGGCCAACCAGTTCCTCTGGAGGGCCAGCAACAGGGCAGAGAGGCCAAGGCCTTCCCCTGAGAAGAACCTCAAAAGAGTCCTGCTGGGTCAGACCAGGGAGGGTCCATCTAGTCCAGCCTCCTGCCTCACACAGTGGCCAACCAGTTGCTCTGGAGGGCCAGCAACAGGGCAGAGAGGCCAAGGCCTTCCCCTGAGAAGAACCTCAGAAGAGTCCTGCTGGGTCAGACCAGGGAGGGTCCATCTAGTCCAGCCTCCTGCCTCACACAGTGGCCAACCAGTTGCTCTGGAGGGCCAGCAACAGGGCAGAGAGGCCAAGGCCTTCCCCTGAGAAGAACCTCAGAAGAGTCCTGCTGGGTCAGACCAGGGAGGGTCCATCTAGTCCAGCCTCCTGCCTCACACAGTGGCCAACCAGTTCGTCTGGAGGGCCAGCAACAGGGCAGATTCTGAAGCCTTCCCCTGAGAAGAATTTCAGAAGAGCCCTGCTGGATCAGACCAGGGAGGGTCCATCTAGTCCAGCCTCCTGCCTCACACAGTGGTCAACCAGTTCCTCTGGAGGGCTCTCAACAGGGCACAGAGGCTGAGGCCTTCCCCTGAGACGAATTTCAGAAGAGCCCTGCTGGATCAGACAAATTGTCCACCTGGCCCAGCATCCTCCCTTCTCACACAGTGGCCACAGGGCCGGCCCTAGGCTGTCTGGTACCCTAGGCAAGGCTAACTTCTGGCACACACACCCTGCACTTATAACGTCACTTAGTCACATGGGGGCACCCAATTTAGTGCCCCTAGAAGCCTGGCACCCTAGGCAATCACCTAGTTTGTCTAGTAGCAGTGCTGACCTTGAGTGGCCAACTCGTACCTGGGCAGCCAGCAACAGGGCTGGTTCAAAAGTGGACTTCCCCTGATGTTGTCTCCTGGCTCTGGGATTGGGAAGATCAGAACGTGGAGGTTCCCCTCAGTCACCACGGCTAGTAGCTACTGATAGGCCTCTCTTCTATGAATCTATATAACCCCCTTGTAAGCAGTTTATCCCCGCTGCCATCACGACATCCTCTGGCAGCAAATTCTACATTTTAATCGTTCTCTGTGTAAAGAAATATTCCCTTGGTCTGTCCTGAATCCACTGCCCATCAGCTTCACTGGTCACCCCCAAGTTCTAGCATTTTGGGAGAGGGAGAAAAAATGATCTCCGTCGACTCTCTCCACCTCATGCATAATTTTATAAACCTCTATCACATTCCCGGCCCCCTTAGTGGTCTCCTTTCTAAACTGAAAAGTCCCAGACTCTTTAGCCTTTCCTCACAGGGAAGATGCCCCAACCCCCAAATTATCTTAGTCGCCCTCCTCCCGCACAAGAGGTTTCCAGCCTGCCAGTCGACATTGGGAACCTCCGCCGATGTTGCCGGTGCGATGATGTCACCCGCGAGTGATGTCGTCGCATCGGCAACGTCGCACGCCAGCCGCTCTAGCCGTTTCCGGGGAAACTCTATGGTTTTCCTGGATGATGTAGCACTTTGGTGTTTAAAGAATTTTATTAATAACATATGGTAACATTATCCATTAATAACTTTTTTTTTATCTTCCCCTTATTCTATTTTCTAAATCCCCCTCCCCCCATTACTTGACTCCCTCCAATGTTATAAAGTTAAAATGTTAACACTTAAAGGTACCCTTAAACCATATGAACCGTATAAACCTAGATTCATGTTCTTCTTTTTTCAAATACTTAATCATTATTTAAAAATTGTCCAATGTCCTTTTATTTTCCATTGTTTTTCTACATAACCTCTAAACTTTTTCCACTCCTTTCTATAAACTTCCAAATCATAGTCTCTTAAGATTCTTGTTAGTTTATCCATCTCACTCCATGTTATTACTTTTGTAATCCAATCCCATTTTTCTGGTATATTTTCTTGTTTCCATAACTGCACATACAATGTCCTAGCCACTGAAAGCAAGGACCAAATCAAAGTTCTATCTTCTTTTGGAAATGTTTCCATTTGTAATCCCAACAGAAATATTTCTGCTACTTTCTTAAATTCATATCCCAAGATCTTAGAAATTTCTTGTTGAATCATCTGCCAATACTTTTTTGCTCTTTCACAAGTCCACCACATATGGAAGAAAGAACCTTCATGTTTTTTTACATTTCCAATATCTTTCTGGCATCTTATTGTTCATCTTTGCCAACTTTTTAGGGGTCATATTCCAATGATGTAGCACTTTGGGAGGGAAAACTCTATGGTACAATAGGTACCATAGAATTTTCACCTCCCAAAATGCTAGAGTGTCGGGGAAACCATAGAGTTTTCCTGGAAATGCCTAGAGCGGCTGGTGCGCGACATCGCCGGCGTGATGGCATCACTCACAGGTGACGTCATTGCACCGCACGCTTCATGTGTGTGAAAACAATCCCACCCCCCTCCTCTGTAAAAGGTAGGAAGTTTTGTGGCAGTGGGTGTGGTGAGAAGAGAGTGGCGAATGAAGAGCAGGGTCCCCACAAAGCCCAATCACAGAACTCCCCCGTCATCCTCTAGACCAGGTTTGAACTCATTTGTTATGAGGTTTGAACTCATTTGTTATGGCATAAATGAGTCGTTGTTGGGCCAGGCCATGCGTGTCATAAAATGCTATTCCAGGTAGCAGAGATATAAACTTTATAAAGGACACAGACCAACACAAAGTTTTTTTGAAAACATTAAATAAAACATGCTTAAAACATTAGCACTCGTCGGTCTTAAAGGTGCTTTCTTTGTATCTCTCCCATGCAATCCGAGGAACTGGGCAAAGGAAGCTCCGGCTCTTCCCTTCCTTCCCCAGGGAACCAGGAGAGGAGGAGTCTCAGCTAATAGAAGGAAGAGAGGATTGGCTCAGTAGCTCTGCTGTGCGATTGAGAGAGCCCGGCAAAGAAAACTATGATGCAGAGCAAAGCAAGAGAGAGAAGGAAGCAGATGATAGCCAGTTGCTCGGGGGCCTGATTCAGACCCTGGGCTGTATGTTTGACACCCCTACTCTAGGCAAAAGATACCACCAGCACCAGAAAAAAGTAGAAACAGAGAAGAGCTTCAAAATGTCAGTCAGAATTTGGTTAGGAGGAGAACACAAGAAGGCATGAGATTTAGACCGGAGAAGATTGTGTCAAAACTTTGGGTTCGAGAAGTCTTGACTGAATGAACAAAGAGGGATATAAAATGAAGAGGAGATAAAAACTAGGGTTGCCAAATCCAATTCAAGAAATATCTGGGGACTTTGGGGGTGGAGCCAGTAGACTTTGGGGGTGGAGCCAGGAGACTTTGGGGGTGGAGCCAGGGGACATTAGGGGTGGAGCCAAGATCAAGACTGTGACAAGCATAATTGAACTCCAAAGAGAGTTCTGGCCATCACATTTAAAGGGACGGCACACCTTTTCAATGCCTTCCTTCCATAGGAAATAATGAAGGATAGGGGCACCTTCTTTTGGGGCTCATAGAATTGGGCCTCCTGGTCCAATCTTTTTGAAACTTGGGGGGGTATTTCCTGGAGAGGCACTAGATGCTATACTGAAAATTTGGTGCCTCTACTCCAAAAAACAGGGCCCCCCCCAGAGCCCCAGATACCCAAGGATCAATTCTCCATTATACCCTATGGGAATCGATCTCCATAGGAAATAATGGAGTGCCCAGCAGACATTTCCCTCCCCCCCCTCCCTGTTTTCTGATGACCCTGAAGCGGGGGGAGGGCTTCCAAACCAGGGGATCCCCTGCCCCCACCTGGGGATTGGCAACCCTAATAAAAACCCTTTCCTTCCCCTCAACCTCCCCACCACAAGGTTGGCTGCGGGCAGCAGGCTCAGGGTATAGGGCCACACGCATGAAGCAAAACTTTTCCAGAGCACAGAAAGCTTTTCTGTGTCAGCACTATCGCAGATACGTCTGCACTGCAGTTCTGAATCTTGAGGTAGCTTCATGAAAAATGCCACCAGATCTCTACACAGGGCACGTCAAGCTCTCTTAGGTTTGTTTTACACACCCATGCAAGGCATTGCAAAAGGGACAACTTAGACCAACCCCATCAGGTTGTTGTCTTCCATATTAACGGCTATTGTTTTAGCGATTGAGGGATAAAGCCAAGAAGAACCTGGCAGATTAATGCCAGAACCAAGAGGATTAAAAGCTTAGAGGGGGAAAAGTGTAGCGAATGCCGGTTGGTGTGGAGGAAACATTGCCTTTTCCTCTTTTGTGCAGGGCTCTTGTGGGGGGGGGGGGGGATGGGGGATGGGTGCTGAAAAGATGAGATGATCCTTTTAATAAGGTTTCCTTGATTCAGCTCCTCTAGAAAATGCAGCCCTTAGGAAAAGCAGGCCTCCAAAAGGAGGGGGTCGTAGGCCGATTCCGCAATTCACCTTGCTCCAGGGCAGACTTCCGCTTCTGTGCGGAGCAAGCTGGCAATTTTGCACCAGTTGCTCTGTGCTGCCATGTTGCATGGGGTAAACCTGCGATCACACCTGCACTGGTGAACTAGACTTCAGGAAGTCCTACAGATGAAGAAAAACATTGTATGTTGTAAAATGGACTGTAAAATAACTCCAAATTACGTCGACTGCGGGGTGACATGATAGAGGTTTACAAGATGATGCATGGGATGGAGAAGGTAGAGAAAGAAGTCCTTTTCTCCCTTTCTCACAATACAAGAACTCGTGGGCATTCAATGAAATTGCTGAGCAGACAGGTTAAAATGGATAAAAGAAAGTACTTCTTCACCCAAAGGGTGATTAACGTGTGGAATTCACTGCCACAGGAGGTGGTGGCAGCTTCAAGCATAGACAGCTTCAAGAGGGGGTTAGATAAAAATATGGAGCAGAGGTCCATCAGTGGCTATTAGCCACAGTGTGTATATGTGTGTGTGTGTGTGTGTATACACACACACATATATTGGCCCCTGTGTGACACAGAGTGTTGGACTGGATGGGCCATTGGCCTGATCCAACATGGCTTCTCTTATGTTCATATTAATATGTGAAAAATATTGTGGTTAAAAAATTTTGTTTTCAATATATGTATTAGTTAAAGCTTTCATGGACTGTTTTAAGTTATATTCCTTACTCATACCCGTGAGCTCTCTGGTTTCACAGGAGAGTGAAGAAAGATGACAGAAAGAACCCGGGCCTTTTTTAAAAAAAGCCCAGCAGGAACTCATTTGCATATTAGACCGCACCCCCTGACACCTCCATTGTTTCACACGGGGCTTTTGTGTGGGAAAAGCCCAGCAGGAACTCATTTGCCTATTAGACCACACCCCCTGACACCACCATTGTTTCACACAGGGCTTTTGTGTGGGAAAAGCCCAGCAGGAACTCATTTGCCTATTAGACCACACCCCCTGACACCACCATTGTTTCACACAGGGCTTTTGTGTGGGAAAAGCCCAGCAGGAACTCATTTGCATATTTGACCACACACCCCTGACACCACCATTGTTTCACACAGGGCTTTTGTGTAGGAAAAGCCCAGCAGGAACTCATTTGCCTATTAGACCACACCCCCTGACACCACCATTGTTTCACACAGGGCTTTTGTGTGGGAAAAGCCCAGCAGGAACTTATTTGCCTATTAGACCACACCCCCTGACACCACCATTGTTTCACACAGGGCTTTTGTGTGGGAAAAGCCCAGCAGGAACTCATTTGCCTATTAGACCACACCCCCTGACACCACCATTGTTTCACACAGGGCTTTTGTGTGGGAAAAGCCCAGCAGGAACTCATTTGCATATTTGACCACACACCCCTGACACCACCATTGTTTCACACAGGGCTTTTGTGTGGGAAAAGCCCAGCAGGAACTTATTTACATATTTGACCACACCCCCTGACGCCCCCATTGTTTCACTCAGGGCTTTTGTGTGGGAAAAGCCCAGCAGGAACTCGTTGCTACATTAGGCCATGTCCACTGATGCCAAGCCAGCCAGAACTGCATTTCTGTGTGTTCCTGCTCTGAAAAAGCCCTGGGAAGAACACTGGTTCAAAATGCGGCATTGGAGGAGAGTTTTACAGATGCCGATGGCCACCGAAAGAGAAATCAAGGGACTCTAGATATAATCAAGCCAGAATGCTCCCTAGAACAGGCGTGTCAAACATGCAGCCCGGGGGCCAAATCAGGCCCCCAGAGGGCTCCTCTCAGGCCCTCGAGCAACTGGCTCTTGTCTGCTTCTTTCTCCCTCTCTCTTGCTTCCTTCTGCATCTCAGCTTGCTTTGCAAGGCTTGCTCAATCGCACAGGAGCTACAGAGCAAAACCTCGATTTTCTCCATTGGTTGAGGCTCCTCCCCCTCCTGGTCCCCTGGGGAGGGAGGGAAAGAACCAGAGCTTCCTTTGCCCAGTTCCCTGGATCCCACGATGGGAGAAATACAAAGAAAGCACCTTTAAGACCAACAAGTGCTAATGTTTTAAGCATGTTTTGTTTTAAGTTTTTTTAAAAAATATATATATTTGCTTGCGTCCTTTAAAAAGTTTCTCTCTCTGCTACCTGACCTTAAGCAGGTCCACATACGGCCTGGCTGACGCAACGAGGTCTCATTTATGTCAGATCTGGCCCTCCTGCCAAATGAATTCGGCACTCCTGCCCTAAAAGCTAAAATGACCAATCAGAAGCTATTGTAGTTCGGTCACATCATGAGAAGACATAGTTCCTGCAAAAGGCAATCGTGCCAGAAAAACTGGGAGGCAGAAGGGAAAGAGGAAAACCCAACAGGAGATAGATGGACTCGGTCAAGGAAGCCACCAGAGCTCTCCATTTGTGAGACCTGAGCAAAGCTGTTAATGAAAGGATGTTTTGGAGGCTGTTAATTCAGAGATCCAGAGGAGCCAGCCGTGTTATTCTGCCATTGCAAAATCGTAAAGAGTCCAAGAGCAACTTTAAGACTAACAAATATTATTGGATGCATAAGCTTTCGAGGGGAAGAGCCCCGTGGCGCAGTGGTAAAGCTGCAGGACTGCAGTCCAAGCTCTCTGCTCACAACCTGAGTTCAATCCTGGTGGAAGCTGGGTTCAGGTAACCAGCTCAAGATTGACTCAGCTTTCTATCCTTCCAAGGTCAGTAAAATGAGTACCCAGCTTGCTGTGCGGGGGCGGGGGAGTGTAGATGACTGGGGAAGGCAATGGCAAACCACCCTGTAAAAAGTCTGCTAAGAAAACATTGTGATGTGACGCCATCCCAGAATCAGAAATGACTGGTGCTTGCTCAGGGGACTACCTTTACCTTTTTAAGCTTTTGAGAAGGCATGCATGCATCCGTCAACGAGAGCTGTGTTTCTTGAAAGCTTACGCTACAATAAAATTCGTTAGTCTTAAAGATGCTACTGGACTCTTTCCTATTAATTCATAGGGTTGGCATAAGTCAAAAGTGATTTGACGGCACTTCACATGCACGCAGCGTAGAATTTGGATTGTTCAAGAATCAGATTTTTATTCGTCAATAGAAGGATTGCATGCGAAGAAGACATAACGAGAGAAAAGCAGAATTCCTGATTTCCATCCCAGGTCTCTGTAAAGGGAAGACTTCAATTCCTCCAGGAAGCTCTGCTGTCATTCTTGTCCCAGAAAGAAAGAAACAATGGAGAATTTTGTGTAATTTAATTGTCATAAACATCCCCCGGTCTTCTACCTTGCAGGAGTTTTTTGTGCATGGGAAACAACATGCAAGAAAAACAGGAACGAATGCCAGGCGCCCGTTTCTCCCAGGACTGAGAAACGGCTTGTAAAGTTTGTCCGCCCCGAGCATTTTGCAGCAGTTGGGAGTTCAAGATGCTGGGAAAGGAGGGGTTTTGTAAATTTATTGGCGAATTTACAATTCAGTTGCAGGGTGAAAAACACCTTTTACAAGCAAGAGAAGCCTTCGAAAATGAATCAGCAGCATCTGACTTTCAAATATAACCTTCAGAGCGGCAGTGGTGGGGAAATGCGGCCTCCCTTCTCTCCCCACCCGGGTGCAAATTATCTACCCTTTCAAAATAACATCCTAATGAAAGATAATCACAGGCCCACAGATGTTTGATACAGAAGCAAAGAAGGACAACAATCTAAGATTACCGTACACCAGAGCCAGGAATACTTCCAGTGGGTATCTGGTGACCTCCAGTTGGGCTCCTTTGGTCATGAGATGCAGGGACCAGGGTCCCCGTTAAGCTGAGTTAGTGTGAGCTGGCTCCCAGTATTTCAGCTCCCGGCTCACATATTTTTGTCTTAGCTCAGGGAAAATGGCTCAAGAGCAAACTAATTTGTGCAGCAGCTCACTTGAATGCCAGTAGCTCACAAAGTAGAATTTTTGCTCACAAGGCTCCGCAAATTAGAGCGGGGGTGTCAATCAAGGTGCTGGTTACTACCTTTAAAGCCCTATATGGCCGAGGACCTGTCTACCTTAGGGACCGTCTCTCCCCATATGTTCCCCAGAGAGTGCTTCGATCTAGCCCGCAAAACCTGCTGACAATCCCTGGGCCGAAGGAGGTCAAATTGAAAACAACAGGAGAGAGGGCCTTCTCGGTTACAGCACCCCGCTGGTGGCACCAGCTACCAGAGGAGGTGCGGGCCTTACGGGACCTTAACCAGTTCCGCTGGGCCTGTAAAATTGTACTCTTCCAGCTGGCTTTTTAATGTGGAAGTATCATATCATCACTATGCAAGGTATGTTGTAGGGTTGCCAAGTCCAATTCAAGAAATATCTGGGGACTTTGGGGGTGGAGTCAGGAGAATTTGGGGTGGAGCCAGGAACAAGGGTGTGACGAGCATAATTGAACTCCAAATACCTTCCTTCCATAGAAAATAATGGATAGGGGTACCTTCTTTGGGGGCTCATAGAACTGGGACCCCTGGTCCAATCCTTTTGAAACTTGGAGGGTATTTTGGGGAGAGGCACTGGATGCTATATTGAAAATTTGGTGCCTCTACCTCAAAACACAGCTCTCCCAGAGTCCCAGATACCTGCGGATCAATTCTTCATTATTTCCTATGGGAATAAGTCTCCAAAGGGAATACCAGAGTTCCCAGCAGACATTTCCCTCCCCTCCCCCCGCATTCTGATGACCCTGAAGCGGGGGGAGGGCCTCCAAACCAGGGGATCTCCTGCCCCCACCTGGGGATTGGCAACCCTACTATATTGTATTTGTAGCACCAAATGAATCTGTGTTTTAAATTGTTTTACTGATGTTTTAATGCTTAACTAATGTATTTTATTTGTTTATTATCTACTACTGTAATGCTGTGTTTTTGTTATATTATGTTATGTGAGCCGCCCTGAGCCTGCTTCGGCGGGGAGGGCGGGATATAAATTAAAAATTATTATTATTATTATTATTATTATTATTATTATTATTATTATTATTATTATTATTATTATTATTATTATTATTGTTGTTGTTGTTGTTGTTGTTGTTGTTGTTGTTGTTGTTGTTGTTGTTGTTGTTGTTGTTGCTGTTGTTGTTGTTGTCATGAGGGCCGGATCTGGTATAAATGAGGCGTTGTTGGGCCAGGCCATGTGTCTACCTATTTAAGATTAGGGAGCAGAGGTATAAACGTCATAAAGGACACAGAAAAACACAATGAAATTTTTTTTAAAAGCTTACAACATGCTTAACACATTAGCACTTGTCGGTTGTAAAGGTGCTTTCTTTGTCTCTCTCCCATGGGATCCAGGAAACTGGGCCAAGGAAGCTCTAGGTCTTTCCTTCCTTCCCCAGGGAACCAGGAGGGGGAGGAGCCTCAGCCAATAGAAGGAAGAAAGGCTTGGCTCAGTAGCTCTGCTGTGTGTTTGAGAGAGCCTGGCAAAGCAAGCTCTGCCCCCCCTCCCTTTCCTCCCCAAGGGAGGAGCCTCAGCCAATGGAGAAAACAGAGGCTTTGCTCCGTCGTTCCTGTGCAATTGAGCAAGCCTTGCAAAGCAAGCTGTTATGCAGAAAAGAGCAAGAGAGAGGGAGAAGGAAGCAGATGACAGCCAGTTGCTCGAGGGCCTGATAGGAGCCCTCTGGGAGCCTGATTCGGCCCCCGAACGGCATGTTTGACACCCTTGGCTTAGAGGGAATCCTGGCAGGGACCTGGAAAGGTTTGGCAGGCTGAAGTGCAACTCCTGGCCAGACCAGGGCAGGAACCAGATGGAGCTCCAGGGCAGACCTCCAGGAGATGCCACCCAGCAGGCAGTCCAGGGGCAGAGCCATCCAGGGAAGGAGGCCGGGGATGGCTTGAGGTTGGGCCGATGTGCTTAGAGTGAGGTTGGAAGAGGCATCACTGGGCAGCCGCTGAGTCCACCTGGATCCCTTATTTACTAATTTATTTAGGGATGTAAAAGTTGAGAAGCTCCCACTGGAGGAGGATGATCCAGGGCCTGGAGGAAGAACCCCATGAGAAAAGGCTGAGGAGGGCCTTGGGAATGTTCAGCCTGGAGAAGAAGAGACGGAGGGGGGGACAGGATTGCTCTCTTTAGACATTTGAAAGGCTGACATTTAGATGAGGGGAAGGAGCTGTTCCATGTGGCAGCTGGGGACAGGACTTGCCAGGAGCTCAAATTACAAGCAGAAAAGTACCAGCTGGATACTGATGGGGAGGGGGCTGGGATTTTATAGTCAGAGGATTTCAGAGGTGGAACCAGCTGCCTAGGGAAGTGGTGAGCTCCCCTTCATTGGCTGGCTTCAAAATGTGGCTGCATGATTATTTGTTGGAGATGCTTTAGGCCAGGGGTGGCCAACAGTAGCTCTCCAGATGTTTTTTTGCCTACAACTCCCATCAGCCCAAGCCAGCATGGCGCTGGCTGGGGCTGATGGGAGTTGTAGGCTAAAAAACATCTGGAGAGCTACCGTTGGCCACCCCTGCTTTAGGCTGAGCAGGGGGTTGGACTAGCTCAGGGGTGGCCAAGCTTGCTTAATGTAAGAGCCACAAAGAATAAACATCAGAGGTTTGAGAGCCGCAAGACATGAATGTCGGATGTTTGAGAGCTGCAAGAAGGAAGGAAGGAAAATAAATGGGGAGGGTAAGGGTGGGAGAGGTGAAAAGAAAGCAACTTTAACTTTAAATGCATTCTCCAAGCTGCCAGCTGGCTTGGCTTGTAGAGGTTTAAAGAGACAAATGCCTTCTTCAAGCCAGCTGATGAGGGGGTGGGGGCTTCAAGAGCCACACAATATAAGAACATAAGAACTTAAGAGAAGCCATGTTCAATCAGGCCAATGGCCCATCTAGTCCAACACTCTGTGTCACACAGTGCCCAATATATGTGTGTGTCTATGCGTACATACATATACACACACACATATATATGTATATACACACACTGTGGCTAATAGCCACTGATGAACCTCTGCTCCATATATTTATCCAATCCCCTCTTAAAGCTGGCTATGCTTGTAGACGCCACCACTTCCTGTGGCAGTGAATTCCACATGTTAATCACCCTTTGGGTGAAGAAGGACTTCCTTTTATCCGTTTTAACCTGACTGCTCAGCAATTTCATTGAATGCCCACAAGTTCTTGTATTGTGAAAAAGGGGGGAAAGGACTTCTTTCTCTACTTTCTCCATCCCATGCTTAATCTCGTAAACCTCTATCATGTCACCCCGCAATTGATGTTTCTCCAAGCTAAAGAGCCCCAAGCATTTTAACCTTTCTTCATAGGGAAAGTGTTCCAAACCTTTAATCATTCTAGTTGCCCTTTTTTTGGACTTTTTCCAATGCTATAATATCCTTTTTGAGGTGCGGTGACCAGAATTGTACACAGTATTCCAAATGAGACCGCACCATCGATTTATACAGGGGCATTATGATACTGGCTGATTTGTTTTCAGTTCCCTTCCTAATAATTACCAGCATGGCATTGGCCTTTTTTATTTCAACTGCACACTGTCTTGACATTTTCAGTGAGTTATCTACCACGACCCAAGATCTCTCTCTTGGTGAGTCTCTGCCAGTTCACACCCCACCAACTTGTATTTGTACCTGGGATTCTTGGCCCCAATGTGCATTACTTTGCACTTGGCCACAAATCAGCCAAAATGCACAGAGTTTGCAAGCTCACATTTCACTGGGGCTTTACTCACAGGAACTGCTGTCCTTCAGGCTAACACTGGCAAACAAAAAGAGAGAGAGGTGGAGATTTCCTCCATCCCATAAACAGATTCTTATACAAAGTCTCTGAAAACAATGCAAAACAAGCACAGAGACACACACACCCCTCTTACTGTCTCTACAAATACTTCTGAAACGTACAGGGGCTACTCTCTCTCACACACACACACTTAACTGTCTCTGGTTCCTCCACAAAGAGGTCTGAAAAGTACATGGACTATGTTGCTCTGTCTCATACACACACACTCGCACCCACCCACTTACTTACTCTGAAACAAAATCAAAACAAATGGAGGGGCTGTGCTCTGATTATGCTGCTGACCCTTCCCCATGAAGTACTTCCTGCTTCCTGCTCAACTTTAAAGGCACGCACACACACATTTTAAAACGGGACCTGTTTGCACATTTCTAAACTTGCTGGAGATCTAGAGGTACATGGTGGCTGTGGGGGCGGGGCTTCCCCCTGCGGGCCAGCTGGCTGGGGGCAGGGGGAAACCTGTAAAACCAGGGGATCCCCTGCTGGGACCTGGGGATCGGGAAGCCTAACTCTCTGGCACTCAACCATTCTGAGGTCCCTCCTCAGGCTTTACCTCCAAAATCTCCAGGTATTTGCTGGTAAGCCTCATATCCTACTCTCACAGGGTTGTTTTGAAGTGGGGAAAGGAGAACCCTATATGCCATCCAGAGAACCTCAGAGGAAAGGAAGAATAAACATAAGAACATAAGAGAAGCCATGTTGGATCAGGCCAATGGCCCATCCAGTCCAACATTCTGTGTCACATAAGAGAAGCCATGTTGGATCAGGCCAATGGCCCATCCAGTCCAACACTCTGTGTCACATAAGAAGATAAGAGAAGCCATGTTGGATCAGGCCAATGGCCCATCCAGTCCAACATTCTGTGTCACATAAGAGAAGCCATGTTGGATCAGGCCAGTGGCCCATCCAGTCCAACACTCTGTGTCACATAAGAAGATAAGAGAAGCCATGTTGGATCAGGCCAATGACCCATCCAGTCCAACACTCTGTGTCACATAAGAACATAAGAGAAGCCATGTTGGATCAGGCCAATGGCCCATCCAGTCCAACACTCTGTGTCACACAGTCGCCAAAAAGCCAGGTGCCACCAGGAGGTCCACCAGTGGGGCCAGGACACCAGAAGCCCTCCCACTGTTCTCCCCCCCCCCCCAAGCACCAAGAATACAGAGCATCACTACCCCAGACAGTTCCAACAATATGCTGTGGCTAATAACCACTGATGGGCCTCTGCTCCAGATGTTTATCCAATCCCTTCTTGAAGCTGGCTATGTTCATAGCGGCCACCGTGTATTAATTACCCTGTGAGTGAAGAAGTACTTCCTTCTACCTGCTCTGACCATTTTATCCGTTCTAACATATGCTAGACAAAGAACTGGGCCAAGTGTAGATTTGCCCGTCATCCCTCACATCCAAGATTGTAAGCACCCTGGGGCAGGCACCCAGGAGGCTAGTCTCTGAGTGACCGTCAAGGCCAACTGGGGATTTGAATCAAGACAAAGCAGTAACAGAATTTAAAACTGCAGGCCGAGACAGCAGAAGACCCCCAGTTCTAATTCGCATCATAAGGACGAGAACCTTGACTTTTAATAAAAGCCCTCTGAGATTTTCTGGAGTTCTGCACCGCGTGCTCGCTCCGAACGGCTGGCAGCATCCTCTCCCCCTCCCCCACTCCCAGGTGATCCCAAGTGCTCCCAGCCAAGCTTTTTTTGGCCGGCGCATCCCATGATTTTTAGAGAGTGGCTCATAACTTCCGTGCAATCGATGGGGACCGTGGCTTGGCACCTTTTATTTTTTAATCATCGGGCAGTGCTGACTCCCTCGGCTTCTTCCGTCAGGCATTTCACAAAGATCAATAAGATCCTTAAAAAGATGGAAGAAGGCAGCAGCAGCAACGCGGGGGGGGGGGGGCGGGGGGAGGAGAGAGAGCGCTAGGTGGGAGCGGGGGGGGGGGGCTTTTAATTCATTTTAAGAGCTTCCAATCGCCCCCACTCAGCTCCTGGGCGCTGGATCAATGAGGCATCAGCCACCACGGCTTTGGCTCAGAGGTGGGGCCAGAATGATGGACACGGATGCTGCTCTCCCTTGGCCTAGTCCTTAAGGGGGCCTCCTGCCAGGAGAAGGCAAGCAGGGTGGGGGGTGGGTGGGGATTTCTCCCAAGCACCGGCTGCGCATTGTACCCAAGCGATGCTTTTCCACTGCAGCAACTGACCCTGTGCAGAGCAGCTGCCTGGGGAGGTAGCATGTGTGCAGAACATTCATCCTCCCAATGCCTCCCCTCCCCCCCCCACACACACTGAACAGATGAACAGATGAAGCTGCCTTATACTGAATCAGACCCTCGGTCCATCAAAGTCAGTATTGTCTTCTCAGACTGGCAGCGGCTCTCCAGGGTCTCAATCTCCTTCACACCTATTTGCCTGGACCCTTTTTTGGAGATGCCGGTGATTGAACCTGGGACCTTCTGCTTCCCAAGCAGATGCTCTACCACCGAGCCACAGCCCCATTCATGGCTCTCCAGGGTCTCAAGCTGAGGTTTTTCACACCTATTTGCCTGGACCCTTTTTTGGAGATGCCGGAGATTGAACCTGGGACCTTCTGCTTACCGAGCAGATGCTCTACCACTGAGCCACAGCCCCATTCATGGCTCTCCAGGGTCTCAAGCTGAGGTTTTTCATGCCTATTTGCCTGGACCCTTTTTTGGAGATGCCGGGGATTGAACCTGGGACCTTCTGCTTACCGAGCAGATGCTCTACCACTGAGCCACAGCCCCATTCATGGCTCTCCAGGGTCTCAAGCTGAGGTTTTTCACACCTATTTGCCTGGACCCTTTTTTGGAGATGCCGGGAATTGAACCTGGGACCTTCTGCTTCCCAAGCAGATGCTCTACCACTGAGCCACCATCCCTCCTCTTGCTTTTCAGACTCCCCTGCAATTTCTGGGGGCTTTGGGGGTGGAGCCAGGAGGCCTTGGGAGTGGGGCCAGGAGCAAGGGTGAGACAAGCACAATTGAACCCCAAAGGGAGTTCTGGTCATCCCATTTAAAGGGACCGCACACCTTTTAAATGCCTTTCCCTCCACTGGAAAGAATGAAGGATAGAGGCACCTTCTTTGGGGCCTCGTAGAATTGGACCCCCTCGTCCAATCCTTTTGAAACGTGGAAAGTACTTTGGGGAGAGGCACCGAATGCTATGCTGAAAATTTGCTGTCTCTGTCTCAAAAAAACAGGGGGCCCCCAGAGCCCCAGATACCAGTGGATTAATTCTCCATTATACCCTATGGGAATCGATCTTCATAGGGAATAATGGAGTGCCCAGCAGACAGTTCCCTCCCCCCCTCCCTATTTTCTGATGATCCTGAAGTGGGGGGAGGGCCTCCAAACCGGGGGACCCCCTGCCCCCACCTGGGGATTGGCAACCCTAGCCTGCAAGCACAACCGATTTCAGTTTGCTGAGCTGGTTTGCCACCGGGCAGGGGTGGGGCAAAGGAATAGCGGCTGCATCCATCAGTCTTGGAGAGTGGGGCTGTGGCTCCGTGGGAGAGGCCCTGCCCTGAAAGGAGAAAGCCGTCCGTTCAATCTCAGGTAACAGCTTTTAGGAAAGACCTGTGGGGTCGCCAACCGCCAGGAGAGCCAGTTTGGTGTAGTGGTTAAGTGTGCAGACTCTTATCTGGGAGAACCGGGTTTGATTTCCCACTCCTCCACCTGCAGCTGCTGGAATGGCCTTGGGTCAGCCAGAGCTCTCTTATCTGGGAGAACCGGGTTTGATTCCCCACTCCTCCGCTTGCAGCTGCTGGAATGGCCTTGGGTCAGCCAGAGCTCTCTTATCTGGGAGAACCGGGTTTGATTCCCCACTCCTCCACTTGCACCTGCTAGCATGGCCTTGGGTCAGCCATAGCTCTGGCAGAGGTTGTCCTTGAAAGGGCAGCTGCTGTGAGAGCCCTCTCAGCCCCACCCACCTCACAGGGTGTCTGTTGTGGGGGAGGAGGGGAAAGGAGATTGTGAGCCGCTCTGAGACTCTTCGGAGTGGAGGGCGGAATATAAATCCAATATCTTCATCTTCCTCACAGGGTGTCTGTTGTGGGGGAGGAAGGTAAAGGAGATTGTGAGCCGCTCTGAGACTCTTCGGAGTGGATAGTGGGATATATATCCAATATCTTCATCTACCTCACAGGGTGTCTGTTGTGGGGGAGGAAGGTAAAGGAGATTGTGAGCTGCTCTGAGACTCTTCGGAGTGGAGGGCGGGATATAAATCCTATATCTTCATCTACCTCACAGGGTGTTTGTTGTGGGGGAGGAAGGTAAAGGAGATCGTGAGCCACTCTGAGACTCTTCGTAGTGGAGGGTGGGATATAAATCCAATCTCTTCATCTACCTCACAGGGTGTCTGTTGTGGGGGAGGAAGGTAAAGGAGATTGTGAGCCGCTCTGAGACTCTTCGGAGTGGAGGGCGGGATATAAATCCAATATCTTCATCTACCTCACAGGGTGTCTATTGTGGGGGAGGAAAGGAAAGGAGATTGTGAGCTGCTCTGAGACTCTTCGGAGTGGAGGGCGGAATATAAATCCAATATCTTCTTCTTCTTCTGGGGCCTGGAGATCTCTTAGAATCACAGCTGAATTCCAGGCAACATTAGGATCAGGATGGGCCAAAGGAAATGTTGTATGCCAAGAGTGGTTAAAATGTGAGATTTGCTGCCAGAGATGTAGCGATGGCCACAGGAATAGACAGCTTTCAAAGGGGATTAGAGCGATTTCTGGAAGACAAGTCTGTAAGTGGCTACTAGCCGTGGTGACTGAGGGGGACCTCCCTATCTAGAGGCACTCAGCCTCTGAATCGCTGTGCCAGGAGGCAACATTGGCGAAGGCCTTGGCCCCTATGCTCTGTTGCTGGCCCACCAGCAGAACTGGCTGGCCATTGTGCGAGACAGGAGGCTGGACTGGATGGACTACTGGTCTGATCCAGCAGGGCTCTTCTGATGATCTTAAACTCCAGAACACACTGCAATCCAGGTAATGACCCATTCAAAGGCCTGGGATGTCAACAGCACCCTCCATGCACCAGGAAATCAAGGTATGCATACAAGATGGTGTGATCACCCCATCCCCGGGTGGGACTCTTCAGGTGTTCTAGCTCCCCGATGCAGTCATGACTCTCTGATTGGCAGACACACCAATCTAGGAACCAGCTGACTGCTTCTGCAAGAGAGAGCTGCTTGCCTGCCATGGAGTGTGCCTGCCGGAAAGATACTGCTGTTTTTGTTGTTGGTCCATCAAGGTCAGTATTGTCTATTCAGCCACTGTCCAGGGTACCAGGCTGAGCTCTTTCCCATCACCCCCTGCCTGGTCCTTTTAATCGGAGATGGCAGGGATTGAACCTGAAACCTTCTGGATGCCAAGCAGAGGCTCTACCATGGAGCTACAGCCCCACTTCATGGCTCTTCAGGGTCTCAGGCCTTTCCCATCCCCTTCTGTCTGGTCCTTTTTAACTGAGTATGCCAGGGATTGAATCTGGGACCTTCTGAATGCCAAGTAGATGCTCTACCACCATCCCTCCCAAGGTGGTGAGCTGCACTTTCTCGTGGTCATTTTTGAACATATGAAGCAGGCTTATACTGAATCAGAACCCCCTCGGTCCATCAAAGTCAGTCTTGTCTACTCAGACTGGCAGCAGCTCTCCAGGGTCTCAAGCTGAGGATTTTCACGCCTACTTGCCTGGACCCTTTTTAGTTGGAGATGCCGGGGATTGAACCTGAAACCTTCCGCTTACCAAGCAGATGCTCTACCACTGAGCCACCGTCCTTCCCCACAGTTGAACATATGAACATATATGAACCTATGAAGCTGCCTTCTGCTGAATCAGACCCTCCTTGGTCCATCAAAGTCAGTCTTGTCTACTCAGACTGGCAGCAGCTTTCCAGGGTCTCAAGCTGTGGTTTTTCATGCCTACTTGCCTGGACGCTTTTTAGTTGGAGATGCCGGGGATTGAGCCTGAGACCTTCTGCTTACGAAGCAGATGCTCTACCACTGAGCCACAGCCCCATTTATGGCTCTCCAGGGTCTCAAGCTGAGGTTCTTCACGCCTACTTGCCTGGACCCTTTTTTGCTGGAGATGCCGGGGATTGAACCTGGGACCTTCTGCTTACCAAGCTGATGCTCTTCCACTGAGCCATGGCCCAATAATGAACTCATGTGATGCATTAAGGTCAGCATTGTTTACCCAGACTGGCAGCGGATCTCCAGGGTCTCAGGAGGAGATCTTTCCCATCACCTCCTGCCTGATCCTTTCAACTGCAGATGCCGGGGATTGAACCAGGGACCTTCTGCATGCCAAGCAGAAGCTCTGCCACCGAGCCACAGTCTCACTTCTAAACAAAGACTCCCTGCACCAGGGGACATCGCTGCTGTCAATGGATCAGGAAACAGCTACGTGGGGTTTTTTGTTCTCCTCTCATTTGATTGGCAGGCTCGCTGGTCTGTGGCGACTGAGGTTCAGCTCACCTGACAGGTGCCAAGTTCCAAAAGTCCCAGCGCGCCCTCAAGAAATCCTGCCTCCCTGGGGGACTGTCCATCCAGACGCACATTGACTGCAGGTGGTGATCTATCACCACTCCACCCGCAGGCCCAAGAGACTCAATTAATTTGTTTCTGTCAAAGCGGAACGCAGCTGCGGTTGACCCACGGCAGCCCTCCCTCCTCCTGCAACACTCCGGTTTTACTCAGCTCCCCGCTGATCGATACACACCTCGTCGATAATGCCTCCGAATAAGCTACAGCCATGCGCTGGGTACCGTTTAATAAGGCAATCGCTCATTGCGGTGCATCAGGCTGCTTTTTATAGGGCAGGTAAGATCATATTTCACAGCCGGGACCATTCCTAGACCTGCACGAACGCAGTCTGTGGGGGGAGAAATTGGCACACAAGGTAGTTTACAGCCACGCTGTCCCCTCCAATGTGAGGAAATTGCCTTTGAGCTCAGCTAATGCATTGCCCAGGGCTGGCTCACTGTGTTTAGTCACCCCAGGGTTGGCAGTGGAAGACAAGCCTTGAGGCCAGCGGCTGGTGGATCACCCCCGAGCAGCTCACAGTGAACAACCTGCCTAGAGAGCCAGTGTGGTGTAGTGGTTAAGTCATAGAATCATAGAGTCATAGAATCATAGAATTGGAAAGAACCGTCAGGGTCATCTAGTCCAACCCCCTGCACAATGCAGGAGACTCACAAACTTCTCCCCCTAAATTCACAGCATCCTCATTGCTGTCAGATGGCCATCTAGCCTCTCTTTAAAAACCTCCAAAGAAGGAGAGCCCACCACCTCCCAAGGAGGAAGCCTGTTCCACTGAGGAATCGCTCTAACGGTCAGGAAGTTTTTCCTAATGTTGAACTGGAAACTCTTGATTTAATTTCAACCCACTGGTTCTGGTCCTACCTTCTGGGGCCACAGAAAACAATTCCACACCATCCTCTAGATGACAGCCCTTCAAGTACTTGAAGATGGTGATCCTATCACCTCTCAGCCGCCTCCTCTCCAGGCTAAACATCCCCAGCTCCTTCTTCATACGACTTGGTCTCCAGACCCCTCACCATCTTCGTCACCCTCCTCTGCACCCGTTCCAACTTGTCTATATCCTTCTTTAAATAGAGTGCCCAAAACTGAACACAATACTCCAGGTGAGGTCTTACCAGAGCAGAGTAAAGCGATACCATCATTTCACGTGATCTGGACACTATACTGTTTGTGCAGACTCTTATCTGGGAGAACTGGGTTTGATTCCCCACTCCTCCACTTGCACCTGCTGGAATGGCCTTGGGTCAGCCACAGCTCTCTTATCTGGGAGAACCGGGTTTGATTCCCCACTCCTCCACTTGCAGCTGCTGGAATGGCCTTGGGTCAGCCATAGCTCTCGCAGGAGTTGTCTTTGAAAGAGCCGCTGCTATAAGAGCTCTCTCAGCCCCACCTACCTCACAGGGTGTCTGTTGCGGGGGCAGAAGATACAGGAGATTGTAAGCCGCTCTGCGTCTCTGATTCAGAGAGAAGGGTGGGGTATAAATCTGCAGTCCTTCTTCTTCTTCTTCTAGAGTTAGCTGCAGCCATTCAGAACAAAGTGGGCAGTGATTGGCCCTTTCTGCCACATGTCCCTGGCCGAGCTTGTGCCTGCAATACCACTTTCCAGACACCTGCCCTGGTGGTGCTGAAGAACCTGAGGTGGCCATAAGGCTGGCTGAAGATCTCCCAGGATTACAACTAGTCTCCAGATGACAGAGAGGAAATGGCTGCTTTGGAAGATGGACTGTACAGAATTATACCCTGAGGAGCCATCCTCCACTCCCTAAACCCCACTTTCCCCAGGCTCCGCCCCCCCAAAAAATCTCCAGGGATTTCCCAACCCAAAACTGGCAACCCTTGGTGGGTAGAACAGCAGCGCTCTCTTCTGGCAAGGAGAAAAGGTCTGCTAAGATCCCCTTTCATACTTCAAGACCCAGGCCAGAATAGGGTTGCCAAGTCCAATTCAAGAAATATCTGGGGACTTTGGGGGTGGAGCCAGGAGCAAGGTTGTGACAAGCAAGATTGAACACCAAAGGGAGTTCTGGCCATCATTTTTAAAGGGACCGCACTCCTTTTAAATGCCTTCCCTCCATTGGAAATAACGAAGGACAGGGGCGCCTTCTTTGGGGGCTCACAGAATTGGACCCCCTGGTCCAATCCTTTTGAAACTTGGAGGGTGTTTTGAGGAGCTGGATGCTGTGCTGTGAATTTGGTGCCTCTATCTCAAAAAACAGCCCCCCAGAGTCCCAGCTACCTATGGATCAATTCTCCATTATGCCCTATGGGAATGAGTCTCCATAGGGAATAATAGAGTGCCCAGCAGACATTTCCCTCCTTCACTTTCTGATGACCCTGAAGCGGTGGAAGGGCCTCCAAACTGGGGAATCCCCTGCCCCCTGCCTGGGGATTGGCAACCGTAATTCTTATGACCACCACAACAAGCTGCCATGATGGCCACTAACTCAGTGGATGGCTGTGAGTGGCGCCTCCCTGAGGAGGAGGAGAGCTCTGCAGGCCAAAGGTGACTTATTCTGCTACTATTATATAAAGCTGCTTCCCTGGTCCATTCAGGCCAGTATTATCTGACTAGCAACAGAGAACTTCTATCTCAGCCCCAGGGGTGGAATTCTAGCTGGAGTTCCTTTGCATATTAGGCCACCCCCGCCCCCCTCTCCGATGTAGCCAATCCTCCAAGAGCTTACAAAAAAGAGCCTTGCAACCTCTTGGAGGATTGGCTACATGAGGGGGTGTGGCCTAATATGCAAAGGAGCTCCTGCTAGAATTCCACCTCTGCTCAGCTCCAATACTAGGCAACAGCGTTGCTCTCTAGGACCTTCCGCATGCACAGTGTGTGGTTGCAATAAAAAAGGCCAACGCCATGCTGGGAATTATTAGGAAGGGAATTGAAAACAAATCAGCCAGTATCACAATGCCCCTGTATAAATCGATGGTGCGGCCTCATTTGGAATAACGTGTACAATTCTGGTCACCGCACCTCAAAAAGGATATTATAGCTTTGGAAAAAGTGCAGAAAAGGGCAACTAGAATGATTAAAGGTTTGGAACACTTTCCCTATGAAGAAAGGTTAAAATGCTTGGGGCTCTTTAGCTTGGAGAAACGTCGACTGAAGGGTGACATGAGTGAGGTTTACTAGATTATGCATGGGATAGAGAAGGCAAAGAAAGAAGTCCTTTTCTCCCTTTCTCACAATAAAGAACTCATGGGCATTCCATGAAATTGCTGAGCAGTCGAGTTAGAACGGATAAAAGGAAGTCCTTCTTCACCCAAAGGGTGATTAACATGTGGAATTCACTGCCACAGGAAGTGGTGGTGAATACAAGCATAGCCAGTTTTAAGAGGGGATTGGATAAACATATGGAGCAGAGGTCCATCAGTGGCTCTTAGCCACAGCGTATTGTTGGAACTCTCTGTCTGGGGCAGTGATGCTCTGTATTCTTGGTGCTGGGGGAGGGGCAAAGTGGAAGGGCTTCTAGCCCCACTTGTGAGCCTCCTGATGGCACTGGGGGAGGGATTGGCCACTGTTTGACATGGAGTGTTGGACTGGATGGGCCATTGGCCTGATCCAACATGGCTTCCCTTATGTTCTTATGTTCATGCAAAGCAAGAATTCCACCCAGGCCTAAAGAAGAAGAAGATATTGGATTTATATCCCGCCCTCCACTCCGAAGAGTCTCAGAGCGGCTCACAATCTCCTTTCCCTTCCTCTCCCACAACAGACACCCTGTGAGGTGAGTGGGGCTGGAGAGGGCTCTCACAGCAGCTGCCCTTTCAAGGACAACCTCTGCCAGAGCTATGGCTGACCCAAGGCCATGCTAGCAGGTGCAAGTGGAGGAGTGGGGAATCAAACTCGGTTCTCCCAGATAAGAGTCCGCACACTTAACCACTACACCAAACTGGCTCTCCACTGAGAAGACCTCCACTGAGGAATACATTCTTCCAGAGACCCTCCAACAGGAACCCGGGTTGCTTATTTAACACGCCCCCCCCCAATATGCATTTACCATCCATGCTCTATCATCACCAATCAATATAACAGTTATTACTTAATGGGGTAAAAATTGAAATTCTAATGTTTCCCCAAATCGGTGTGCAACATCGCAGCTAATTGCTGCAGAACTTATTTGGGGATCTTAATGAAAATGCAAATGCAGAGGCATTAATCAAACAATTATTTCTTAACCACAAGACAGGCGACACTCAACCTAATTAAGGGATAAACAAAGTTAATCAGGGAGCCGACAACACTGGTTCATCATACATTTGCAGTGTGAAAAGGAATATTACACAGTGATCTATTAATGAGACCCTCTCTTCCCCCTTCCGTTCGTTCACTGTAACTCCTAATAATGGGACAACGTCGGCTCAAGGGAACAAAACAATGGTTTTCTGCTGGTCGTTGCTCAGGAACATCTTCTCTTTGTAGGTCTGGTGGGCACCAGAAAAATAAGACAAAACAAAGAAACCGCCTTGATTAGGGTTGCCAAGTCCAATTTATGAAATATCTGGGGACTTTGGGGGTGGAGCCAGGAGACTTTCGGAGTGGAGCCAGGAGACATTAGGGGTGGGGCCAAGATCAAGCCTGTGACAAGCATCATTGAACTCCAAAGGGAGTTCTGGCCATCACATTTAAATGGACGACACACCTTTTCAATGCCTTCCTTCCATAGGAAATAATGAAGGATAGGGGCACCTTCTTTGGGGGCTCATAGAATTGGGCCCTCTGGTCCAATTGTTTTGAAACTTGGGGGGTATTTTGGGGAGAGGCACTAGATGCTGTACTGAAAATTTGGTGCCTCTACCTTAAAAAACAGCCCCGCTCTGAGCCCCAGATATCCACGGATCAATTCTCCATTATTTTCTGTGGGAATAAATCTCCCTAGGGAATAATAGAGTTCCCAGCAGACATTTCCTTCCCCTCCCCCCGCTTTCTGACGACCCTGAAACGGGGGGAGGGCCTCCAAACCTTGGGATCCCCTGCCCCCACCTGGGGATTGGCAACCCTAGCCTTGATGCAATATTATTCCATTATGATTGCAGCAATGTATACAGGCAAAGGTGGGGGAGGGGGCGGTTCCTACACGTCACATATAAGTCGTGAGACTGGAGGAGGGGTCTATAATTTTAGAGGCTGCACCTGTGCGGCACAAACCATTTTCTTGCTTTCCAGATGTTTCAAAGCCAGGTAGCGCTGCTAGCAGGTTGTAGGGCTGCCACGTTCAAGTCTAGAAATATCTGGGGACTTTGGGGGTGGAGCCAAGAGACTTTGGAGGTGGGGCCAGGAGCAAGGTTGGGACATGCATAACTGAACTCCAAAGGGAGTTCTGGCTATCAAATGTATAGGGACTGCACATCTTTTAAATGCCTTCCCTTCGCTGGAAATAATGACGAATAGGGGGACCTTCCTTGGGGGCTCATAGAATTGGACCCCCTGTTCCAACCCTTTTGAAACTTGGAGGGTGTTTTGAGGAGAGGTATCGGATGCTATGCTGCAAATTTGGTGCCTCTAGCTCAAAAAACGTCCCCCCGAGCCCCAGATACCTATGGATCCATTCTCCATTATACCCTATGGGAGTCGGTCTCTATAGGGAATAATGGAGTGCCCAGCAGACATTTCCTTCCCCCTCCCTGCTTATTCCACCCATCCTCCAGAAAAACCCAGGAAGATCAGAGAAGCGGTTTTCCTCCTTTCTTCCGGCAAACCTTGAATCCAAAATCTCGGAGCAACTGTGCCAAAATCAACCAAAGTTCAATGCTGATTCAGTGGCATTTGCTTATATACATTGCTTCCAATGTTCCCTTTAAGTTGTGGAGTCTTGTGAGCAAAAATGCTACTTTGTGAGCTACTGGCATTAAAGCTGTGAGCTACTGCATCAATTAGTTTGCTCTAGGGCCGTTCCCCCCGAGCTGAGACAAAAATGTGTGAGCCAGAGGCTAACAAAATTGTGAGCTAGCTCACACTAACTCAGCTTGGAGGGAACATGGATTGCAACCCTGCAATAGATATAAATAGTGGCATAAATATAAAAATTGGAATAAATACAAGTAACGAAATGTATGTATCTCGGAAGATATATAATGGAAGATTGCAGATATGTTCTTGTAGCTGCTCTTTTTGCTTCCTCTGCTGGTCTATCACCATCATAAATTATTAATTTACTCCATAATTGAGGAATGCAGCGTTGTTTTTAATCACTGCTTCCAGCTGGTTTGGCGTTAGGGGGTGTGGCCTGATATGCAAATGAGTTCCTGCTGGGCTTTTCCTACAAAGAAAGCTCTGGCTTCCAGATTTACTGTATCTTTTTATCGCTGAATTTTACCAATGTAATTTTTTGCATAAGCCACTTTGAAAGCTTCAGCTCTAAGGTCAGCGAGAGATGTTTAAAATGCACATCCACGGGCTCTAGTCATGGCTGCTTCCTTAGATAGTTTTTTTTTTTTAAGAGTTAGACAAATTCACAGTCCATCAATGACATTCAGGGTGGTCAAGTGGGGCTGCGCCATCTACACACCATGCCGTCATGCCCTCTACTAAAGTGTAGGAGTGCCCAAGTATATGGAAGCTGATCCAGCTCTTGGTCCCTGGTCTAGCTGTTGGGGCAGAGGCAAACCAGTCCCAATCAGGGGTGGAATTCTAGCAGAAGTTCCTTTGCCTATTAGGCCACACCCCCTGATGTAGCCAATCCTCCTGGAGCTTACAAAAAAAGAGCCTTGTAAACTCTTGGAGGATTGGCTACATCAGGGGTGTGTGGCCTAATACGCAAAAGAGCTTCTGCTAGAATTCCACTCCTGGTCCCAACATATTCCCATAAATCTAGGGAAGAGACATTACAATATCAACCAGTTTGGCACCAGTCCCTTCCCTAAAACACTCAACTTTTTGAAAAACATTTTTAACATTAACTTTTTAAAAAAAAATTTAGAAAGCAAGGTAGAAGGGATACAAAAGGAAAAGATGGATTGCATAGCAAATTATATGTATCGAATACATAGTGGGATATGTAAAACAAAAATAAATATTTTTCCCCCGGAGCTCTCACAGAGTTGTCCTTGAAAGGGCAGCTTCTGGGAGAGCTCTCTCAGCCCCACCCACCTCACAGGGTATTTGTTGTGGAGGAGAAAGGTAAAGGAGATTGTGAGCCACTCTGAGATTCAGAGTGAAGGGCGGGGTATTAATCCAATATCTTTTTCTCATAGGACACAATAATCTTTACTTCAAATAGTTTGAATTTCAAATTCCATAACCTATTTTGGAACTATGTTATTAATTTCATCATTATATTTTCTATGTTATATGTTTCACTATTTCTACATACTAGCTATAACTAGTATGCTTAAAGGGAAGTATATTATATATCTCACATGTAAGACAAAAAAACAGATGTTTTTGTTCAAAATGATGGTTTTATCTAATTGTAATTATTGTGTATTATGGTTTTACAGTGTATTGTATTTATGTGTTGTGAGCTGCCCTGAGCCTGCCTCGGCGGGGAGGGCGGGATATAAATAAAAAGTTGTTGTTGTTGTTGTTGTTATTATTATTATTATTATTATAAAATCCACTTCCTCATACATTTATATTCAAAAACTTTATTCTATTTATATTCTATTTGTGCACTGTAAAACACTTTTATATGCATAGCAATATATTTACATACAATTTTAAGCTATTTTTCATTCTAAATTTATTTCCTGTTGCCTAATAAACACTCCATCTCTCCTCAGATTTTGAAATTGATCTATTTCTCAAACAGGTAGTTAATTTTGCCATTACTGCATCATCAGTGAGTTTATTTTCCCATTCTTCTAAGCTTGGACAGATATCCGATTTCCATTTTTGCGGCGTAGATTACTCTAGCTGCTGTCACCATATATTTGAATATTTCTTTCAAAGCTTTGGGTAATTTGTTTGGGCTATCTTCCTACTAGCGTGTTCTTGGCTTTCATGCAGAATTTAAATTTTAATCTGTTCTGCATTGTTCCATGTATTCCAAAAACTCTCAACGGTAGAATTTGTATCTTCACCACCAGACACCTGATATCATAGAGATCTTGGCGAGCCACATCCTGCCTGGAACACGTTCTGATATCACCTCGAGAGGGTAAAAAAAAAGCGAGGCATCCCACTTCTTGATGCTTCAGTGAGCCGCCGGCTGGATGGTCTCAGAGCAGGAAGAGGCTGGCATCCCCAGGCCCCAAAGGAATGTCTCTCTCCTCTCCTTCTGACACATTCCATGTCTTACACTGGAAGTGTCGTGTCCTATCAGATCAAGAGCTGAGCTCTGGCAGGAGAGCATGTCGCCAAGCGACAAGAGGAAGCTTATAGTTTCTTCCCCATCTCCTTTTCCCGAGGCTCACCTGGGCTGTCATCCTGAAGGCTAAGTGTGGCGCCTTCCATGAAGACGGATCACTCCTCTCCGCAAGATATAAGGACAGAGGGACTCCCCTTCTAGCGGTACCCGATGAAGTGAGTGGTGACTCATGAAAGCTCATCTCCTGCCACAAATTTCATTAAGTCTCTAAGGAGTTCCTGAGCTCGCTTGCTCTTTCTGCTTCTACAAAAGGGCAAAGGTAGTCCCCTGTGCAAGCACCAGTCGTGTCACGTTCTCAGACAAGTCGTTTCCGACTCTGGGGTGATGTCGCATCACATTTTCACGGCAGACCCTTTACAGGGCGGTTTGCCATTGCCTTCCCCAGTCATCTACATTCCCCCCCCTCCCAGCAAGCTGGGTACTCATTTTAACAACCTCGGAAGGAGGGAAGGCTGAGTCAACCTTGAGCCAGCTACTACCTGAAACCAGCTTCCCCCGGGATCGAACTCAGGTCGTGAGCAGAGCTTAGGACTGCAATACTGCAGCTTTACCACTCTGTGCTCTGCTACAAACAGACTAGCACAGCAACCCGTCTTGCTCTGCTGCTATCAGAGAGCCAGTTTGGTGGAGTGGTTAAGTGTGTGAAATCTTATCTGGGAGAACCGGGTTTGATTCCCCACTCCTCTACTTACAGCTGCTGGAATGGCCTCGGGTCTGCCATAGCTCTGGCAGAGGTTGTCCTTGAAAGGGCAGCTGCTGTGAGAGCTCTCTCAGCCCCACCCACCTCACAGAGTGTCTGTTGTGGGGGAGGAAGAGAAGGTGATTGTAAGAGAGCCAGTTTGGTGTAGTGGTGAAGTGTGCGGACTCTTGTCTGGGAGAACCGGGTTTGATTCCCCGCTCCTGCACTTACTGGAGCTGCTGGAATGGCCTCGGGTCTGCCATAGCTCTGGCAGAGGTTGTCCTTGAAAGGGCAGCTGCTGTGAGAGCTCTCTCAGCCCCACCCACCAAGAAGATATAAGACAGGGGTGGCCAACAGTAGCTCTCCAGATGTTTTTTGGCTACAACTCCCATCAGCCCCAGCCAGCATGACCCTGGAAGAATATCCCTTTCAAGTGTTTATTCCCCCAGCCCACCCCTGCTCTCCAGCCAGCTTGGCTTGCGGCAGAGAAGATGCATCTCAAGCACAGGACGAGTAATGGCAGCCAGTACGGTTTGCTGCTGAGATGTTTTTATCCTCCTGTCCTTCTTTGCAAAGACTTCAGGGCTGCGCACTCCCTTCCTGTGCTAGCACAAGGTGAGCTTCAAAGCAGAGTGGGGGATCTGAACTCCTGCCGCCCATCCTGGCCTGCTGTTCTAAACGCTACACCACTGCAGCTCTGTGGTGAGCCAGTGTGGTGTAGTGGTGAAGTGCATGGGCTTTTATCTGGGAGAGCCGCGTTTGATTCCTCACTCCTCCACTTGCACCTGCTGATGAGGTCTCGGGTCAGCCGCAAGTTCTCTCAAGGGCAGTTCTTTCAGAGCTCTCTCAGCCCCACCCGCCTCACAGGGTGTCTGTTGTGGGGAGGGGAAAGGAAAGGAGATTTGTAAGCCGCTCCGAGACTCTTTTGGCTAGTGAAGGGTGGGGTATAAATCCATACTGTTTTCGCACACAGCTTGCCTCGCAGTCACAATCCTGTTCCCTCCGCAGCGTCTGTCGAATATCCCACCATCTGCGCCGGAGTTACAGAAAGTGCTGCGGCTTTTGTGTAGCAAACGCAAACTGGGTTTTAGTCTCTTCTTCTTCTTCTTCTTCTTCTTCTTCTTCTTCTTCTTCTTCTTCTTCTTCTTCTTCTTCTTCTTCTTCTTCTTCTTCTCCTTCTCCTTCTCCTTCTCCTTCTCCTTCTCCTTCTCCTTCTCCTTCTCCTTCTCCTTCTCCTTCTTCTCCTCCTCCTCCTCCTCCTCCTCCTCCTCCTCCTCCTCCTGTTGCCCTTCATGCAGGCTGGAGGGAGCTCTAGTGCAGAGGTGGCCAAACTGTGGCTCGGGAGCCACAGGTGGCTCTTTCATACATATTGCGTGGCTCTTGAAGCCCCCACCGCCCCATCTTGGAAAAGGCATTTCTCTCTTTAAATGACTTCTCCAAGCCAGCCAGCAGCTTGGAAAATGCACTTGAAATTAAAGTCGCTTTCTTTCCACCTCTCCCTCCCCCACCTGCCTGCCTTCCTTCCGGCTCTCAAACATCTGGTCTTCTGATGTTCCTGTCTTGTGGCTCTCAAACATCTGATGTTTATTCTCTGTGGCTCTTATGTTTAGCAAGTTTGGCCACCCCTGCTCTAGTGGATGGAGCAGGGCAGCCTTGCCATGGTTAGACAGGAGGAATTCTTCACTGGATGATGCACAGCAAACGGGAAGGAGACACTTCTGGGGTGGAAGACTGTGCCTTGGGGGTCAGTCCTCCTCCCAAGCCCCCTTGCCCTGCTACATGGCGAGCCCCAAGATGCAACTCTGTCTCCTTCATCTTCCCAGCCTGGCAGCAGCAGCAGCATCAAGGAGACTGTGGGGGGTGATGATGTCTCCTGTTCTCTCCCCAGGTCTCCTGATGGCCAACCTGCTCTCTTTTCCTCAATCCAGAAAAGCATAGCTGAAGAAGATTCTGGGATACAGTGAACCTGGTGAGGGTCTTGAGGGGGCAGAGGAGGGAGGGGAAGGGAGGGGAAGAGAAGGGGAGGGGACGGGAGGAGAGGAGAGGAGAGGAGAGGAGAGGAAAGGGGAGGAGAGGAGAGGAGAGAGGAGAGAGGGGAGAGGAGAGGAGAGGAGAGGAGAGTGGCCTTCAAAAACAGGTGGATAGCGATACTTAATAAATGCTCCCTAGACCTTATGGTTCTAATTATAGAGAAATCTTTGGAGGAGGGTAAGAAAGTGAAAGAGGAAATATTAACACTGAAGGAATCCTTAAAGAGCAAGGTTTCTAATAATACGTGGGAGTTGAACATGAAAGAGTTAGAAGGAAAAGTTAAGGCTTTTGAGAAGAAATTAAGAGAAGTTAAAGTGAAAAAATTTGCAAGGGACCAGAAGGATTATAGTGAGTCAAAGGTTTATAACTGGTGGCAAACTAATACTACTCTAAAGAAAAAAGTTTCTTGGGCAGACCAGGCAGGACGTTTCTCTGATTTAGAATCAGAGGCTGATGATTCTACCTACACTTCTGGAGAGGAGGATGATACTGATCGTTATAGACCATATAGGAACACAAGAAGCAGATCTAGAGAGGGTCGGGATTTTTACAGAGGACCATCAGGAAGGAGGGGGAGACATCGGACTTAGTTATAAATTTATCATCCCACCATCTCTCTCATGATGAGCGTAGGGTTTTGAACCTGGGTCTTAGCTTTGTTCCCACTCCTTACTATGACTCTTTTTCCACTAGAGTTGATTTATTTAAATTATGTCGCCTGTTAAAATTGAAACATATGTTTGGACAAGATGAGGGGGGGGGTGAACAGAGGACACCTTTTAGACGTAGGTCTTTGTTTATTCCTACTAATGATGACCCACGAATTATTGTTTTTGAGAGAATGGTGCTTCAGGATCTTGAACAACTAGAGCGTCAACAAAACCCTTACTTCAACAATCTGAATAAATATGAAAGGGACATCTTATCCCAACTATCTGATAATCCCGATCTTGTAATTAAATCAGCTGATAAAGGAGGTGGGATTGTGATTCAGGATAGGCAGGACTATCTCTTGATGGTAGGTTCATTATTATCGGATGTGGAATACTATACACGTCTTAACACTGATCCAACTGAAAGAATATCTAAATTGGTGAGGATGGTACTTGTAGACGCTAGAGAAATGGGGTATATCTCCAAGAAAGAGTTTGAATTTTTGGATAACCCCCACCCTAAAGTACCTATTTTTTATGCCCTCCCGAAGGTACATAAAGAAATCAGACCCCCTCCTGGTCGTCCAATTGTGTCAGGAAAGGGTTCGTTACTAGAACCCCTATCTAAATTTGTGGATCACTTTTTGAAGCCTTTTGTTTGTAAGATTCCCAGTTTTATTAGAGACACGACAGATTTTGTCTCTAAGATTGAGGATTTTTATATCCCTGCAGATGCCTCATTAGTAACATTGGATGTTCAATCATTATACACTAATATTCCCTTTGAGGATTTGAGAAGTACAGCTCAGTGTTATTTGGATCAGAGAGAGGACTTGGATCCACCGACACCTTTTTTGTTGGAGCTAGTGGACCTGATTATTGAAAATAACTATTTTCGTTTTGACCAAGAATTTTTTCTGCAACGTAAAGGGGTTGCGATGGGCAGCGCTCTGGCGCCATCTATTGCCTGTTTGTTTATGGCTGTGCTGGAAAATGATTTTTATTGTAACAGTGACGTTAACCCTTTCTTTGAAGACATATTGTTTTTTGTTAGGTTTGTGGACGACATCTTTTTGATTATGAAACATGCAGAAAGATTGGAGAGTTTAGTTGAATGGATGGACTCTTGTCACCCTAGCATTAAGTTTTCCTTTAATAGAGATCCTGACACCATTGTATTTTTGGACACAGTGGTGTATCGCACTGCCAATAATACTCTAGCTATTAAGAACCATAGAAAGGCGGTGGCTAAGAATGGGTATCTACATTATGACTCTTTCCATCCTCCCGTTTTGCGGAATAATATACCCTATGGGCAGTTCTTACGCATGAAACGAAACAGCACCTCAGTCACTGAGTATAAAAAATCGTGTAATCAACTGACAGTGCAGTTTAAGGAACGGGGTTATCCAGAAACAGTCATCAAAGGGGCGGAGACGAGGGCTGCCAAACAAGGACGTTCCCTTATGCTTCAGCGTACGAACAAACAGAATGGAGAGGCTAGGGAAAATCAAAGATTATTTTGTTCATTACAATATACTCCGAAGGCATTAGCGATTAAAAACATCATTTTGCGCCATTGGGGTATTGTTTCCAGCATTGCAGGATGTGCCTCCCCACCTATAATTGGTTTCCGTAGATCTAGGAATCTAAGGGACTATTTGGTACATACGGATTTGAATACTGCACAGACGTCTTCTCGATTGCCCCCTGGTCATTTCCGTTGCAAGGGTTGCAAAGCGTGCAAGTACTCTCTACAAATAAAAGAGTATGTGGATCCTAGATCCCAAACAACCATTAAATTGACAGGTTTCACTAATTGTGACTCTAAAGGGGTCATCTATGCCCTGGTCTGTGGAGATTGCTCTAAAATGTACATAGGATGTTCCCGTAGGGCTATTAAGACACGTGTTCTGGAACACATCTCAAGGGTTCGCCATCAAGTTCCTGGTGTTCCTCTCCTTCAACATTTTACTGAGACTGATCATAACTTAGAAGCCTTAAAATTCTTTGTGATTCAGAAAATTGGTGATAGTAGAGGTGGTGATTTACAAAGGACCATGTTACAAAAAGAGGCACGGTGGATACATCGTTTAAACACCATTGAACCCTCTGGCCTTAACCAACACAATGATTTCTCTTGTTATATATAATGTTTGGTGTTTCTTGGGTATGTTGGAGAGTGTGGTGTGGTCTCTTTTAAATGGTTAAACAACAACAGCTGTGTCCGTCCCTTTAAAAAAAGCCGTGGGCTCTGGCAGCCCAAGCTGCAAATTAAGATATCAAAATGGGCGTTTGAGAAAGAACTTGGCTGGATTTTTCAGGTTGTTTTACCTACTGTATCTGTATGTTTTTGTTAAAATCACTTGGGTTTAGGGTGGTTTTTATCGGTCACTTTTGTTGTTTACAGTTGACTTACGAGGAAGCTGCAGGAGCAGCGGAACGCAATCAAATCCGGGGTTTGCGTGAAGGCTAGAATTTGTCCTTCAGAAGTCAACAAACAACGGAGGGACTCCTGTGGAACTTTATTTTTGAGTCATTGTACTCATTTTGAAAACTCTGTGACTGTGTGGGGTCCTCCTTGGAATATTGTTTTGAGACTGTTGTTTTCTATTTCTATTTATACTGTATGAATGTATGCCCACTGTTGTAGGCTGTTCATTTCATTATAATAGAACTTTATTTACACCAGTTAAGAGTATTTGTGCACAATATTTTGTATTTTTGTATTTTTGAGAGAACTTGTGGCTGACCCAAGGTCACACCAGCAGCCACATGCAGAGAAGTGGGGAATCAAACCTGGTTCTCCCAGATAAGTGTCCACGCGCACTTAACCACGACCCCAAACTGGCTCTCCAGTAATCACTAGAGGATGCCAGAAGGAGACTCTTGATGAAGCTGACCAAGAGTCCGGCTTGTGTAGTTTCATCTTCCCAACATCAGCCCATCTGGTTGTAATGTAATCCTAATTTTCATTTGATTTCATTTTCGGAGAGGGGCTGCGGCTCACTGGCGAAGCGTCTGCTTGGTTCAATCCCCACCTCCTCCAGTTCAAAGGACCAGGCAGGAGGTGACAGGAAAGACTTTTCTCTGCCTCAGACCCTGGAGAGAGCTGCTGCCTGTCTGAGTAGAAAAGACTGACTCTGATGGACCAGCAGCTTGTTTCAGTAGAAGGCCGTTTCATGTGTCCCTTTTCGATTCTGTGTTTTGTCACTGGTCACCTGTTTTGGCCCCCAAAATATTTTGTGTCACCACGGAGGGTGCTCTGACAGCATTCAGATGCCAGTTGAAGCTCACTAATGGGGCACATACAAGATTCGCAAATGCGCACCTATAACTTCAGCACAAGGAAAGAGGAAAATCGCATGGATCATTTGGTGAGCCAAGTCCCTCACAACCAAACACTCCGCAAACATCTGAGGAGGTCTCTCCGCCATTCAGCCGAGCAGCTCCATGACACAAATGAGTCGAACCGGGATTTAGCCATGATAAATATCCCTCATCAATTAACGGAAGTGCGGCCGTCCCTTCAGAACCGGAGCCTTCCCAGCGAGGATTGCGTAATGGCTTCTGGTTGAGGCCGTCAACATTAAATGTTCCATTTGGGGGATTAACCGGGCCCTGGATATGGAATTATTTACTGAGAATCATTAACCTAATGACAGAGGCTTTCCGTAAACGGCTTAGCCAGGTTGCAGAAGAGAAACAGCTTTAATAACTCCAGAACTTTGTGAGGAAGAGAAAACCCTGGAAGACTCACAAAAGGCCTTGTTACGGGGCCAGCTACCTGGCGGTTCTGGCTCTGACCCAGCTGAGAGCCCTCTGCTCTGCTCCAGCCCAGGAAACCGCTGGTACTTTTGGAATCACCACCAAATTGGACTGCCTGAACTCTGCACAATGCCATAATAAACCAGAAGGTAGCCCTCTGGCTGGCTGGCCTCCTTGGCAGACTCATGACTGGAAGATGATCCCATGGGCACAGAGCTCTTTTTGTAGCAGGAACTCCTTTGCATATTAGGCCACACCCCTCTTATGTAGCCAATCCTCCAAGAGCTTACAGGGCTCTTCTTACAGTCCCCACTGGAAGCTCTTGGAGGATTGGCTACATCAGGGCTGTGTGGTAGGATTGCCAACTCCCCGGTCCAGGTGGTAGTTCCCCCACTCGGGAGGTTCCCAACTCGCCGGCCCACAATGGGCCAGCGGGGGGAACCTCCCCCTACATCGCCGATGCAATGATGTCACCCAGAAGTGATGTCATCACGATGGTGACGGTGCGCAGCGGCCACTCCAGGCGTTTCCGGGAAAACTCTACGGGTTTCCCAGACGCTCTAGCCATTTGGGAGGGAACACTCTATGGTACAATAGGTGCCACAGAGTTTTTTCCTCCCAAATGGCTAGAGCGTCTGGGGAAACCATAGAGTTTCCCCAGAAATGCCTAGAGTGGCCACTGCGCACCATCACCATTGCGTTGTCACTTCCGGGTGACGTCATTGCATGAACACATGCACAAAACTCCCCCACTCCGAGACGAAGAGGACTTGGAAACCCTAGTGTGTAGTCTAATATACAAAGGAGTTCCTTCTACAAAAAAGACCCCTGGGTGTTTGTTCTTACAAGTTGTTGGTCATGTGCAGTCCTGGCTGCCCCAGATGCATGGGCCTGCCCTCCCCCTCAGGATGCACCCCACCTCACACTCTGCAACCCTCTGCCACACCCCTCTAGCCCTCCTTCCCTACCAAACCAAGGCCTGTTGGCCTTTATTTAATCCATTTCTATCCTGCCTCCCTCCCCATCTGCGACCCAAAATGGCTGACATCATTCTCCTCTATCTTCACCTAACAACAACTCTGTGAGGCAGGCTGGGCTGGCAGAGCGTGAGTAGCCTGAGGCCACCCAGGAAGCTTCCATGGCATGAGTGAGGAGTCAAACCCACGTCTCCCAAATCCTAGTCCAGGCGTGGCCAAACTTGCTTAACATTAGAGCCACATAGAATAAATGTCAGAAGTTTGAGAGCCACAAGACAAAGGAAGGAAGGAAGGAAGGAAGGAAGGAAGGAAGGAAGGAAGGAAGGAAGGAAGGAAGGAAGGAAGGAAGGAAGGAAGGAAGGAAGGAAGGAAGGAAGGAAGGAAGGAAGGAAAACAGATGAGAGTTCCACCTCCTCCTTCTTAGAGTTCCTCCTCCTCCTTCTGAGAGTTCCACCTCCTTGTCCATTGAATAGTAGGTGCAGCTGCATCACAATCCCTGGATGAGCCCCACCACCTATTTTTCTACAAAATGACCCCTGCTGACAGACATGCTGATTCTGTGACTCTCGCTCTGCAAACCCTGAGAGGGAGGGCAGGAAGGGGTGGGCCAGTGTTCAGTTCTCATGGCCCTTCTTATATGCCCAGGGAAATGCCGAGTGCCGCTTTGGGGTCAGGAAGAACTTTTGTCAATGCCAAATTGACCTAGGGATCCTGGAGGCTTGTGGCTTTCCTCTGGGCATCGAGCAGGGGTCACTGGGGGAGAAGTAGCTGTGAATTCCCTGCATTGTGCAGAGACTAGATGGGCTAGATGACCCTGGAGTTCCCTTCCAGCTCTGTTTTTCTATGAATCGGCTGGTCATTCACTCCTTGTTCAGTAGGATGCATGAGAAGACTTAGTTGCAGTTGATCACAGCTCTTTATTAGTGATCACAGCATGGCACTAGGCAGACGAAGACTGCTGAACTGGACCAACTGGGCCATCTATATACGCTCCAAAGCTCATGTGCTAGAATGTCATTGGGTCATTTGAACCAACAAGGGGCTGGCAATTGGTCTGGGGAAGCAGGGATTTGGATCCTGCTTCCCATTGTCCCTCCACCCACCCACCCCCCGTGGCGCAGAGTGTTAAAGCTGCAGTACTGCCATCGGAGTCCTCTGCTCACGACCTGAGTTCGATCCCAGCGGAAGCTGGTTCAGGTAGCCGGCTTGAGGTTGACTCAGCCTTCCATCCTTCCGAGGTCGGAAAATGATTACCCAGCTTGCTGGAGGTGGGGGAAGCGTAGAGGACTGGGGAAGGCAACAGCAAACCACCCCGTAAAAAGCCTGCCGTGAAAACGTTGTGAAAGCTACGTCACCCCAGAGTCAGAAACAACTGGTGCTTGCACAGGGAACCTTTCCTTTTCCCTTTTCCCATTGTTCCTGGTCCCCTAGTCGCCATTAATTTTAGCACATCGCTGAGCGTTAGGTACACCAGCTGTCCGTGCTGAGCTCAAACCGAGCGATGTGCTAAAATTAATGGCAATATTAGTCCCTTGGAACAGGTAGTTTGGAGCACGAATGCGCCTGAGGAAGCAATTCTGGGAAACGGAGTCTTACCGGTGTCCTGTCGTGCAAGACCTCCACCAAACGGGACTCTGGATTCTTCTTGGACTTTGAACCAGTCACTGGTAACTCTAAGGAGCCAGTGATAATTATCTCCAGAACTCATTGTTCATGTATCTTTAAGGGTTTGTGTGAGATGAAATGAGAGCTTTATATGCAATGTGTGAAGTGTTTTCAACAAATCAGCACGTGGGAGCTATGTATTTATGAAAATACCAAGCATTTTGTATAAGTGTTTGAGTGCATAAGTTATTTGCAGCATCAACGGCTGTGTGCCTTTTTGGGGTTGTGTTGGTTGCATCTGTTTGCACAGCTGTCTCTTTTGTTTGGATTGTTGAAGGCAGGTCCCAGGCAAGGTTGCAGAGGATGACTAGAGTCCAGTCCAAACAGCAGGGGTTCCAGGGAGCAGGCTTACCAAAGTCCATTCTAAGGTCAAGACATTCCAGGCAGCAAATCCAGTCCAGGGTCAGGGGCTCCAGAAAAGCCAGTTGTCAGGACCAGTTCAATGTTGCAGAGGTCCAATCGCAGCAAAGCTGGTAGCCCTGTAGCAAAGTATATTTGCTGCATCCACAACCTGCTGCTTCTCCCTGCTGAATTTTAGGACCTAAATTCTCAGCCAATTCCTTGGCAGTCATCCTGAAACTACTCTCTCCTCTCTTCAACTGACAGCTGACAATAGGCCAGGAGTCTAGCACCTCTTCTCCTCCTCCCCCTCTCTTGCAACTCTAAGCATCTCTGGCAGCATCAATGCTATAAGGGTGTGGGTGAGCTAGGTGGGCTGGGAGTGGCTTCTGAAGACTTGTTCACTAGTTCAGTTTCAGCTGTAGGCTGTGATGCTAATCAGCCGGTAACCGCTCTGTTGTTGTTCTCCTTCTGGTTCAGAGTCAGCTGCAGCTGGATGTTCAATTAGTGGCTGAGAGCTGGCTGCAGGCAGCTCTTCATCTGAGGGATCTCACTGAGCATAGACTGACTTATGACATAGCCCTTTTCTCCACGGGAAGAGTTCTGGATATGTGATTCCAGGAGATCTCCATGGCCCACCTGGAGGTTGCCAAGCTTTCCTGAGGCTAAGGCTAAAGACCTCCTCTCCCTCCCCCCCCCCCCCCCCCAATTTTGCAATTGCTCAGCATCTGGCTGAATCTGGGCTTTTGTCATGCAAAGGAGTCATGCAAGCCCTTGGGGATCACACTGGTGCCTTCCCTGCCACACAGAACACTTCTGGAGGGCAGCAGTTCTTTGTCCATTGATTTCCTGGAAGGGCCCAAGAAAAAGGCTGCTGGGTTAGGATCCCACCAATGCAGCCCCCAGTTAGCAACAGAGCCCAGCTAGAAGTTTGCTGAGATACATAAGAACAAAAGAGAAGCCGTGTTGGATCAGGCCAATGGCCCATCCAGTCCAACACTCTGCGTCACATAAGAACATAAGAGAAGCCCTGTTGGATCAGGCCAGTGGCCCATCCAGTCCAACTCTCTGTGTCACATAAGAACATAAGAGAAGCCATGCTGGACCAGGCAATGGCCCATCCAGTCCAACACTCTGTGTCACATAAGAACATAAGAGAAGCCATGTTGGACCAGGCAATGGCCCATCCAGTCCAACACTCTGTGTCACATAAGAACATAAGAGAAGCCATGCTGGACCAGGCAATGGCCCATTCAGTCCAACACTCTGTGTCACATAAGAACATAAGAGAAGCCATGTTGGATCAGGCCAATGGCCCATCCAGTCCAACACTCTGAGTCACATAAGAACATCAGAGAAGCCATGTTGGATCAGGCCAATGTCCCATTCAGTCTAACACTCTGTGTCACACAGTGGCCAAAAAACCCAGGTGCCATTAGGAGGTCTATCAGTGGGGCCAGGACACTTGAAACCCTCCCACTGTGCCCCCGCAGCCCAGCACCAAGAATACAGAGCATCACTGCCCCAGACATAAGAACAGAAGAGAAGCCATGTTGGATCAGGCCAATGGCCCATCCATTCCAACACTCTGCATCACACAGTGGCCAAAAAACCCAGGTGCCATCAGAAGGTCCATCAGTGAAGCCAGGACACTAGAAGCCCTCCCACTGATGCCCCCGAAGCACCAAGAATACAGAGCATCGCTTGCCCCACAGAATTCCAACAATATGCTGTGGCTAATAGCCACTGATGGACCTCTGCTCCATAGGTTTATCCAATGATCCCCTCTTGAAGCTGTCTATACCCATAGCCAAAAGAAAACAGGTGAAGTTTTCAGTTGCCCCCGACCCATTGACATGTTTAAACGGACTGAAAATCCTGTGTGTAGTAAGTTACTTGCTAAAAATGGGACTGAACTTACCATGACTGGTATTCTTACTGATTCAGGTGGGCGGCCGCGTTGGTCTGAAGCAGCAGAACATAGGTTGAGTCCAGTGGGCACCTTGAAGGCCAAAAGGATGGAACAGAGGCCGGCTCCCCCAGTTTGCAAATAACGGGTGGCTCTTTAAGGCCCCGTGGCGCAGAGTGGTAAAGCAGCAGGACTGCAGTACTGTGGTCTGAACTCTCTGCTCATGACCTGAGTTCGATCCCAGCAAAAGCTGGATTCAGGTAGCCGGCCCAAGGTTGACTCAGCCTTCCATCCTTCTGAAGTCAGTAAAATGAGTACCCAGCTTGCTGGGGTGGGGAAGCACAGTTGACTGGGGAAGGCAATGGCAAACCACCCTGTAAAAAAGTCTGCCGTGAAAACGTTGTGAAAGCAACGTCACCCCAGAGTCGGAAACGACTGGTGCTTGCACAGGGGACCTTTCCTTTTGAAGAGCCCCGTGGTGCAGAGTGTTAAAGCTGCAATACTGCAGTCCTAAACTCTGCTCACGACCTGAGTTTGAACCCAGCTTCCGCAGATAGCCAGCTCCAGGTTGACTCAGCCTTCCATCCCTCCAAGGTTGGTCAAATGAGTACCCAGCTTGCTGGGGGGGAAGTGTAGATGACTGGGGAAGGCAAGGACAAACCACCCCGTAAAAAGTCTGCCGTGAAAACGTTGTGAAAGCAACGTCACCCCAGAGTCGGAAACGACTGGTGCTTGCACAGGGGACCTTTCCTCCTTTTCCTTTAAAGCCAGCTAAACAGTTGATGGCTGCCTGGCAGGCGAAAGGAGTAGGGAGATGGGGAGTGTTCTTGCAACCCTTCTGCTCCCAGAGGAAAGGAGAAAAGATCACTTTTGCCATCAAGGAGAGAACATTTATATCAGGCTCTCATCCAGTTCCAGGCAAGCTGGCCAGAGGCTGAAGGGGAACAGGGCCAAATGGAGAAGGGGAGACAAAGGAGATGCTGTCCAAATGTCAATAAGATACCCCCCAGACATGACATGAAGACAAAGAGAACAGATATCTATTTGTAGCCCACCTTTCTCACTGAGGTTCAAGGCCGGCTCCACAGCATGCCTTTAAGCCCAACAAAGTTCAGTTCTGGGTCTAAGCTTTTGTGTGCACGCACGCTTCATCAGCTACCTGGTATTATTATGCTCAGGGGTCATCTTGTAGAAAAATAGGTGGTGGTACTCATTGGCATAACTCATGAACATATGCCGCCACCCCCCAGCAGCCGAAAGCAAACCGATGCAAGAAAGGAGAGCCCTGGGCAAGCGAGGCCTCCTTGGGCTGGCTAGAGATCCACCTAGCCCAAGCAGGCCTTGCTCACCTGGGGCTCTCCTTGGCCGCCCCCCCCCCAATTCAAAAGGCCAGCAAGCCACCCACTGTCCAAAATCACATCAGAAGTAGAGAAAGGGTGGTGTGGGCTTCTCCAAGGGTTCGTGAGGGCTGCTGGGGGTGTGGCAAAGCCCCTGGTGGTTGGCTGGCTGCCCGCTCTCCTCATCCGGGGATTGCATCTACTATCCAATGGACAAGGTAGGTGGGGAGGAAGAGGGGGGCTATCAGAAAGGTTCCGGAGCTGTGCTCCTGTGAGCGCCTGCTGAATTCAAGACCTGATTATACTGGTATTATTTTGCAATAATTTTGAAAATGTAGACCTATATTGTTTGAGCAGAAGACTGCTGTCTGCTTTCTGTGGTGTCAGTTTGTTCCCTTGAGCAGTGGGAGTCCATTGGAAAGATCCTAGGGTTGCCAATCCCCAGGTGAGGGCAGGGGATCCCCTGGTTTGGAGGCCCTCCCCCCACTTCAGGATCATCAGAAAGCAAGAGGGGGTGGAAGAAACGTCTGCTGGGCACTCCATTATTCCCTATTTCCATAGGGTATTATGGAGAATTGATCCACAGGTATCTGGGGCTCTGGAGAAGCTGTTGTTTGAGGTAGAAGCACCAAATTTGCAGCATAGTGTCCAGTCACTCTACCCAAAGTACTCCCCAAGTTTCAAAAGGATTGGACCTCCAGGTCCAATTCTATGAGCCCCCGAAGAAGGTGCCCCTATCCTTCATTATTTCCAAGTGAAAGGAATACATTTAAAAGGTGTGCAGTCCCTTTAAACGTGATGGCCAGAACTCCCTATGGAGTTCAAGTATGCTTGCCACAACCTTGCTCCTGGCTCCACCCCCCAAAGTCTCCTGGCTCCATCCCCAAAGTCCCCAGATATTTCTTGAATTGGACTTGGCAACCCTAAAGGATCCAGTGACTTGGAGAACTCAAACCTGGCTTATCCCAACCATGAACAGGCTCAGGACCACCTGCTTTAACCGTTGTCTCAAGGAAACACAGCTCTATTACAGTGAAATGGTTCAGGAAGGTGCTTGTATAGAAGGGAAGGGGCCTGCGATCAGGACATATTATCTGTCTACTGTATGTATCACCCTCTCCCTTCATTGTCTTCTACTTATGTAATACCATTTGCTGCATTGTGCAACATGGCGTGTCTATTACTTATGCTTTGTTTCAGATTTCTGCAACCCTGGTCCTGTTACGGCGGTCACCAGATACCTCATCCTAGCGATCGCATCGGCTTACACCCATTTGAAAGGCAGTGTTGGAGGAGCGTTTTACCGATACTATGGACTGCCAAAAAGACAGATTGATGGGTTCTAGATAATATCAAGCCTGAACTCTACCAAGAAGCTAAAATGACCAAACAGAGGCTATTACCATCTTGTAATATGACCAAAGGATAAGGGTCATAAGAACATCAGAGAAGCCCTGTTGGATCAGGCCAATGGCCCATCCAGTCCAACATTCTGTCACATAAGAACATAAGAGAAGCCATGTTGGATCAGGCCAATGGCCCATCCAGTCTAACACTCTGTGTCATACAGTGGCCAAAAAAAACAGGTGCCATCAGGAGGTCCACCAGTGAAGCCAGGACACTTGAAGCCCTCACCCTGTCGCCCCCCCCAAAAAAGCACCAAGAGTACAGAGCATCACCGCCCCAGAAATAAGAACATAAGAGAAGCCATGTTGGATCAGGCCAATGTCCCATCCAGTCCAACACTCTGTGTCACATAGTGGCCAAAAAACCCGGCCAGGACACTAGGAGCCCTTACCCTGTTCCCCCCTCCCCCCATAACCAAGAATACAGAGCATCACTTGCCCCAGACAGAACATAAGAAAAGCCATGTTGGATCAGGCCAACACTCTGTGTCACACAGTGGCCAAAAAAAACAGGTGCCATCAGGAGGTCCATCAGTGGGGCCAGGACACTAGAATCCCTCCCACTGTGCATCCCCAAGCACCAAGAATACAGAGCATCACTGCCTCAGACAGAAGAGCATAAAAGAAGCCATCCAGTCCAACACTCTGTGGCACACAGTGGCCAAAACCCCAGGTGCCATCAGCAGGTCCACCAGTGGGTCCATCAATGGTCAGTTGTGCATCTGCCAGCCACTTCATGCAAGGACTGGAATGCAGATGGAGAAGAAAAAGATTTGCAGAGGGTTTTTTCCCCCTCACATGACTAGAAAACTAAGTAACACACTGTGCTAGGATGGTGGTCCAGAGATCCTGGAGGGTTTTTTTTCCTTCCTCTGATTCCCCTCCCCCAGCCACCAGTGGGGGATGGGGGGTAGGGTTGCCAAGCACCTCTTCATGTGCGTGTTGTGCGCACGGCATGATGACGTCACCCGGAAGTGATGTCATTGCGACATCGTGCGGTGTCCACTCTAGACGTTTCCGGAAAAACTCTAGCCATTTGGGAGGGGAAAGCTCTATGGAACCTATTGAGCCTCTGCAGAATCTTCCTTGGTGCTCTCCTTTCCAACTACTGGCCCTGGGCTATACCATGCCATCTTCCCTTCCTGGCTATACCATAGGATTGTCAAATACTCCTGGAGAAAAACCCCATGTCCCTTTGTTGTTCAGTCGCACAGTCGAGTCTGACTCTTTGCGACCCCCTGGACCAAGGAACGCCAGGCCCTCCTGTCTTCCACCATCCTCCAAAGTCTGCTCAAATTCGTGTTTGTTACATCAGTAACGCTGTCCAGCCATCTCCTCTTTTGCCGTCCCCTTCTTCTTTTGCCTTCTGCCTTTCCCAGCATCAGGATCTTCTCCAGGGAGTGCTCCCTTCTCATTGGGTGGCCAAAATATCTGAGCTTCAGCTTCAGCATCTGACCTTCCAGGGAACAGTCTGGGTTGATTTCCCTTAGGACTGACTGATTGGATCTTCTTGCAGCCCAAGGGACTCTCAAGATTCTTCTCCAGCACCACAGCTCGAAAGCATCTATTCCTCGCTCGGCCTTCCTTATGGTCCAGCTCTCACAGCCATACATTACTACTGGGAATACCATCGCTTTGAATACCATGTCCCTTTAGCAAAAGTTTAAAGGGTGGGAATGAACAGCTGAAGGTGTTCCTGGTAGTCACTAACAGCCCATTTTCCCTCCAGGCAGTTGGCAACCCCAAGGACTGAGGGAATTCTCCTTGCCGGGGGTGGGGGTGGTGAACTGTAGCAGTTCCTGGCATTTCAGGCAGTCTGACTGTTGTCCTCTGGCATCGGGCCGAGGAGACTCACCCAGCGCAGCCAGACCTCTGCACGGGCCCTGTTGAATGCAGCTTGGCTGACTTCTGCATGAACATGCTGTGATTCACGCTGCAAATGTGACATCTGTAATTTTTTAAAAAGCAACACAGACTCATGGAACCCTTTCAAAATACGCCTAACTGGATGCATTTCTCCCTGTCGTAAGCCTGACGGAAGCCGTCGTTTTTTCTGTCTCTGCCTTCTATTGGGCCGTTCTTTTTTTAAACCGCTTGGCTTTAAAAATTAATACCTAAATTGACTCTGACCATGTTGCCCCGTTCTCAGTGGGAAGGCTCAGGGGCTGAATTATTTAGTGGACAGCGAAGACGTGGACAAGGGAAAGCCGACCACTTCCTCCTCAGGTGGTCTCTAAGACTGCGCTGGAGCTCAGTCAGTAGCTCTTCACAAGGGGGCTCAGGGACCCCACACCCACCCACACACCACCCCAAAATTATGCTCCACAGCATGAAAGGCCAGCTGGACCTCAAAGGCGGAGGAAGAGGGGGGGGGAGACACAGCCTTCCTTGTTGAAAACTGGAAGCAGGAAAGGGGATGTCATTGGTGGTTGCTTGGCAACCACTTACAACTTTCCCCTCCGTCTCCAGGACAACCAGATGCCAAGGAGGACTCGGGACACCTGGATCTTTCACCAGCACATAGACAAGGAGGCTTTTCGCCGTGTGCAGCTTCTCTCTTCTGCCCAGCAAGTGACACCTCCCAAAAACCATTCCAAGTTCTTTGTTTTTTATCAAAGCTTCTCTTTTATGGCAATGCCTGAGCTTTAAGGCTGAAATGTGGAGACAGGAAGGATAAGAACGTAATAGAACCCGTGTTGGATCAGGCCAATGACCCACCCAGTCCAACGCTCTGTGTCACACAGTGGCCAAAAAACCAGGTGCCATCAGGAGGTCCATCAGTGGGGCCAGGACACTAGGAGCCCTTACCCTGTTGCCCCCCCAAGCACCAAGAATACAGAGCATCACTTGCCCAGACATAAGAACATAACAGAAGCCATGCTGGATCAGGCCAATAGCCCATCCAGTCCGACACTCTGTGTCACACAGTGGCCAAAAAACCAGGTGCCATCAGGAGGTCCATCAGTGGGGCCAGGACACTAGGAGCCCTTACCCTGTTTCCGCCCCGCCCCCCAAGCACCAAGAATACAGAGCATCACTGCCCCAGACATAAGAACATAAGAGAAGCCATGTTGGATCAGGCCAATGGCCCATCTAGTCCAACACTCTGTGTCACACAGTGGCCAAAAAACCAGGTGCCATCAGGAGGTCCCTCAGTGGGGCCAGGACACTAGAAGCCCTCCCACTAAGCCCCCCCCTCCCCCCAAGCACCAAGAATACAGAGCATCACTGCCCCACGAAGACCTGAAAATCCGCACCACCAGATTTTGTCACAGAGATTTCTAACAGAACTGAAATGCTGGGCTAGGAATTTGGAGTCAGCATTTGGAACATGTGGTTCAGGGTTTCCCAACACGGTGTCCAGGGGTGCCATGGTGCCAACCCATGTTCCCTCTAAGCTGTGGAGTCTTATGAGCAAAAATTCTACTTTGTGAGCTCCTGGCATTAAAAGGTGTGTGCTACTCCATACATCAGTTTGCTCTGGTGCCATTTCTCCTGAGCGAAGACAAAAAGGTGTGAGCCGGAGGCTAGAAAACCGTGAGCTAGCTCACATTAACTCTGCCTAGAGGGAACGCTGGTGCCAACTGGCGCCTTTCCTGGCCAATGTTGGTAGAAAGTGGGTGGGGCCAGGAGGGCTTTTGCCCAGCAAGGATTCAGATTGGCTACTGGAGATTTGATGGTGCAGATTTTTAAAAACGTTGCTTTGGCAGCAGAGACCACCAGAGCTCAAGGAGCTTTGGTGTGTGGCTGAAGGGCAGTGGTGGCAGCCATTTTGTGTCTGCACCCAGCACCCTGCCAGAATGCCAATGGTGCCTGCAGGATCGAAAAGGTTGGGGACCCATCCATGCGGTTATAGCGTTTGGCTGGAAAGATGCTGCAAAATGGACTATAGACAAATGGAATGGTTATTTATATGAATGGATAAAAAGGTAAAGGTAGTCCCCTGTGCAAGCACCAGTTGTTTCCGACTCTGGGGTGACGTTGCTGTCATGTTTTCATGGCAGACTTTTGATGGGGTGGTTTGCCATTGCCTTCTTCAGTCCTCTACACTTTCCCCCCAGCAAGCTGGGGACTCCTTTTCCTGACCTCAGAAGGATGGAAGGCTGAGTCAACCTCGAGCCGGCTACCTGAAAACCCAGCTTCCGCCAGGGATCGAACTCAGGTCGTGAGCAGAGCTTAGGACTGCAGTACTGTGGCTTTAACACTTTAAAAGCGGGAGGGGGGCAATAATGATATATTGGTTAAACTCCCAAAGGTGTGCTTACGGCTACAGATATAAAATAAGGTATTATTACTGGTCATTTTGAGGGGCGGGGGAGGGAAATAAAAAGGAAAAGGGGGGAAAGAAGCATGTGATGTATTAATGTATGGTATATATGGTATGCTGTGTATTATTTGAGTTATATAGAAGCAGGATCAAATACTTCAATAAACTATGCATGGCTTACTGTAAAAAAAAATCATTGCAAACAAGAATAACTAGAAACGTTTTGGAATAAAAGTGGTTGCTATCCCAGCTGCAGAATAATAGAACCAAATGAAAAAGAAAAGAAAAGGTTGGGGAGCCCTGACACAGTCCCTTTGCTTGCAATGGTAAAAAGGGAAATGTGCAGGCATATTTCCAGATAACCAAATTGCAAAATTGGGCCCTGCCTTCTGAGAGCTTCCGAGCAGGCAGAAAAAGAATCTGGTACTCGTTTAAAAGTTGCATTAAATCCAATGTGCTTTACTTAAATGCCCTATAATTTAAACTTCTCAAGAGAACTTATGCTTAGGCCTTTGGCTAATTGGGGCCCAAAACAACCATGGGAGGGGGATAAATCCCATCAGCTCCTTATGAGCCAGTGTGGTGTAGTGGTTAAGTGCGCGGACTCTTATTTGGGAGAACCAGGTTTGATTCCCCACTCTTCCACTTGCACCTGCTGGAATGGCCTTGGGTCAGCCATAGTGGTTAAGTGTGCAGACTCTTATCTGGGAGAACCGGGTTTGATTCCGCACTCCTCCACTTGGAGCTGCTGGAATGGCCTTGGGTCAGCCATAGCTTTCACAGGAGCTGTCCTTGAAAGGGCAGCTTCTGTCAGAGCTCTCTCAGCCCCACCCACCTCACAGGGTGTCTGTTGCAGGGAAAAAGGATAAAGGAGATTGTAAACCAGTCTGAGTCTCTGATTCAGGGAGAAGGGCGGGGTATAAATCTGTCTTCTTCTTCTTCCAGTTGCTGGAATGGCCTTGGGTCAGCCATCGCTCTGGCAGAGGTTGTCGTTGAAAGGGCAGCTGCTGGGAGAGCCCTCTCCAGCCCCACCCACCTCACAGGGTGTCCGCTGTGGGGGGAGGAGATTGTAAGCCGCTCTGAGTCTCTGATTCAGAGAGAAGGGCGGGGTATAAATCTGCAATTCTTCTTCTTCTTCTTTGCCAGTTTCTCCATCCCCCTCTCCAGCTGCACCCCTGATGTTCAACAGCCTCTTTGTGCCTCCTTCAGGGCAATGGTCAACTTCAGCCTTCTCCGGGTTTGTATAGGGGGGGCATACTCTTCTTCTTTCTTTATAGATGGAACCAAAAAAACCACTTGACCAAACGCAGAAGCTGTGCAATATCTTTTCTTAAGCCAGAGCAAAAAAGCTTTCAAGAGTGGTGGAAGCAACAGCCAACCCCTCCAGCAGGTGCAACGAAAATGAAATGGAGCTACCTGGGCTCAAGAAGCCCCTTTTGGAGGCAGGGTCTTGTTTTAAATATATATATATATGACTTTGTTTTAAAACACCTTCGTAGCTTCACAAGCAGCCGGAATAGCCCAGCTGAACTGGATCTCAAAAGCTAAGCAGGGTCATGGACTCATAGAGTTGGAAGGGACCTCCAGGGTCATCTAGCCCAACCCCCTGCACAAGGCAGGAAACTCACAAACACCATCCAAATACGAACCATGTGGGTCAACCGTGGTTAGTACTTGGATGGGAGACCCCTGAGGAAGAGCAGGCTGCTCTGCTCGTGTTTCTCGTTAATAACAAACAAGAGCTTCTCTGAGCATAATCAGAGTGGATTCTTCTCACAACCACACTCCGCAACCATGTGCAACTGAGGAAATGACATGGGCTTTGGCTAATGGATTCCCTGTCTTGATCAGGACACACACACAAAATGCCTTCTCCTGCGGATGGATTTTCAAGCGTGGACGTGCATTCATTTCCCCATTGCCATCCGGAGGGTTTTAATTGTCCTGTTTTCTTGCGGAGTCCTGAAAAAGGCACTTGACCGGTCACACCACTGTGAACGCAGCCCCCCCAAACACTGCAGCCCCTGAGACAGGATTCCCTTTCTCTAAAGCAGCCATTCGAGCGGAACCTTCTCTCAGGAATCCATTTCCAATAAAATCCGTATTGTGCCCGGTTAATATTCAGCACATGATTAATCAAAAGCCTGTGTCCTTCCCCGTGTGCGCAGAGTCCTCCAACTGCAACAGCCGTTCACCTTCAAAAACCCAACGTCGCCGCTGATAAACAGAAAAGGAGTCAATTGGAACCCTGAATTTATGAGCGCAGCTGAAAGCTACGCTCTCTGAGGAGAATAACTTACGGACCCATTTTTATGCTGCAAAAAAAAAACAGGAGGGAAGCAGCTGTGGTTATTTATTTTTCCGAGGTTTCAAAATTCGTCAACTCTTTTACCTGGCTTCTAATTGCACGGCTGTATATTTTCACAGGCACCGGTCACCTGCTGGGTTGCTACGGGGCGGGACTGCAGCTCAGATCTGAGAACTGCATTCAGCATAATTTTCACCGATGAGCCTCTTCCCTTCCTTGACCAACCAGTCCCCGGGGCTGCCAGTCCCATTCAACAGGTGTGTTCTGCAGGAGCAAAACATGAATGGAGGGCAACACCTGTTGATTTTCTACCTATGGTAGCGTTGCCAGGTCTGTGTTGGAAAATACCTGGAGACTTTGGGGGTGGAGCCAGGAGAGGGCGGGGTTTGGGGAGGGGCCTCAGCAGAGTACAAGGCCACAGAGCCCACCCTTCAAAGCAGCTGTTTTCTCAAGGTAGGTTGCCAAGTCCAATTCAAGAAATATCTGGGGACTTTGGGGGTGGAGCCAGGAGACTTTGGGGGTGGAGCCAGGAGACATTGGGGTGAAGCCAAGATCAAGGCTTTGACAAGCATAATTGAACTCCAAAGGGAGTTCTGGCCATCACATTGAAAGGGATTGCACACCTTTTCAATGCCTTCTTTCCATAGGAAATAATGAAGGATAGGGGCACCTTCTTTTGGGGCTCATAGAATTGGACCCCCTGGTCCAATCTTTTTGAAACGTGGGGAGTATTTTGGGGAGAGGCACTAGATGCTATACTGAAAATTTGGTGCCTCTACCCCAAAAAACAGGCCCCCCAGAGCCCCAGATATTCGTGGATCAATTCTCCATGTTTTTCTATGGGAATAAATCATAGGGAATAACAGAGTTCCCAGCAGACATTTCCCTCCCCTCCCCCTGCTTTCTGATGACCCTGAAGCGGGGGAGGGGGGGAGGGCCTCCAAACTGGGGGATCCCCTGCCCCCACCTGGGGATTGGCAACCCTATCTCAAGGGGATCTGAGCTCTGCCAGATGGAGACCAGTTGTAAAAGTGGGAGGTCTCCAGGCCCCACCTGGAGGTTGGCAACCCTACTTTGAGGGTGGACCCAGGAGAGGGCAGCGTTTGGGGAGGGGAAGGGCCTCAGCATGGTACAATGCCCTAGAGTCCACCCTCCAAAGCAGCCATTTTCTCCAGGGGAGCTGATCTCTGCCAGCTGGAGATCAGTTGAAAAAGTGGGAGATCTCCAGGCCCCGCCTGGAGGCTGGCATCCCTAAGTCCTGTGGCTTTATCAAAGGGGCACTGTAATAGGGCAAGGATGCATCATCTTTTCGGGAGGGGTCCTATATGTAGGGGGAGGAGACATCTTCCTCCCAAGATCTAGATCCCAAATTATACCTCTTGGGGTTCACCCCTTGAGTTGCTCGGCCTTCCCTCTAAAGCCTGCAAGAAATCAGCTTCCACACCTAAACTGCACCACACACACACACACACACACACACACACACACACTTTAAACACCCTCTCAGCAAAGACTAAATCTGTATTGATTTCGGAGCAACTAAAGCTGTGAATTATTGGCCGTGACGACCGGCTTGGCTGATTCCGAGATGAGAAGCCATTGATTGGGCCAAAGGGCCAAATCTCATTAGTGAAGAAGGGAACTGTTGAAGCAGCATGTGCGGTGGGGAGGGGATTTTTTAAAAGATCCCCCCCCCAATAATGCCTGCCACTGGGAAATGAATCTACCAGGTGATATGGAAAAGACGGAATGGGGGCGGGGTTATTTTACGAAGTAAGAACCGCTGGGGCAAAGGCTGCAGCCTAGAGCTGCCAAGTCCCCGGTCCAGGTGGGGGTTCTCCTGCCCGGGAGGTTCCCAACCTGCCGGCCCACATTGGGCCAGCGGGGGGAACCTCCCCCTACAACGGCGGTGCAATGACGTCAACCAGAAGCGACGTAACCACACCTGCGATGTCATACAGCGGCCCCTCTAGGCATTTCCGGGAAAACTCCACGGTTTTTACGAACACTCTAGCCATTTGGGAAGGGAAACTCTATGGTACAATAGGTACCATAGAGAACGCAGGGGACTTGGCAACCCTACTGCAACCTTTGCTTTTGGAAGCCCCCCTCCCCAGAAGAAGAAGAGATTGGATTTATATCCCGTCCTATACTCTGAATCTCAGAGTCTCAGAGCGGTCACAATCTCCTTTACCTCCCCCCACCCCCACAACAGATACCCTGTGAGGTAAGTGGGGCTGAGAGAGCTCTCCCAGAATCTGCCCTTTCAAGGACAATGCTTGCGAGACTCAGCAGCTGTAAGTGGAGGAGTGGGAATCAAACCCGGTACTCCCAGATAAGAGTCCGCGCACTTAACCACTACACCAAACTGCTGGGGCTGAGAGAGCTCTCCCAGAAGTTGCCCTTTCAAGGACAGTCTCAGAGCGGCCTACAATCTCCTTTCCCTTCTTCCCTGACAATGGACACCCTGTGAGGTGGGTGGGGCTGAGAGAGCCAGAGCTATGGCTGACCCAAGGCCATTCCAGCAGGGGCAAGTGGAGGAGTGGGGAATCAAACCCAGTTCTCTCAGATAAGAGTCCACGCACTTCACCACTACACCAAGCTGGCAGCTACACCAACGAGGCTAGGATTACTTGGGTGAGGGAGGCACTGGGCACATGGGGACAGGAGGTGCTCTCTGGGGGACAAAGGGGAGGGTTCAAAGTCTTGCCCTGTGGCATGCTCCTCAAGAGGTGAGGGACCCCTTCTTTCCTTCCATGGCCAAAATGCTCATGAGAAAACGATGGTATCTCTGAAGCCCCCAAGCGGCCCTCCCCTCACAGCTCCCCCCATGGCTTGAACTCAGCTTTTGCAAGGAAGTGCAGAACTAAATGCAGGACAGAAATAATCTTGGGGGGGGGGGGGAGGAGGGAGGGGATGGGACTTGCACCTGAGTAATGGCAGACAGGGCGAGGCTATGAAACAAACAGCAGCCGCATCCGGAGACAGGTACATTTCTCAGTTTGCCTGCCTCCAGTCACTCTTCGGTGTGCGCTGCTGGAAGGCCCAGGGGAGAAAATGTGTGCAGTTGTGTAGCAAAGTACATGACAGGATGGCCCTTGTCTGAGGCAAAGTCTCCCCAGCCAAGAGCGCCTCCTTCCCTCCCGCAGTTCCTGGCTCTGCGGAAGTCTGGTGCGCTAGCTGGCCCAAACTGCTTTCCAGGCCAGCTTGGCATATCCGGGCTTCTTCTGCCGTCTGCTGAGCAGCTGGAGAATTACACCCAAGACCTGTTTGGGTTTACTCATTCTGCTAAGAACACATGAAACTGCTTATACCAAGCACTGGCCCTGCCATGGGCAAACTAGGCAATTGCCTAGAGCGCTGGCTTTCTGGGGGTGCGGAATTGAGTGCCCCCATGTGACTCAGTGACATTAGCAGTGCAGGCGCGAGGGGGGGGATTGCCAGAAGTTAGCCTTCCTAGGGTGCCCGACAGTCCAGGGCTGGCCCTACTTATACCGAATCAGACCATGGGTCCATCACAGTCAGTAATGTCTGCAGCAACTCTCCAAGCTACCAGGCTGAGATATTTCCCATCACCTCCTGCCTGTTCCTTTTAACTGGAGATGCCGGGGATTGAACCTGGGACCTCCTGTATGCCAAGCAGAGGTTCTACTAGCTGAGCCATGGCCCCTGCTCTCTGGTCAAGCTGCCCAAGAGACTGCGGTAGGGGGGCCAAGTCCCTCTGCCTCTGCAGCAGGGGCCTTGTCCCTCGTGCGTGCGGTGTGATGACATCACCCAGAAGTGATGTCATCGCATCCAAATCTCCAGGTATTTCCCAGGGGGTTGGACTAGATGGTCTGTATCTTCCCTTCCAACTCTATGATAACCTGGAGCTGACAATTAGGGATAGGCATGAACGGGGAAAATGCAGTTTGGTTTAGTTTGTGATGTGCCTCGTTCATGAACCGTGAACCGTCATGAACTTTTAGCCACCAAATGAACCGATTCGGTTTGTGAGCTTCCCGAGACAGTAGAATGGGCCCCAGCATGCTAGAGAAACCAAACTCACAGGGGAATCTCCAGCTGCCTCTTCTCTACTGGCCCTCCAAATCTGGAGGATTGGATTTACAGGGCATGAGTTATACTGCCCCCCCTCCAAAGAACATGCCTGCGGGAAAGTGCTTTCATGGGAACTCAGGTCATTTTGATAGGCCCAGGTTCAGGACTGTATAGAATGGCTTCTGGGGAAGCTAGGGAGATTAAAGTCGCAGGGGACTTCCCCCGGATGCTCCTCTACATGCTCTCCAAGCCTCGGCCCTTCCTGTTGCTTTGAAGTCTGGTTAAAATTTGATTGAGTGGAGACAGCCTATATGGAAATGTATCCATTCACGAACTGCCACGAACCGCTTGAAAGTTCATGTTGGTTGACCTGCTACAAACTTGCATTCGCGAACCACAAAGCGGCCAAAATCTGTGGCGAATTTTCATTTGGGAGCTGGTTCATGCCCATCCCTACCGGCAACCCTATTTATATGAGTCAACTAGGGCTTTTTTTGTAGCAGGAACTCCTTTGCATATTAGGCCACACACCCCTGATGTAGCCAATCCTCCAAGAGCTTACAGGGCTCTTCGTACAGGGCCTACTGTTCGCTCTTGGAGGATTGGCTACATTAGGGGTGTGTGGCCTAATATGCAAAGGAGTTCCTGCTACAACAAAAACCCTGAGTCAAGCCATCTACCCTAGTATGATGTGTTCTGACCGGCAATGCCTCTGAGGTCTTATGCAATGGTTTTTCCCACTTTGCTAACTAGAAATGCCTTCGACCGAGCCTGAAAACTGTTAGCAAAAATCTATAAGAATTCTTCTTTTATGCCGGTATTGTAAATTTCTGACAACTGACTTTTATCATACGTTGTAGGCTTGCACATGTGCTAAAGATTATTGGCATTATTTTATTGAAGCAATGAAATTTAGCTTGGGAGGGTGATTTCCTTTTTCTATTGCTTTTTCATTAAACCATATACCTTTGCTTCCCAAAAACCTACTTAGTGTTATTTTACATTTAATTACGGCTGCTAGAGTTATCAGCCCCCCCCCCCCCAATCCAAGAGCGGATAGATAAAAACCAAAGAGATATATCAACTGATTAAGATGCTACTGGGCTCAAATCAATTGATTACGTTGACGGTTCTGAGAAATGGAAGAGATTTATAGCAGACTGAGTGAATTTGGCAGCCAATCATTGAAAAATTGAGTGGATTGGTCAAATAGGGGCTTTATTTTTATTTCCATTGCAATTCTTTGTATCTTGAGAGTATGACCATATTGTTCTTAAGAATTTTGTTTTTTTAAATAGAAGCCAGAACCTTTTTTAAAAAGAGGCCAGTCTGGCGTAGTGGTTAAATATGTGGACTCTTATCTGGGAGAACCAGGTTTGATTCCCCACTCCTCTACATACACCTGTTGGAATGACCTTGGGTCAGCCATAGCTCTCGCAGAGCTGTCCTTGAAAGGGCAGCTTCTGTGAGAGCTCTCTCGGCCCCACCTATCTCACAGAGTGTCTGTTGTGGAGGAAGAAGGTGAAGGAGATTGTGACCGCTCTGAGACTCTGATTCAGAGAGAAGGGCAGGGTATAAATCTATGGTCTTCTTCTTCTAAGCAGGTGCTCTTCTACTGACCTAAGTCCACACTTGTGCTATCAATTCGATCCTCAGACCTACTATTTCTTTCCTGCCTTTGTGTGTGTGTCTTCTGGAGAGGCCAATGAATTAAGCCAAGACAGGCAGAGTGAGGCTCCCCCCCCCCCACCACCAATTGTTCTCAGTATATTGATGAATTAAGACGAGACAGGCAGAGTGAGGGTCCCCCCATAATTCTCAGTATTCTGTTTATTAGTTATGACATGAAGAAAGAAGGGTTTGTTTCTTTGTATACACCTGCATGCAGTGGAAGATCAGGTGGCTTTTTCTAGTTTCGGTGGTACGTTGGCTGTTAAATAGCTGTAAACTGACATTTCATTTCTTTTCCCTGTGAAATTCACTGCATGCTGGACAGAACGCGATTGTCAAGAGGAGGGGGAGGGGGTCGCAGTCAGGAGCCGGGGAGGGGGGGCGGGAAGGTTTTGCACCATTCTCAATCCTTATGTGCATGCTTTGTTTACAAAGGAAGAAGAGAGGAAGTCGTATTCCGAACAGTCACAAACTGCCGAGAGGGAGACAAAAAAAGAAAAGAAAAGAAAATGGCGCAGAAAATGTGTGTACTGTTAGGGGGAAACTGTCACGGGTTACAGAATGAACACGGCAGTCTTTTGAGACAACCAATGTCCAGAATCTCTTTGGAGGCATGAGGGACGGAGAAGAAGAAGGTACGAAAACAGACGAGGAGAAACTCCTCCTCAGGCACGACCAATTTTGTCAAAAGAGGACCACGAGAGGCATCTGCCTGTGAGGAGACTTGAAACAGTCTTCACCCTGTTTGACAGTTTTTTGAGAAAGAAGAGATGGTGCTAGCTAGGACAGAATGAGACTCTCTGCACTCACTGGAGATGCGTGTGTACCGCACAGCTCCCACAATGGGCTGCCCAGCCATCCCAATAGCTCCTTTTTCCCAGAGTTCTGTTGGAGGAGCCATGACAGGTAGAGCTGTGTGAGGGCGCTACTGGACATGATGCTGGGAAACTCCCAAGCATTTTTTTCTCTTTATAAATAGCAGCCATGGCTAGGCCTCCAATTGGACACAGGGGCTAACCCTTCACGCTCCACACCACCGTCCCAACGTAAAACAGCCCACAGTGTTACCATTTGCCTCATTACGGGAATCATATAGGCACTCACCTGCTTGTTTCCACCCACACGGAGACATCGTGGCTTCATTTCGGGTCAGGACTGGAGTGTGCGAGAGGCCAGTGCAACTCCCTTCCACGACGTGGCCCTGCTTGACTGCACATCAGAGGGGGGGAATGTTGGGTCTACACTAGGGGTCTCCAACAGGGCACCCCTAGGTGTCATGGCACCTGCCAACACCTTTCTTGGAAGTAGATCCAGATTGGCAGCCACGTTGGTTTGAAGCAACAGAACAAAGTTGGAGTCCAGTGGCACCTTTAAGACCAACAATAAAACTTTGTTGGTCTTAAAGGTGCTACTGGACTCCAGTTTTCTTCTCTTTCTTGGAATTGTTTTTAGAAAGTGGGCAGGGTCAGGTAAGGCTTTTGCCCAGCAGGGCTTCTGATTGGCCACTGGAGATTTACTGAAGGTAAACTGTGGCAGCCATTTTGTGTCTGGCTCCACCTCCTGCAGCAGACATTTTTGTGGCAGCCATTCTGTAGCCACACCCACCATCTTGTGCCAGAATGCCAAGGGCTTCTGTGAGCTCAAAAAGGATGGGGATCCCTGGAGTATCTGACACGAAATCTTCCAGAACCTCATTGAGTTGGACCCACTTTTGAGAAAGGGCAGGGGTGGAATTCTTGCAGGAGCTCCTTTGCATATGAGGCCGCACACCCCTGATGTTGACAATCCTCTAAGAGCTTACAAAAAAGAGCCTTGTAAGCTCTTGGAGGATTGGCTACATCAGGGGGTGTGTGGCCTAATATGCAAAGGAGCTCCTGCTAGAATTCCACCGCTGAGAAAGGGAATGAGAGAAAGTACTACCTGGCCTAGTCTATATCAAACAGACATTTAGCCTACTAAAGAAAGAAATATTCGCAATTGTTTTCAAAGTCTAGCTTTTTGTTTTTTTTAAAGGAAGATTGGGAAATAGAATGAGGAACAACCCAGAAGTCACAAAATCAATTCAGATGCGTCGTGTGCTGGATCTCGCGGTATTGGCAATGAAATTATTGACTGAGGTCATTCAGTTGAGCGATGCACTTGGCCACTTTCTCAAGAGGAGGATTTAGAAAAGAAACCCAAAAAGGTCATCTTGGTTAAAGTGGGAGGGGTGGGAGGGAGAAGCTTTCGGCTCCTCTTTTCTATTTCCCCCTGGGAGGACAAGACATCACAAGTCACCACAGACAAAACAAACACTTTGTTGACACTTCCACTCAGGACAGACAAAACATCCAGGTCATTTGTTCAGAACATGTGCCCTCCTCAAATGACAGGCACAATTAGATTCTCAAAAGAGGGCCAGGGCGGCTCTAATGTCACCACTACGAGAACGGTCAGACACTTGATCGCGGCTGTGCTCGGAACAAGCCGCAGAAGGAAACCAACACGCTGCAAGGTGTGCCTTGCCATGCCGGAAGGACTGGCACTCTGGCACTGAGGCAGGTGGGTATAGAGTTACTCCCTGTGGCTGCCTCTCTCTGCAAGAAGGCACGCGCTCACAGAGGGAGTGGCCACTGCCAGCGATGGACCGGCCCTTTAACTTGCCGTTAAAGTCCACAGTAGCCCACCGGTTACTTTCCTAGTGTTGGACCAATCCACAGGCCCTCCCCTGCCTGGGAATCCCTGCTTCCGAGGCACCAGACGACTCTCGCCAGTCGGATGAAGTAGCGTGAGTGTTACTCGTTCCACCCCCTGCGCAGCAGAGGTTTCAGAAATCTTGGGACAACATAAATACAAAGTGGCTGGGCCAAGGTTTGAAGTTTCACGAGAACTACATATTCCAACAAGAAGAACGTAAAAAAAAAAAAAAAGATGAGAGATGCCCGCTGGGCTTTGAGCCACCACACAGCTCGCACCTCAAGAGAGTTTGTCCTAGGCCACATCACCAAGGTCTGGCTGAAGCAGAGAATTGTGGGGGATTTCCTTCCACCTGCCCAGCTAGAAAGCCTCTAGAAGAGCCACAGACCACCAGTGGTCACCTGGGACTGCCTGACCTAAAAGCAACCAAGATGGCATTGCTCTTTTCCAGGGCTTTTTTTTCTGTAGCAGGAACTCCTTTCCATATTAGGCCACACGCCCCCAATGTAGCCAATCCTCTGAGAGTTTACAGGGCTCTTCGCGCAGGGCTTATTGTAAGCTCCAGGAGGATTGGCTACATCACGAGTGTGTGGCCTAATTTGCAAAGGAGTCCCTGTACAAAAAAAAGCCCCGCTCCTTTGGCCTGAACCACAAGGGACAGGGTCGCAACATTCGAACTCTGCACGCAAGAGATGGAAGCGGAAGCACCACCTCTCCATCCTTCCTCTCTCTCTGATAGCTCCGGATGTCCAAGGCCACCCCAGATTTCAAGAGTAAGTCAACTTTCCTTTCCCTAATAAGAAACAGGGCCGACCCAAGGCTTTGGGGCTCCCTATGGGCAACAGAGCTGGATACTGTCCTTCCACCAGTGGTGCTCTAGGCAATTGCCAGGCTGTGCCTAGTGGATGGGCCGTCCCTGATATGAAATAAAAACTCAAGAGGAGAAGATCCAGCGGAAATGCCTCCTAGACAAGCACCATTGGGATGAACAGTGTTTGCGTGGCAGCTCAGGGGTAGAGGGTAGCTTGGCTTTCGATTGGCTTTTTTGACCAATCTAGTTGCCAGCCAGAGGGAGAAAGGAGGCCTGGTCCTTCCTGCTTGAAGCGTCGCTGTGAGGAGTGCCAGGCGTTGTGATAAATACACCGCTCAGAAGTGAAACCCTGGCATCTACGGCACGGGCATCAAGCCACAGGCGAAAACGCAGGCTTAAAAAGGCAGGTGCTGCATTGTGTTAAGGATCAGCACCCAGGCAGAGCTGCTCTTTGTGGTGAGAGTTTTGAGTCTGGAGAAGCTCAAGCCGTCCCGCGCTTGCCGTGTTTTACCCCGCTGCCTCCATGCTCAAAGCAGCCAGATCGAAGGACCGTAGCCGTGCATTTTCCGATAGCGATGCTAAAAGTATTTCATTTTCTACAGGGAGGGAGGGAGGGGGGGATGAGTGGAGCAAGAGGATGTTCCACATGCAGAAATCGAAACCGGAGGGAATGGAAGGGAGAGGTTCGGGTTCGTTGAAAGGGGGGAAAGCAGAAAGGGGAAGGGTAGTTAACGTTCAGCTGCCAAAAAAGCAGAGGCCAAAGTAAAAATTTGTCAGTGCTGGGCTATTGCTCGAAAATCTGTACATCAACCCGCCCGGGGAGCAGGGCAGTAAAAATGGATCATGACACAAACAAAAAATAGAACCATATATCCTTGGCAAGAGAGTGGTGGAGAGAGGCCACTCCTGGAAAGGAGCTCACAGGGGTCTCTTTTCCCAAGAGTAAAAGGAACACAAATGTGTTGGAAGACAAGATGGCGGGAATCTACTGTGGGGTTGGTGGAGGAGGGCGGATGCAAGGGGAGCCTTCTAATCACTGGCCACGTGGTTCTCGTTCTGTAAGGCGTGCCAGCGCTCAATCTTCTTATCCTTGTTCTTCAGACACTCGTACCAGTGTTTCAAGCGTTCACCTTTGGCTGTGATGCCCAGCTGGCACCCACCTGAGAGAGAGAAAACATAAGGACATCAGAAGAGCCCTGCTGGATCAGACCAGTGAGGGTCCATCTAGTCCAGCCTCCTGTCTCACACAGTGGCCAACCAGTTCCTCTGGAGGGCCAACAACAGGGCAGAGAGCCCGAGGCCTTCCCCTGAGAAGAACCTCAGAAGAGCCCAGCTGGATCAGACCTCCTGTCTCACACAGGGGCCAGCCACTTCCTCTGGAGGGCCAACAACAGGGCAGAGAGGCTGAGGCCTTCCCCTGAGAAGAACATCAGAAGAGCCCTGCTGGATCAGACCAGTGAGGGTCCATCTAGTCCAGCCTCCTGTCTCACACAGTGGCCAACCAGTTCCTCTGGAGGGCCAACAACAGGGCAGAGAGGCTGAGGCCTTCCCCTGAGAAGAACATCAGAAGAGCCCTGCTGGATCAGACCAGGGAGGGTCCATCTAGTCCAGCCTCCTGTCTCACACAGTGGCCAGCCAGTTCCTCTGGAGGTTCAACACAGGGCAGAGAGGCCGAGGCTTTCCCCTGAGAAGAACATCAGAAGAGCCCTGCTGGATCAGACCAGCGAGGGTCCATCTAGTCCGGCGTCCTGTGTCACACAGGGACCAACTAGTTCCTCTGAAGGGCCAAACAAACAGGGCAGAGAGGCCGAGGCATTCCCCTGAGAAGAACATCAGAAGAGCCCTGCTGGATCAGATCAGTGAGGGTCCATCTAGTCCAGCGTCCTGTCTCACACAGTGGCCAACCAGTTCCTCTGAAGGGCCAAACAAACAGGGCAGAGAGGCCCAGTCCTTCCCCTGAGAAGAACATCAGAAGAACCCTGCTGGATCAGACCAGTGAGGGTCCATCTAGTCCGGCGTCCTGTCTCACACAGGGACCAACTAGTTCCTCTGAAGGGCCAAACAAACAGGGCAGAGAGGCCGAGGCCTTCCCCTGAGAAGAACTCAGAAGAGCCCTGCTGGATCAGATCGGTGAGGGTCCATCTAGTCCAGTGTCCTGTCTCACACAGTGGCCAACCAGTTCCTCTGAAGGGCCAAACAAACAGGGCAGAGATGCCCAGGCCTTCCGCTGAGAAGAACATCAGAAGAACCCTGCTGGATCAGACCGGGGAGGGTCCATCTAGCCCAGCCTCCCATCTCACAAGGGATCAACCAGTTTCTCTGGAGGTCCAGCCACATCCAGCGTGATGCTGCCTCCTGTCTCCTGGCCCTGTTCTTCAGAGGCTGACTGCCTCTGAATGTGAACATAAGAGAAGCCATGTTGGATCAGGCCAATGGCCCATCCAATCCAACAGTCTGTGTCAAATAAAAACATAAGAGAAGCCATGTTGAATCAGGCCAGTGGCCCATCCAGTCCAACACTCTGTGTCACATAAGAACATAAGAGAAGCCATGTTGGATCAGGCCAATGGCCCATCCAGTCCAGCACTCTGTGTCACATAAGAGAAGCCATGTTGGATCAGGCCAGTGGCCCATCCAGTCCAACGCTCTGTCACATAAGAGAAGAAGAGAAGCCATGTTGGATCAGGCCAATGGCCCATCCAGTCCAACACTCTGGGTCACATAAGAACATAAGAGAAGCCATGTTGGATCAGGCCAGTGGCTCATCCAGTCCAACACTCTGTGTCACACAGTGGCCAAAAAAAAAAGGAGGTTCACAAGTGGGGCTAGAAGCCCTTCCACTTTGCCCCTCCCCCCCAAAAGCACCAAGAATACAGAGCATCACTGCCCCAGACAGTTCCAATAATACTCTGTGACTAATAGCCACTGACGGACCTCTGCTCCATATTTTTATCCAATCCCCTCTTGAAGCTGGCTATGCTTGTAGCCGCCGCCACCTCCTGGGGCAGTGAATTCCACATGTGGGGACAGAGAGGGAAGGAGAGGATAACCCAGAGAGGTCATCGTGCTCATCAGCTGCAGCTAAAACAACAAAACAATCCTGTGACACTCGATGAGTCATCCCGACCATCTGTCTGTTGTGCCTTCTCCAAAACGGGAGTGTGCAGACACCCACCCCATCACCCGTCCCTCACCAAAACAAACCTCCTCTCTTTGTTGGCTTCGCACACCCAATTCCCTTTCCTGGCCACTGCGCAATCTTAGCTTCGTATGAAACCAATCAACACGGTGGCGCTCCCACCCACCCACCCCCGCCCCCATTTTTTCAGCATCCCAGCCAAAGCGTGGGAGTGTATAAATACGACAGCCCAGCTGGGCTTTTTTGGTAGCAGGAACTCCTTTGCATATTAGGCCACACACCCCCTGATGTAGCCAATCCTCCTGGAGCTTACAGAAGGCCCTGTCCGAAGAGCCCTGTAAGCTCTTGGAGGATTGGCTACCTCAGGGGCGTGTGACCTAATATGCAAAGGAGTTCCTGCTACAAAAAAAAGTCCTGCTGCACAGCAATCTGTGGGCATGTTTTGCAGAAATCCAGGGCTTTTTTTGTAGCAGGAACTCCTTTGCATATAAAGGAGTAGGCAGGGGAACAGATTCTTGCAATAAAGCTCCTTGCACTGGGGGGGAAAGTGCCACTATTAGCAGAGCAGAGCTGTTGGATTTTGGTTTTCCCAGAGGCAAAACGTCAGCCCCACCTTGGTCACCAATGCAAGCAGGCCCTGGTTTTACGCTTCACTTTGGCATTCATTTCTGACATCGATGGCTTTCAATCCTCACCAATGTAGTCGTTGGACTTGCCGATGTCATAATCCCAAACTGAAATATCGAGTGATTTCTTGGCAAGGTCGCTGTGCTTGATATCGTAGAAAAACTCCTGTGAAACACAAACGTTTGCCCATTAATTTACTAACTGGCTTTTTAAATTGAAAAAGCAAAACGTCATCCACCAAAGCAACAAGCAAGTCAAAAGCAAACTTGGACTGATCAGCAAGCAAACTCTGAAGACCAAGGCAGTAGGCAGAGAGCTTGGCAGAATAAGCTTAGTGTTAAACTTAGAGAAAAGTATAAGGGCTGAAGAGACCTTCTGGGGGTGGGTATTGCATGATAATGGGGCACCAACTCAGAAGTCCCTGCTCAGACGGCGGAGGGGTTGGGTTGCAACAGGACTTAGCCATGCCTTCCTACTGCTCTTTTAGGGCCAGAAGGTTCCTGCTTTCTTTCAGGATGTTTGGTTCATACTCTTTCAACAAAGGGATATTCACAAAGGATAGGTAACAAAAAGGGAACTGCAAAAAATGCCAGCTACAAAGGACTTACCTGTTTCACAGTGACATGCAAACAAAGAAGCTGCAATCCCGAGGTTTGGTGTTGGAAAAGCAACTGTGTGAAAGGTAAGGGAACAGCAGGGCTTTTTTTGCTTCAGGAACTCCTTCGCATACTAGGCTACACACTCCTGATGTAGCCAATCCTCCAAGAGCTTACAGTATGCCCTGTAAGAAGAGCCCTGCAAGCTCTTCGAGGATTGGCTACATCAGGGGGGTGTGGCCTGATATGCAAAGGAGTTCCTGCTACCAAGAAAAACCCCCTGGGGAATAGTGTTGGACTGCGATATCCCAGTCAGTCCTTTGGTTTTCCTGTTCAGTCAGGGTCTTTTTGCTAACCAGGGTCTCTGAAAACCAGGCGCGGGGAGAAAGGCACCCACCCCTCTGCCCAGCCTCACCTCGTTAAACTCGGGGTTCAAAGTCTTCTTTTTAATCTGCGTCTTCTGCTTGGCTTTCTTCCCCATGTCGGGCTTCAAGCAACTGAGAACAAGAGAATGCAAAAAAGGGTCTCTTTTCCGCTATGGAGACAAAAAAAGCCAAGGTGGACAGGCTGCCAAGAAGGCTGGGACCAGATCTCTGGAGCATTTTCCCAGTTCAAAAGCAGCCATGCAGGGAGGATGGTTTGCCAACCACCAGGTGGGGCCTGGAAATCTCCAGAAATTACAATTCATTCCCAGGCTAGAGAGAGCAGTTCTCCAAGAGGACATGGCTGCTTTGGAGGGGGGGGGCTCTCTGGCATCACAGAGGATACAATGGAGGCAAGCAGGATGGCAGGAACCACTTTGGGTCTTCCTGGGGAGAACCATGGAGTATACATGAAAATAAATGGTGGTGCTTGGATGGTTTTTATACCATGAATATATGCATTATTGTATGTTGTGTTCTGTTTTTTATACCACTGTTGAAGATTTTCTAAAACCTGAGGGACCGTCTTTCCCCATATGAACCCCAGAGAGCACTGAGGTCAGTTGGGAAAAATCTAATGACCATCCCTGGGCCGAAGGAGATTAAATACCAGAACACTAGAGCACGGGCATTCTCAATCGCGGCCCCTACCCTGTGGAACCGACTCCCCGAGGAGGTGCGGGCCCTGCGGAACCTTGATCAGTTCCGCAGGGCCTGCAAGACCGTCCTTTTTAAACTTGCCCACGTGGACTGCTAGGAAGATCGGTTACTAAGATCCGCCAATGCGGTTGGAAGATCTATACCGCCGAATAACTGTATTTATTAGACTGGTTTTAATGACTGAAGCCTCCGGAGGTGGAAAGACACATGGTCCTCTAGGGGTGGGGCTTCCCCCCATTGGCCAGCTGACTGGGGGTGGGAAGGAGCCTGGGAAAGCGGAAGAACCCCCACTGGGAAAGCGGAAGAACCCCCACTTCCCTCGCTCCTCCACGTTGTTCCCAAAGTCCTCAAGGGCTTGTGTCCTTGGTACAGCTTCTGAGTTTCTAACAATAAAACAGCTTTGATTTAAAACAAAAGACTGCTTATTGAGAAATACCGAGGCTTGACAGGGAGCTGTGACGGGGATGGGGATTCTGAGGTGTGTCTAAGCCAACCTAGAGAACTTCTGCAGCCTCAACTGAGAATTCCAGCTTTCCCCAGACGGGTTCCCCTCTCACTTGGTCGGGTTAAAGCCCAGCTTACATTTTCACAAACGGGTCAGAGTAGCCGTTGGCATCCATGGCCGCTAAGTGGACGCAGCGCACAACGCCGACGATGAGGCCTCCTTTCTGGGTGCTGTACATGAGGGACACCAAGATCTTCCCTCGCTCCTCCACGTTGTTCCCGGGATCCATCTGCAGAGAGCAGAAAGGTGGGGAGGAGAGAGAACAGACTCTGCTTTCCAAGACACAGAAGCCAGATTCAGACGCCGTGACTGTCTAGCATCGACCAGACAAAGCAAGCAACAGGGGCAGACAGAGACCTTCATGTGGCCCTGGAGTAGGGTTGCCAAATCAAAATCAAGAAATAGCTGGGGACTTTGGGGGTGGAGCCAGGAGACTTTGGGGGTGGAGCCAGGAGACATTGAGGGTGGAGCCAGGAGCAAGGGTGTGACACGCATAATTGAACTCCAAAGGCAGTTCTGGCCATCATATTTAAAGGAACCACACACCTTTTAAAATGTCTTCCTTCCACAGGAAATAATGAAGGATAAGGGCACCTTCTTTGGGGGCTCACAGAATTGGACCCCCGGTCCAATCTTTTTGAAACTTGGGAGGTATTTTGGGAGATGCACCAGATGGTATACTGAAAATTTGGTGCCTCTACCTCAAACGACAGCTCCCGCAGAGCCCCAGTGTCAAGCGCACTCTCCCACGGTTTCACACAGACAACCCTTATCTCTCCCCAAAGAAGTGTGAGAAGGTTTGATGTTTCCAATAGCCTAAAATTCCTTAGTACTAAAATAGATAGTTGCTTAGTAACCTTTGAACCCGTGTCTCAAGTATGCACCTGTAGTGCAACCCTTGATGATATCCTATATAGAAACTGTGTAATTGTTTGTACCCCATTACTCCCAAGGCTTGTGTCCTTGGTAAAGCTCCTGAGTTTCTAACAATAAACCTACTTTTGATTAAAAACAAAGGACTCGGTTATTGAGAAATATCGGCGCTCGACACCCAGATACCCACGGATCAATTCTCCATTATTTCCCATGGGAATCCATAGGGAATAACAGAGTCCCCAGCAGACATTTCCCTCCCCTCCCCCCGCTTTCTGATGACCCTGAAGCGCGGGGAGGGTCTCCAAACCGGGAGATCCCCTGCCCCCACCTGGGGATTGGCAACCCTACTCAGGAGCCTGCTGAGATGAGTTTCAGCCGTGTTGTCAGCCCTACTGAGGAGACCATGGGGGCCCTGAGCTCTAGTGTCATGAGCAAGGCAGGGAAAATTCTCTCCAGCCACCACACCATCCATGGTCCCTGCCTGTGACCAGGTTCATTTTTCCTCCTCTCTTTCTGAAGACGCTTTGGTCTGCCCCTCACATGCAAAGTTCGCCATGCCTCAATGCACTGTGTGAACTGGTGATTCGCCACTAGGGTCACCTTCCCTCCATTGGAAATGATGAAGGGTAGGGGCGCCTTCTTTTGGGGCTCAAAGAATTGGACCCCCTGGTCCAATCTTTTTGAAACTCAGAGGGGTTTTTGAGGAGAGGCACCGGATGCTATGCTGAAAGTTTGGGACTGCTACCTCAAAAAACAGTCCCCCCCCAAAAAAAAGCCCCAGATACCCATAGATCAATTTTCCATTATACCCTATCACAGGGGTGGCCAACGGTAGCTCTCCAGATGTATTTGCCTACAACTCCCATCAGCCCCAGCCATCGGCCATGCTGGCTGGGGCTGATGGGAGTTGTAGGCAAAAAAACATCTGGAGAGCTACCGTTGGCCACCCCTGCATCAGAGCGCCCAGCAGATATTTTCCTGCCCCCCACCCCACTTTCTGATGTCCCCGAAGCGGTGGGAGGGCCTCCAAACTGGGGGATCCCCTGCCCCCACCTGGAGATTGGCAACCCCATTCACCAATGAACCCCCCTCGCACAGCAACCGCTGTTCCCAGAACAGCATCGTGCCGGGAGCAGCGGGGATGTTCCTTCCTTGGCGGCTGACCGGGGCTTCGCACGCTGGCAAGTTATGATGACTTGGCACTGCAGTGACGGAGCGTGCATCAGCGCTTGCGTTTCTGGAGAGCCCTCCCCAGTGGTGACAAAACAGAAAGCAGACCACGGGAGGGCGCCCTGCGCAAGAAGATAACTGCAGGGGAGGGGAGAGAGAATCGCACTGCAGGATTCCTCCGGTCCGATCCGCATCCAGTGAGCCGACTGCTGTGCCGCTCGCACTGCGATCCCTTTTGGCATCCCACTAATCCTAGATTTCTCCATAAACTATGTGCGGCAGCCCACAGCCCTTTGGGCCAAAGAGCAGAAGAGAGCTTCGGCTGGATCTTTCCAGCATCTTTAAAGATTTCATTTCAAGCATATGTTTTTTAAAAAATTATTTACCTTAGATTTATATCCTCCCCTCTCCGCAAGTGGGCTCGTATAGGCTGGGGCCACGCAGGGAGGCGAGGGGAAATTTAACCCTTCCACAGCCACCAGATCACCTGAGAACTGGAGAAGACGCGGGCCCATTCTGGTCCCTACAGTCGTCTAAGTTGAAGAACAGTGCCTTGGGCTGATCGCTACCCTGATTAAGAATCCTGGGTTTTAACCTGCTCTCTTTAGAGCACCAAGAGCCACCTTGAAGCAGCGATGGCTCGAGCAGCAATTGGCTGAGCTGCTGTGATGTCACAGAATGGCTGGGGAAGGAAGCAAGACCTAAGAGGAAAGGGGGACATGAGGCAGCTGGCCGACGTAACCAAGGAGCAATAGAAAAGAGGTCATTTGAAGGAATTAGGAGAGACCAGAGGGAGGAAGGCCATGGGTCTAGGGCAATCTTAGAACGTTTGGGGATCAGGTTCATTCACACCCACTTCCAGATAGGTCCAGGCTAAGGCCCAGGGTGGGGAACAATCAGCTACACAGCATGCAACCAGAACACCCACTCAAGGCTTTTCTTGTAGCAGGAACTCCTTTGCATATTAGGCCACACACCCCTGATGGAGCCAATCCCGCTGAAGCTTCCAGTAGGCCCTGTACGAAGAGCCCTGTGAGCTCTTGGAGGATTGGCTACATCAGGGGGCGTGGCCTAATAGGCAAAGGTGCTTCTGCTAGAATTCCACCCCTGGGCCAAACACCCCTGATGCAGCCAATCCTCCTGGAGCTTACAGCAGACCCTGTACGAAGAGCCCTGTAAGCTCTTGGAGGATTGGCTACATCAGGGGGCGTGGCCTAATAGGCAAAGAAGCTTCTGCTAGAATTCCACCCCTGGGTCACACACCCCTGATGTAGCCAATCCTCCTGGAGCTTACAGCAGACCCTGTACGAAGAGCCCTGTAAGCTCCAGGAGGACTGGCTACATCAGTGGGGTGTGGCCTAATATGCCAAGGAGTCCCTGCTATAAGAAAAGCCCTGCGCAAAGCATTCAACCTTGGCTTCGGTTTTCTGCTCCTCTCTTTCAACTCCCGTCCTGGGCAACCAAACAGGATCCTTCCGCAGCGAAGGCGCGACCGCTTACCTCGTCTTCATACAAGGCCATTCCTCGGGAGGAGCCGGTGGTCCCTGCGCGCTTCATCTGTGGGTTGGCATGGGATGGGAGAGGAGAGGGGGGTGGGGGGAAAGGGTTGCTGTAATCACGTGCAGAAGGCAGCTTAGGAAAACTGGTGAGCCTCCCCCAAAGGAACCCCGCGCCCGTGCGCCCACCGCGCTCTCTGCTCCCCACCCCCTTTTTAAAAAACTGCTTGCGTTTCAAAGGGCCCAGATATTTCTATGGGGGAAATGTATGCATGAAAGAACATGAAGCTGCCTTCAACCGAATCAGACCCAGGGCCAGATTAACAATTAGGCCAAGTAGGCGCTGGCCTAGGGGCCTCCATGCCTTTAGGGGCCATGGGCTGGCTCCCCACCATCCAGTTTTCCCTCCTGCTTGCAGCCCTCCCAGCCTGCACATGCAGCCAGCAACTGAGCCGCCCTTTGGCCGATTTGCCTGGTGAGGCTGCTGCTGGCGTCATCGCCCAGGTTGCTTCTCCCCCACAGCTTTGACAAAGGGGCTTTTAAGAAGGTGCCTGCAGGCTGCAGAGGGGGGGTCAACAGGTGGTGGGGCAGGCACCCTGACGCTGAGATAATTTGCAAGAGCAGCTTGTGGTCTTCTTTCCCTTCCCCTCCCCACTTCCTTGGAGGTTTTGAAACAGAGGCTAGATGGCCCTCTGACAGCAATGAGGATCCTGTGAATTGAGGGGGAGGTGTTTGTGAGCTTCCTGCCTTGTGCAGGGGGTTGGACTGGATGACCCTGGGGAACCCTTCCCACTCTTCTAGGTTTTTCAACAGAGGCTAGATGGCCATCTGACAGCAATGAGGATCCTGTGAATTTAGCGGGAGGTGTTTGTGAGTTTCCTGCATTGTGCAGGGAGTTGGACTAGATGACCCTGGAGGACCCTTCCAACTCGTGAGGTGGTGGGCTCTCCTTCCTTGGAGGTTTTTAAGCAGAGGCTAGATGGCCATCTGACAGCAATGAAGATCCTGTGAATTGAGGGGAAGGTGTTTGTGAGTTTCCTGCCTTGTGCAGGGGGTTGGACTAGATGACCCTGGGGGGTCCCTTCCAACTTGGGAGGTGGTGGGCTCTCCTTCCTTGGAGGTTTGTTCAACAGAGGCTAGAGGGCCATCTGACAGCAATGAGGATCCTGTGAATTTAGGGGGAGGTACTTGTGACGTTCCTGCCTTGTGCAGGGGTTGGACTAGATGACCCTGGGGTCCCTTCCAATTCGGGAAGTGGTGGGCTCTCCTTCCTTGGAGGTTTTCCAACAGAGGCTAGATGGCCATCTGACAGCAATGAGGATCCTGTGAATTTAGCGGAGGTGTTTGTGAGTTTCCTGCATTGTGCAGGGAGTTGGACTAGATGACCCTGGAGGACCCTTCCAACTTGTGAGGTGGTGGGCTCTCCTTCCTTGGAGGTTTTTAAGCAGAGGCTAGATGGCCATCTGACAGCAATGAAGATCCTGTGAATTGAGGGGGAGGTGTTTGTGAGTTTCCTGCCTTGTGCAGGGGGTTGGACTACATGACCCTAGAGGTCCCTTCCAACTGTATGATTCTAAGGACCACCCTCCCCCCCCCCCCGAGATTTTGACTGCCTGGGGCTTCCACAGAGTTTAAACCAGCACTGATCAGACCCTATGTCCATCAGAGCCAGTATTGTCTACTCAGACTGGCAGCAGCTCTCCAGGGTCTCAGAAGTTTTCCACAGCAACAGATACCTAATCTTTTAACTGGAGATGCTTTTCCACCGAGCTACAGCCCCTCCCCAATGTATGTTAGGGCTCCACATATCAGGGCTTGATCAAAACAAATCTTCCTTGATCAATTACATTTGCATACATTTGTACATAAATCCAGATCCTTTTCTAAAGAAGAAAAATCCCTGCCTTTTGAAGGCCAATGCCTATGGCAACAAGCATCCTTGGAGAGAGAAGGGCAAAGGCAGGGAAGAGGCAGAAGCCACAGTCCCTGTGCTGGGCAGGGCCTTTTCTGCCTGGGCCCCCGGAGAAGGGCTGCTAGGACAAGAGGGACTGCAGGTCTGTGGCAGCATCGCACATCCGAGGGAGCATTTTGTCACCCTAAACCGTGAAATCTTAATTCTTTTTAAAAATTGCATCCATCTTTATTTGTCCAAAAGATTCTCACAACTGGGCTAACTTATTAATTTAGTAAACATTGCAGCCCTAAAAGAAAATCCCCTAAGGTGTTTGTGTCAAGTCTGGCCATCCTTAGGCTGGGTTTCCCTGCACAGTATTCCTACCCAAGGTAGCCCAATCAGTTTGGTGTAGTGGTGAAGTTCTCTTATCTGGGAGAACCGGGTTTGATTCCCCACTCCTTCACTTGCACCTGCTGGAATGGCCTTGGGTCAGCCAGAGCTCTCATAGGAGTTGTCCTTGAAAGGGCAGCTGCTGTGAGAGCCCTCTCAGCCCCACCCACCTCACAGGATGTCTGTTGTGGGGGAGGAAGGTAAAGGAGATTGTGAGCCCCTCTGTCCTTGAAAGGGCAGCTGCTGTGAGAGCCCTCTCCAGCCCCACCCACTTCACAGGGTGTCTGTTGTGGGGGGAGGAAGGTAAAGGAGATTGTGAGCCGCGGGATAGAGTGGAGGGCGGGATAGAAATCCAATATCTTCATCTACCTCACAGGGTGTCTCTTGTAGGGGAGGAAGGGAAAGGAGATTGTGAGCCGCTCTGAGACTCTTTGGAGTGGAGGGCGGGATAGAAATCCAATATCTTCATCTACCTCACAGGGTGTCTCTTGTGGGGGAGGAAGGGAAAGGAGATTGTGAGCTGCTCTGAAACTCTTCGGAGTGGAGGGCGGTATATATATCCAATATCTTCTTCTTCTTCTGTCAGATGTCGGATAAGAATTTTTTTTAATGGATGAAACCCAAGTCCCGCCCCCCCTCCCCCAACCCAGGCCAGGGGCATATGTCCCTTGGGGAGAAGAAAAAGAGAAGAGATTGGATTTATACCCTACCCTTTGCTACCCAAAGGAGTCTCAGAGCAGCTTTTGGTCTTCTTTCCCTTCCCCTCCCCACTACAGATAACCTGTGAAATGGGTGAGGCTGAGAGAGCTCTGACAGAAACGGCTGTTGAGCAGAACAATGCTGAGAATCAAACCCGGTTCTCCCGGATAAGAGTCCGTGCACTTAACCACTACACCACATTGACTCCCAGTCAAGGTATGGTGGTGATACCAACCCTCCCTCCCCACACACACACACACCATTTTCCCCCAAGCATCTGACAGTCCAAGGTAGACTGCCACTAAGCATGATGCTTTATTTAGCTATCATTGCTAATTGACAGATGCCGTCTTAGGTCATCTGTTAGGGCGACTAATACCATCTCCATCCCGGCTGAAATGGGTCCAGGGCGGATGTTTCACCCAGGAAAACCTGCAGCGGCTCGGCCCCGACCTGGTGGAATCAGCTCCCTATGGAGATCCGGGCCCTACTTGGCTGGTTAGCCTTTTGTAGAGCCTGTAAAACGAGCTGTTCCGCCAGACTTTTGGATGAGGCGGCCAGAATCTACTTGTGAGATCAGTTCCCTCCCCCCCCCCCCCCGCTGTACCACACTGCTGTACCATCTTACTATACCAGGGGTGGCCAACGGTAGCTCTCCAGATGTTTTTTGCCTACAACTCCCATCAGCCCCAGCCATTGGCCATGCTGGCTGGGGCTGATGGGAGTTGAAGGCAAAAAAACATCTGGAGAGCTACCGTTGGCCACCCCTGTACTATACCATCCTGCTGCACTATTAACTAGCTACTGAAACTGATTTTATTGTGATTTTATTGTAATTCTATTATGATATTATTATTGTCTATGTTGATGCACTCCACCCTGAGCCTCCATGGGGGAATGGGTGGAATATAAATAAACTAATAATAATAATAAATAATAATAATAATAATAATTGCTCTTAATAGACCTCTCTTTTATAAATTTGCCCACCACTACACCTTGCGGCAGTCAATCCCCCAAGTTAAGGAGATGCCGGGGAAATTCTTCCCGTTCTGAATCCGCTGCCAAGCAGCTTTAGGAGGTGACCCAGTGGACTTCTACCATGAGGAAAGACACCCCTTGAGCTCTGGAAAAGCCTCACCACTGGGGGAATGGGCGGCGGGGTAAAGCCCCCTTCACCGTGTCTCAACAGCCCAATAAATGCAGAGAAGCGACCTGTACCGGTATGACTCTCTCCAGGCAGATGCTGAAGTTCTTCTTCTGGTTGGGTTTCACCTTCTTCAGAGCCACCCTCGTCTCACCGATGAATTCATTGTGGCCAAATTTGTCCTCGTCGCACACGGAAATCCTGTGAGGGAGAAGGGACAGAGCCATTGCAAAAAAGGACCCTGCTTTAGAGGGTCTGCAGGAGAACCGCCAGATTCAAGTCCCCCAAGATCTTCTCTTGGTGGTAGCGGTGGTAGTGGGAAAAGCTATCAAGTCACAGCTGACCTGGAAGGTTAAACAGCCAGGGCTTTTTTTGTAGCAGGAACTCCTTTGCCTATTAGGCCACGCCCCCCTGATGTAGCCAATCCTCCAAGAGCTTACAGGGCTTTTAATACAGGGCCTTCTGTAAGCTCCAGGAGGATTGGCTCCATCAGAGGGGTCTAATATGCAAAGGTGGCCTAATATGCAAAGGAGTTCCTGCTACAAAAAAGCCCTATTAATAACCAAATTTAACTGTGTAGAACTGAGTTAACCAACTGTAGAATTTTTTTGTAGCAGGAACTCCTTTGCATATTAGGCTACACCCCCTTGATGTAGCCAATCCTCCGAGAGCTTGCAAGGCTCTTCTTACAGGGCCTACTGTAAGCTCTTGGAGGATTGGCTACATCAGGGGAGTGTGGCCTAATATGCAAAGGAGTTCTTCCCCCCACCCCCCAAAAAAGCCCTGATAAACACAAGGTTATGAAAATACAAAAGGCTGCGGTATTTAATTCATATAAGTGCTTAAGAAAATAATTAATTCAAAAGATTGTGCCAAGGGAAAATAACTCAAATCTACACGCCCGCAGAACAAATCTGAACAAATACAAGTCCTTCTTGCGCCAATCAAAAGAGCTTCTCGCTTAGACTTGAGGAAAGTCCAAAAGCTGTTGTGCATCAGTCCACAGTCATCTTCTTTCCCCCTGGAGGTCACCCATCCAAATACTAGCCAGAACTGACCCTGCTCAGCAGTCAAGATCTGATGCAATCGAACTAGCCTGGGGGTCATTCAGGTGCCGTCAGCACCTTAGATTTTCGGAGCATGAGCTTTCGGGAGTCTTCCTCGGACCCCTGCCTGACAAAGGGGACTTTGATGCTTCAAAGCCCCTATCCCCAAAATCTCATCTGTCTCTCAGGTGCTCCTGAATGCAAAAGGAACCCTGTTATGAGACAACATTCCTCCCCCGCCCCGCTGCCATTCCTCCCCCCGGACCCTTTGCCTGCCTGAGTGTTTTCCGCTGCATGTCTTCCTCGGTGATGCCGTGGTACACCAGCGTCTCGTTCCACGTGGGGTTCCGGGTGTTCCTCAGCGTCTTGGTCCTTAGCTTGTTGGACTGCCAAACCGAAGGGAGCCGTTCAGACAGAGAGAAGCGAACAGAGAGAATCTGAAAGACCTCAGCAAGCCCTGCCGTCAAGCCACCAAACTGGGGGTACCATTTGATGGCTAACGTTAAACCCGTCTGGGGCCATTTAATGCGCTTCGAGGGTGTGGCAGAAGCGGCCCGTTTGCCTGGCTCACCAGGAGTTCCTGGCTACTGGAAAAGAGATCACAAGACATCCTTCCTTCAGGATCTTATCTTGAACCCAGTGAAGAACTTTTCTCCCATACTGGCTCCGGGACACCATTCCCCATTTGGTGGGTGGCGGTGGGGGAAAGTACTGACTTGTGGTCAGGGCTTTTTGGTAGCAGGAACTCCTTTGCATATTACGCCACACCCCCCTGATGGAGCCAATCTTCCTGGAGCTTACAGTAGGCCCTGTACTAAGAGCCCTGGAAGCTCTTGGGGGACTGGCTACATCAGGGGGTGTGGCCTAATAGGCAAAGGAGTTCCTGCTACAAAAAAAGCCCTGCCTGTGGCAACCCCCATTGGGGTTTCCATGGCAAGAGATGCACAGAGGTGATTTGCCAATTGCTGCCTCTGCGTAGCAACTGTGGACTTTCTGGGAGGTCTCTCATCCAATTACTAGTCGGAGCCAAACCTGCTTACCTTGTCAGATCGAACAAGACGGGGCCATCCAAGTCAGGGCATTCCCCCATTTATTCACTGCTGATGCTTTTAATTTTTTAAAAAAATCCTTCTTTAGGTCATCTTTCTTTGCCGTTTCATCCTAATTGCAGCTGTCAGTTTTCACACCAGCAGCCTTCCCTGGCCCCCTCCCTAATGAAGAGCCATGGCTTTTATCTGCCAGCTATTTCCAATCTACCCTTCCAAATTGCATTACCTTCTACTATCCATTACATTACACTGTAATTACTAATCTGATCTATTATTCCAAATAAGAAATAAAACAGAGAGGACATACAGCCCTTCCGGGAGATTGGTGAGAATACAGATGTAAGGGCTGAATGAGGTTAGCATATGTAGTGATATAAGAAACCAATATCTCTGTTAAGTCCTGGGGAGTCCATTGTTCAGAGTGTTGCAACTCAGCAATTTCTCTTTCTCATTTGCTCCTGAAGTTCCTTTACAATGAAACAGCTACTTGGGGATCACCCACTGGATGTCCTGGAAGGTTGAAGGGTTTTCCTACAGGTTTCCACACGAGTCCCTACTCCCACAGGAGACTGTGCACCGGCTGAAGCATCTCTTGAGATATTTGGGTGCCCTTTCATTTTCTAAGGTTGCCAGTTCTGAGCTGGGCAATTCCTGGAGACTCAGGAAGCTGGGGTTTAGAGAGGGAGGGGCCTCAGTCAGGTACAATGCCACCGAGTCCACCTTCCAAAGCAGCCATTTTCTCCAGGGGAACTAATCTCTATAGTGTGGAAATCAGTTGCAATTCCAGGAGGTCTCCAGGCAACCTTGATGTCAGAACTTGTATCTGTAGTGTATGCTGAGCCTGGTAGTCTTAGCCTAGCCGACTCCATATTGTAACTGTTTACTAACACATGTCCCTGCAATAAAGTCTACTAACCAAATGCCTTGCATTTCAAACAAACTGTAACCACTGAAGGGTGGCAGATAGCCTCTGGAAAACATCTGCAGGTGTCCTTTGAAGATGGCCTGCTAGAGCAGCGCAGCAGGGCTCCTTCCTCCTACACGGAGATAAGGGACCCTGAGAACAGACACTGTCTCCGAGAGTGTGAGAAATGGTTTTATTGTTTCTGTTACAACCCCTTAAAGAATGTGTCCATGAGAGAGTCCCTTATCAGACTCAACTTGTACCTCACCGAACACAGTTCTCAATAAATATCTTATACTTTTGCAACAAAGTAATAAGAGTTGTTTGAAGTTCTTCAAGTTCTGACACTTGATCTCAAAGGAGCTCCTGCAGGGCTCCAGAAGACCCCCCCCCCCCACTGCCGTGCAGAACTGCCCCCCCCCCATCAATAGCAGAAAGGCCAGGAGGATGAGAGCAGCACACAGCCGAAGACACTGCATCGCCCTTTACCTTGCTGGCCCCTGGCAACAGGTGCAACTTGACGTATGGATCAGCCAGCCCGTTGGAGTCCATTGGCTTCAGCCCCTGGCAGGGAAAAAATGGGGACATGTCAATCATTCCTCAAAGAAAAGGACAGGACTGAACCAACCCGGCAATGGCTGACTTAGGACACTTTCCGAAAACTGATTTTTAAGAAGAGTTTTGAAGGTACCTTTCAGCAGTACCTTTCAACATACATGGACATCTCTACTGAGAAGCCCAAGAAAAGCCTGCATGTTGCAAAGGATTCTGGGGAGTGCTCTATGGGGACACACTGGATATACGCCGGATGTTTGAGAGCCGCAAGACACGAACATCAGATGCTTGCGGGAAGGAAGGAAGGAAGGAAGGAAGGAAGGAAGGAAGGAAGGAAGGAAGGAAGGAAGGAAGGAAGGAAGGAAGGAAGGAAGGAAGGAAGGAAGGAAGGAAAATAGATGGGGAGGGGAGGTGGAGGGAAGGGGGGTGGAAAGAAAGCAACTTTAATTTTAAATGCATTCTCCAAGCTGCTGGCTGGCTTGGCTTGGAGGAGTGATTTAAAGAGAGAAATGCCTTGTCCAAGCTGGCCGACAGGGCAGTGGAAGTTTCAAAAGCCGCACAATATGTGTGAAAGAGCCACATGCGGCTCCACAGCTGCAGTTTGGTCACCCTGGTTTGTAGTATAGCCAGGAGGTCCTAAGATTGTCTGGCAACCTGAATCCTAGAGTTGGAAGGGACCTCCAGGGTCATCTAGTCCAACGCCTTGCACAATGCAGGAAATCCACAAATACTTCCCCTCAAACACCCCCAGTGACCCCTGCTCCAGGCTCAGAAGAGGGTAAAAAGCCTCCAGGATTCCTGACCAAACTGGCCTGGAGAAAAAATGCTGATGGACCTCAAAGTGGCAATCAGCATTTCCCTGGGCATGTAAGAAAGGGCTTGAAGTTCCAGCTCTTTTAGCATTATCCACCACTAGGCGGTGAGCTAGACTTCTTGGGGGGGGGGGGCTGAGATAGCTCTGAAAGAGCTGTGACTGACCCAAGGTCACCCCAACTGGCTTCAGACAGAGGAGTGTGGGATCTCAAGACAGATCTCCCCTTACAGGAACCGGGCCACACCTGGAAGAGCCAAACTTACTTTCGCCTTGATGATGGCGCAGTGCAAAGAGCTATTCTCCGGGTCGTACAAGAGGCTGAATTCCAAAGCTCCCAAAGTGGCTGCAGAGAAAGACAGAAACAGAGAGAAAAAGGTTTTTGCAGCCAGACTGGTCTGCAGTAGAACCGTTGTATTCGAGCCTAGGAGCACTTTAGAGACCAACAACTTTGCTGAGGGACACGGGCCGAAGGAGGCCAAATTGAAGAGTACGAGAGAAAGCGCCTTTTTGATCGCAGCTCCACACTGGTGGAACCAACGACCGGATGAAGCGCGGGCCCTGCGGAGTCTTAGTCAATTCCGTAGGGCCTTCGCTTAATGTGGATTTTAGTCTAATACATACGGCCATCATAAATTACAAGAGGAGAACATCCAGAGCGTAGCACCTGCAAAATGTTAGTTTTTAACTTTTGATGGCTTTAATTACAATGGTTTTATTAGGAAATTATATACTGTACTGATACAATGTTTTATATTGTAATTTTGTATTTATTATACGTCGTGAGCTGCCCTGAGCCTGCTGCGGCGGGGAGGGCGGGATATAAAATATTATTATTATTATTATTATTACTACAGAAAGGAAGGGCTAGAGGCAGCAAGCGGCAGGCCTGTAGCTACAGGGGGCCTTTGGGGTCCTGTCCTCTGACTTCCTGTGTGGTGCCCCTGACCTTCCCTCCCCCTCCCCCTGCCACCACCATGGGTGTGACAGCTGAGAGGCAGGGGGCTGCGCCACCCCTACACCAGTTTGGTGTAGTGGTGAAGTGTGCGGACTCTTATCTGGGAGAACCGTGTTTGATTCCCCACTCCTCCACTTTCACCTGCTAGCATGGCCTTGGGTCAGCCATAGCTCTGGCAGAGGTTGTCCTCGAGAGGGCAGTTGCTGTGAGAGTCCTCTCAGCCCCACCCACCTCACAGGGTGTCTGTTGTGGGGGAGAAAGAGAAGGTGATTGTAAGAGAGCCAGTTTTGTGTAGTGCTTAAGTGTGAGGACTCTTATCTGGGAGAACCGGGTTTGATTCCCCACTCCTCCACTTGCACCTGCTGGGATGGCCTTGGGTCAGCCAGAGCTCTGGCAGAGGTTGTCCTTGAAAGGGCAGCTGTTGTGAGAGCCCTCTCCAGCCCCACCCACCTCACAGGGTGTCTGTTGTGGGGGAGGAAGGGAAAGGAGATTGTGAGCCGCTCTGAGACTCTTCGGAGTGGAGGGCAGGATATAAATCCAATATCTTCATCTACCTCACAGGGTGTCTGTTGTGGGGGAGGAAGGGAAAGGAGGTTGTGAGCCGCTCTGAGACTCTTCGGAGTGGAGGGCAGGATATAAATCCAATATCTTCTTCTTCTTCTCCCCATAATTTAAATTGCACAGGAGGGTGACCCAGAGCAGCCACTGCCCCCTCCCCCATTAAAGGGCCGTCGCAGGTTCTCTGACTCATGGGAGTGGCCAGGGGAGGGGAGCCATTATGTGCCCCCCAACTTTTAAAATCCTACCTATGGGCCTGGCAAGGGGCATGCTTGGGGCGGAGGGAGGGAAAGGGGGCCGATGTCAAAAGAACCAAGAAGCAGAAGGGGCAGAAAAATTGAAAACTTTATCGTTACTCAATTATTTATTTAGCGGCAGCTGTTGATTAAATATTCCTAGCCACATGTGGCTCTGTCGCACGCATTGTGTGGCTCTCAAAGCATTATCCACCACTAGGCGGTGAGCTAGACTTCTTTTGGGAGGCTGAGAGAGCTCTGAAAGAGCTGTGACTGAACCAAGGTCACCCCAGCTGGCTTCAGGCTCTCAAAGCCCCCACAGCCCCGTCAGTTGGCTTGAAGAAGGCATTTCTCTCTTTAAATCGCTGCATTTAGAGTTGCTTTCTGTCCACTTCTCCCTCCCTCCCCTCTTCCCATCTATCTTCCTTCCTTCCTTCCCTCAAACATCTGATGTTCATGTCATGCAGCTCTCAGACATCTGACGTTTATTCTGTGTGGCTCTTACATTAAGCAGCTACGGCCATCCCTGTCCTAGATCATATTATTCTGCTTTATCCTGTATTTTACCCTTATACCATTCTTCGAAATGTAAAATTTCTGTAAAATATGAATTCCTTATATTTCAATTTCCCCTGAAGGTATGAAAAAAAAAAATCTTTTTTCCGTACATTCAGGGAAAACTGAAATATAAGGAAGTAATACTTTGTTATCAACCCTAAATATATTTTACTGTTGGAACAATGTAAAATGCATCATTTGCAACTAAGCAAAAGCAGAGTGGTAAAGCTGCAGTACTGTAGTCTGAACTCTCTGCTCACGACTTGAGTACGATCCCAGCGGAAGCTGGTTTCAGGTAGCCGGCTTCAGGTTGACTCAGCCTTCCATCCTTCCGGAGTCAGTAAAATGAGCACCCAGCTTGCTGGGGGGAAGTGTAGAGGACTGGGGAAGGCAATGGCAAACCACCCCGTAAAAAGTCTGCCGTGAAAACTTTGTGAAAGCAACATCACCCCAGAGTCAGAAACGACTGGTGCTTACACAGAGAACTACCTTTACCTTTAAAAAGTAAAGCAAGGAGCCCTATGGCGCAGAGTGTTAAAGCTGCAGTACTGCAGTCCTAAGCTGTGCTCGCGACCTGAGTTCGATCCTGGCAGAAGCTGGGTTCAGGTTGCTGGCTTCAGGTTGACTCAGCCTTCCATCCTTCTGAAGTCAGTAAAATGAGCACCCAGCTTGCTGGGGGGAAAGTGTAGAGGACTGGGGAAGGCAATGGCAAACCACCCCGTAAAAACTCTGCCGTGAAAACGTTTTGAAAGCAACGTCACCCCGGAGTCAGAAACAACTGGTGCTTGCACAGGGGACTACCTTGACCTTTAAAAACTTTATTTGGCTTCGTTTCCGACAAGCAAATTTGTAAATACAGCCAATGTGGGAGGGGCGCTGCAACGTGCTCTGCGCTCTATCCCTTTAGTGCATCCAAGAGGTAAGAAATGAAAGTTAAAGAGCACACACTGCATTTAGGTACCACCTTCCCACATTTGGCCAACAAAAGCCGGCAGTGCATCCTTTAGACAGAAACCATCTCTCACACAGACATAGAAGGGACCCGCAACATAGCCAGCTCTTGAGTGAAACTTCACAACATCGAATTCTTCGATAGCGTATCATCATCATACAGATAAGAGCATATCAATGACGAACACAATTAGTCACGTTTAAAGAAGATCTCCTTGAAAGCCCTTGCAGGTTCACGATTGGAGCCTCAGACTAGGATCTGAGACACCCAGGGATCCATTCATCACAGTGAAAAAGGGAAAGGTAGTCCTCTGTGCAAGCACCAGTCGTTTCCGACTCTGGGGTGACGTCGCATCACGACGTTTTCACAGCAGACCTTTTACGGAGTGGTTTGCCATTGCCTTCCCCAGTCATCCACACTTGACCCCCAGCAAGCTGGGTACTCATTTTACCAACCTCGGAAGGATGGAAGGCTGACTCAACCTCAAGCCGGCTACCTGAACCCAGCTTCCGCCGGGATCGAACTCAGGTCATGAGCAGAGAGCCCAGACTGCAGTACTGCAGCTTTACCACTCTGCGCCACGGGACTGCTACATTCTGAGTAAAGCCTTGTCTCAAAACATGTTTCGTGCATTTTATATGGAAAATATTCCCTAGGGATTGTTCCAACGTTCCCCAAATGTTTCAGTTTTTATGTTAGAAAGATTGGGGGGGGGGGGGGTTGGAATCCTTGAGAAAAATCAGTGCTCTCCTGAATTCTTCCATGTATCTTTCCTGAGCCTTCCGACTATACTGTTTAAATGCCTGTATGTAAGGCACTTTGGAGACCTTGAAAGGAGGGTCAGAGATCTTTTCAATCGATAACTAATTGTAATTAAGTCCCACCAAATCACCACTGGCGTCTGGCAAACCCTCAAGGGGTTTTCAAGGCAAGAAATGAGCAGAGGTGGTGGGCCACTGTCTTCCTAATTGGATATTTCCTCCTAGCGCGCTTTCTATTTATTCTGCGGCTCTTTTATTATCTTTTCTTTGGCTTGCTTTATTATTTTTAATTATCTGTTTTGCTTCTAGGATCCACAGTGTTCTTTAAACAAATTATCTGCTAGTGCTTTAATAGGAAACTACTACTTACTGGTCTTATTTGAATACTGTATCTCTTTCATTTGTGTGTGATTTTTTTAAAAAATTATATCACGTTTTTGAAGCCTTGGGCATTTTTCATTTAAATTGAGATTTTAAAATAAAGCTATTAAAATATGCTATCAATTAAACCTGCATATAAGAAAGAACAATAGCTCTAAAGGGGGGGGGGAGCAATACTTCCTCTGAGCAGGCCGTTTGCCTCCTTTCCATAAATAAAGCAGATTTTCAGTCTCTCGTAAACACACAAGCACACATATTTGCTTCGAAGTTGGCATTTGGAGTCTGCCTTTTTTTATTAGCACTTGGAACTGAAGCTAATTTATAAAAATGCAACTGCCTGATTAATTGGAGGGAGAGGAATTTTTTAGCCACCGAAAACGCTTTTTAATCAGTGCATCTAAACAATTAATCAGCACAATGTAACAGTCCTAATACGAATAGCCATAACAGAGTGCAAGGAACGCACTGTGTGCTTTGCAGAGGAAGATCATACAAGCCGAATCCCTGGCTGGGTTGCCAACACGGGGTTGGAAAAATTCCTGGAGGTTTGGGGGCGGAGCATGTGCGTGGTGGAGTTTGGGGAGGGACCATAGAGTGGAATGCCACACAGCCCACCCCCTGAAGCTGCCATTTTCTCCAAAGGAAATGGCAGGGCTTATTTTGAGCAGGAACACACAGGAACGCAGTTCAGGGGGGGTGGTCTAATATGCAAATGAGTTCCCACTGGACTTTTTCTGCAAAAAAGCCCTGTGTGAAACAATGGTGACATCAGGGGTGTGGCCTAATATGCAAATGAATTCTGGATGAGCTTTTTCTACAAAAAAGCCCTCTGTGAAACAACGGTGATGTTGGGGGTGTGGCCTAATATTCAAATGAGTTCCCGCTGGACTTTTTCTGCAAAAAAGCCCTGTGTGAAACAATGGTGACATCAGGGGTGTGGCCTAATATGCAAATGAATTCCGGCTGAGCTTTTTCTACAAAAAAGGCCCTGTGTGAAACAATGGTGATGCCAGGGGATGTGGCCTAATAGGCAAAAGAGTTCCTGCTGGGCTATTTCTGCAAACAAAGTCCTGTGTGAAACAATGGTGGCATCAGGGGGTGTGGCCAAATATGCAAATGAGTTCTTCCTGGGCTTTTTCTACAAAACAAAGCCCTGGGAAATAATACCTGTCGCCTGGAGGTCAGCAGTAATTCCCCACCTGCTATTTGATTGCTACAGGTGGGTGGGAAGTAAAGAGCTAAGATTGGAGGGCCAAGGGGGGAGCGGACAGACCGAGGCTGAGCAGCGAAACAGGGGCTTCAGGTGTAAACAAGAGCCCAGATTCCATCCCACATTCCCAGCTTAAGGATCTCCAGCTGCAGGAGTTCAGGTGGGCCTTTCTCCACCCGGAGAGACCCTACCAGTCTGAAGAGATTTGGAAATACCTGGAAGTTTTGAGGGTGGAGCCTGGGAGAGTGGGGATTAGGAAGGGGAAGGATTAGGGTTGTCAGGTCCAATTCAAGAAGTATCTGGGGACTTTGGGGGGGGTGGAGCCAGGAGCAAGGGTGTGACAAGCATAACTGAACTCCATAGGGAGTTCTGGCCATCACCTTTAAAGGGGCCGCACACCTTTTAAATGCCTTCCCTCCATTGGAAATAGTGAAGGATAGGGGCACCTTCTTTGGGGGCTCACAGAATTGGACTCCCTGGTCCAATCTTTTTGAAACTTGGAGGGTGTTTTGGGGAGACGCAGCAATTGCTTTGCTGCAAATATGGCGCCTCTGCCTCAAAAAACAGCTTCCCAGAGCCCCAGATACCCGCAGATCAATTCTCCATTATACCTTAAGGGAATCGGTCTCCGTAGGGAATAATGGAGTGCCCAGCAGACATTTCACTTCTCCCACCTCACTGCCCCTGCTTTCTGATGAACCTGAAGTGAGGGAGGGGCTCTGAACTGGGGAACACCCCCCCCACCTGGGGATTGGCAACCCCAGCAGTCCTCCTTCCAGAGCAGCCATTTTCTCCAGGAGAAGCGGAATAAATGTCTTGACAATGGATGGATGGATGGATGGATGGATGGATGGATGGATGGATGGATGGATGGATGGATGTTTGAACGAATGGATGGACGGATGGATGGATGGATGGATGGACGGATGGATGGATGGATGGACGGACGGATGGATGGATGTTTGAACGAATGGATGGACGGATGGATGGATGGATGGACGAACGGACGGATGGATGGACAGACGGACGGATGGATGGATGTTTGAACGAATGGATGGATGGATGGATGGATGGATGGACGAACGGACGGATGGATGGACAGACGGATGGATGGATGTTTGAACGAATGGATGGATGGATGTTTGAACGAATGGATGGATGGATGGACGGACGGACGGATGGATGGATGGATGACTGGATGGATGGATGATGTCGTCTGGAGACCCACTGTAATTCTGGGAGGTCTCCAGCCTGTTCCTGGAGGCTGGCAACCCTATATAGCCCCAGAGCAAGTGGGGCTACTCTATGCAATAGCCATGGGGGTTTTGTATGCCCCAGACTGACTGCAAAGGGATTTCCCTATTGGGCTGCATGAGTCGTCTTGATGCAACAGAGGCCTGGAAGAGGCTTCTTCTGGTTTCAGGTTCCAATTTTTGCCGATCACCTCAGAGCCCCCCTCTCCCCCCCCCCCCCCCGCAGTGGGCACCAGGTTGGCTGCACAAAGATGCCTCCCAGCTCTTCCATCTGCCATGAATAATGCAAATCCTCCGGTGTGGAGTTTTCGGTCTCGGGGTAGCAGCTCGTTATTTTTCCACGAGAAAGCGAGAAACCGGCTCACGGAATTCATTTCCTTCCCCAATTACTTATTTACCAGCCATTAAAAGCACTTAGTGGGCCCCCAGGAAGGAGTTGCGAGCCTCCCCGGATTCCAGGACACAAGTTCATTAGAAAACAACTGCATTTGCAAGAGAAACCAAAAACATTTCAGGAGAACAGAATCCAAAGGCAGGCAGGAACTGTCCAAAAGAGGACAGGGCTCAAGACAAAGAATTCAGACACTGGCACAGCATGCAGCGCTAGAGAAGCCTTATTTTCCATTTCCAGTTTCCAAAAACGACAATTCTACTCCAGGATTCCCAGCATGGTATTCACTGGTACGATGGTCCCCGTTGGCACCTTTCCTTGCACCCACCAAGCGCTTTTAGAAAGTGGGTGGGGCTGATGGAGCTTTCAGCCCGCAAGGCTTCTGATTGGCCATTGGAAGTTTGGTTACCTGTGCAGCTTTTGAAAAAATGTCACTTTGGCAGGAGCTGCCCCCACAGCACAAAGGTCTTCGCCAGGGCTTTTTTAGTAGCAGGAACTCCTTTGCATATTAGGCCACACGCCCCTTATGTAGTCAATCCTCCAAGAGCTTACAGGGTTCTTCGTACAAGGCTTGCTGTAAGCTCCAAGACTGGCTACATCAGGGGGTGTGGCCTAATACGCAAAGGAGTTCTTGATACAAAAAAAGCCCTGGTCTTCGCTCTGTGACTGAAGGGAAGCTGCAGCAGCCATATTGCAGCTAGTTCCGTCTGCTGTGGCAGCCATTTTGGGGTTGCGCTCACCACACTCTGTCAGGATTCCAAAGGTGCCCACAGGCTCAAAAGGTCAGGGACCCCTGAACATAAGAGAAGCCATGTTGGATCAGGCCAATGGCCCATCCCGTCCAACACTCTGTGTCACACAGTGGCCAAAAAAGAGGAGGTTCACAAGTGGGGCTAGAAGCCCTTCCACTTTGCCCCCCCCCCCCCAAGCACCAAGAATACAGAGCATCACTGCCCCAGACAGTTCCAATAATATGCTGAAGCTAATAGCCACTGATGGACCTCTGCTCCATATTTTTATCCAAACCCCTCTTGAAGCTGGCTATGCTTGTAGCCGTCACCACCTCCTGTGGCAGTGAATTCCACATGTTAATCACCCTTTGGGTCTAGTCCTTGTAGCTGCATAAATCAATTTGAAAAACCCTGGACGACAGCTGTTGAAATTTCAAAATGCAAAAGCTGAGCTAGTCACTGTCAAGGGTCACTCCATCTTGTTCCTCTTGCCACATGTATCCAGCTATACAATGCTGTGCTTGTGCTAGCTATGCTGCTTTGATGTAGTTGCTGCTTGTTGCTTATCAGAAGGGAGGATGGTATGTCTGGGAGTTGGCTAGTTGCTATGTAACCAAGGCCGCGAACAGGAGGAGATACGACCCGAGAACTGATAACGGCATCTGTGGTGATGAGAGCTTAACAGAAACCCCACACAAAACCCCCCCCGCTTGAGCTTGGCGTGCTTTGGGCAAAGGTTTATAAGTTGGAAGAACTGGCGGGCTTGTCAGTTCTGACAATGCGTGTATATGCCCATGAAGCTGAAATAAAGATCTTGAACTCTACTTGTCTTTTCCTTGGCTCTGGGTCTAACATTCACCCAGTAGTCCAGGGGCTTAGATTCAACATTTGGTACATTCATCATCTTCCAATATCAAGCAGAATTTTCCACCCCCAGACAGTCCAAGGATCGGGAGGTGGCAGCACAGGCTGCCTTTGCAAGCATGACTTGAGACTACCTACTTTAGGGGTGTGGCCCAAGTATGTGGCCCAGGGGCCAGATTAGGCCCCCAGAGGGCTCCTATCAGGCCCGCAAACAAGTCAGCTTCCTTCTCCTTCTCTCTTGCTTCCTTCTGAGTCACAGCTTGCTTTGCCAGGCTTCCTCAATCGCACAGCAGCTACAGAGCAAAGCCTCTATTTTCTCCATTGGCTGAGGCTCCTCCCTTGGGGAGGAAGGGGGGGAGGCACTGCTTGCTTTGCCAGACTGTCTCAATCACATAGAAGAGCTACTGAGCCAAGCATCTCTTCCTTCCATTGGCTGAGGCTCCTTCTCCTCATTCCCTGGGAAGGAAGGAAGGGAAGAAGTCAGAGCTTCCTTGCCCAGTTCCCTTGACCCCACAGGAAAGATACAAAGAAGGCATCTCTTATTTAATGCTTCCTGGCATTACATTTTATGACACGCACAACCCGGTCCAACAAGGTTTCATTTTTGACAGATCCAGCCCTCCAGGTTCGACACCCCTGACCTACTTGCTTCATCGGAGTCATAGCTGTTGGCCTCGTCCTCTTCCTCCTCTGGAGGAGGCTGTCGGGAAGGTGGTGGAGCAGCTGGCACAGCGGCTTGGCTATACGGTGACACCTGCCTCATTGGCCTCTCCTCTCTGGCCACAGGTGCTGAGTACCCTGGCCCTGCTCTGTCATCCCGGGTGGCCCCAGGAGTAGCAAAAGTGGGGTCTGCTTGAGAGGGAGCCATTGACAGACCACCTAGGGAAACAAAGAAGAAATTCAATCGCGCTGAAGGCACCTCAGCTCACTTTCCTCCTGAACTGCTAGTTTTCTATGTGCAGGGGAGATTCCCCACCCATCCAAAAACATTCAGCTGTGGGATTTCACCTGCTCTTCTGAGTTGAAGTGGCCCAGGGAAAAGGACCGTGAGGTTCAATGCTTCACGTGCAGATCACGACTACGGACTTACGACACGCAGGGCAATGGAGCCCCCAGGGCTTAACAGAGATATCGGCTTCTTATCCCATTACACATGCTAATTCACTCCGTTTTTGCATCTGTTTGTTAACTCTTTTATCATCTGTATGCTAATTTGCTGCTATTCACAGGTTTTATCAACTGCTTTAATCCAGTCTTAATCCCAGGTTTGGGGATCTACGGAACAGTTGGTCTCTTTCTCCAAAAGCCTTCTGTAAAAGGTGGAGGGAGATCAAAGCCGGGGGGGTGGGGGAGCAGAGGCATCCTACCCAAGTCAGGAGGTTGGCAGTGAACCCACCTTGGTCTGCCAGCTGGGCGGATGGACTCTGGTTCGAAGCCGGAGGAGGTGGCCTGGCACTGGAACCTTGGACAGAATTGGCCCGTCTTACACCTAAACAAGGGAAAAAAGCAAAGAGAATCATGGAAGGCCAAGCTCACAATTCCCCAGATGGAGTAAGCCACATTGTTCCACAAGGCGGCAGCAGAAAGCATTTGAGGGGAAATCTTTGCAGCAGAGCTGTGGCAAACTGGGTTGGGGGGCTTCATTCTCAGAATAATGCATGCAGGAAGTTCAAGTCTAGCTGGACACTCTTCCCCTTTTGCTTTGGAAATTCTTTGCTGCGTTCCTTGACACACCGGGCATTTCTGGGGCTTCTTACTGCTTGCAGAATTGAGGAAGGCCATCTGTCCACTGACACATGATTGAATTCCTTAATCAGTCGCTTCCAGAGTTCTACAAGCCCCCAGGAACTGGGATTTTAGGACAGCCAAGGGAGAAGAAGATATTGGATTTATATCCCGCCCTCCACTCCAAAGAGTCTCAGAGCGGCTCACAATCTCCTTTACCTTCCTCCCCCACAACAGACACCCTGTGAGGTAGATGAAGATATTGGATTTATATCCTGCCCTCCACTCCAAAGAGTCTCAGAGCGGCTCACAATCTCCTTTCCCTTCCTCCCCCACAACAGACACCCTGTGAGGTAGATGAAGAAATTGGATTTATATCCCGCCCTCCACTCCAAAGAGTCTCAGAGCGGCTCACAATCTCCTTTGCCTTCCTCCCCCACAACAGACACCCTGTGAGGTAGATGAAGATATTGGATTTATATCCCGCCCTCCACTCCGAAGAGTCTCAGAGCGGCTCACAATCTCCTTTACCTTCCCCACCCCCCACAACAGACACCCTGTGAGGTAGATGAAGATATTGGATTTATATCCCACCCTGCACTCCGAAGAGTCTCAGAGCGGCTCACAATCTCCTTTACCTTCCTCCCCCACAACAGACACCCTGTGAGGTGGGTGGGGCTGGAGAGGGCTCTCACAGCAGATGCCCTTTCAAGGACAACCTCTGCCAGAGCTATGGCTGACCCAAGGCCATGCTAGCAGGTGCAAGTGGAGGAGTGGGGAATCAAACCCGGTTCTCCCAGATACGAGTCCGCATACTTAACCACTATACCAAACTGGCTCTCCAGGAATAAACTAGGAAAAGTGGGTTTCCCTGCTCCTTAGAAGGAGTCCGGGCTCACTCTCAGAAAGGGGGAAGGACTCAAAAAGTTTCGTGGAGAAAGCAGGACTGGAAGGCTGTGAGCCAACCAGCTTCTGGCAGGTATTCTGCAAGGCAGCTCCTAAAAGCACATTCAGAGAATACACTTTGTACCTGCTCAGGGGAACTTTAAGACACTCTTCCTTCGCATGTCTCAGGGTTTGGCCTTGGCCCTGAAAACAGGCACTTCACACCCTGAACCCCGGCACGGGGGCTAATAAAAATGTTAGAAAGGCTGAGGGTGGATTTCTCCTTTGGGGCTACAAGGGGGAAGCCCACTCTTCAGCATGTCTTAGTGGCTAAGAGCGGTGGCTTCTAATCTGGCCTTGATTCCCCACTCCTCCCTCACATGAAGCCTGCTGGGCCACCTTGGGCCAGTCACAGGTCTCTTGGAGCTCTCTCAGCCCCACCTACCTCACAAGCAGTGCTCCCCCTAAGCTGAGTTAGTGTGAGCTAGCACGCAGATTTTTAGCCTCCAGCTCACACGTTTCTGTCTTAGCTCAGGAAGGATGACCCCAGAGCACAACAATTGATGCAGTAGCTCACAACTTTAATGCTAGTCGCTCAAAGCTTTAATGCCAGTAGCTCACAAAGCAGAATTTTTGCTCACAAGACTCTGCAGCTTAGAGGGAACATCGTTCATAAGGTGCCTGTTGCAGGGAGAGGAGGAGAGGGCAATTGTCCGCCACTTTGAGACTCCTTCGGGCAGAGAAAAGTGGGGTATGAAAACCACCTCCTCTTAGAATCATAGTATCTTAGAGTTGGAAGAGACCTCCAGGGTCATCTAGTCCTACCCCCTGCACAATGCAGGAAACTCACAAACACCTCCCCCTAAATTCAGAGGATCTCCATTGTTGTCAGATGGCCATCTAGCCTCTGCTTAAAAACCTAGAATCTCAGAGTTGGAAGGGACCTCCAGGGTCATCTAGTCCAACCCCCTGCACAATGCAGGAAACTCACCAACACCTCCCCCTCAGTTCACAGGATCTTCATTGCTGTCAGATGGCCATCTAGCCTTTGCTTAAAAACCTCCAAGGAAGGAGAGCCCACCACCTTCCGAGGAGGAAGCCTGTTCCACTGAGGAACCGCTCTAACAGTCAGAACGTTCTTCCTAATGTTGAGCCGGAAACTCTTTTGACTTAACTTCAACCCATTGGTTCTGGTCCTACTTTCTGGGGCCACAGAAAACAATTCCACACTATCCTCAGTCTATAGGACAGCCCTTCAAGTACTTGAAGATGGTGACCATATCCCACTGGCCAGAGGGGCTCACCTGGGAAACGAAGAGACTTTTGCCACACCCTCCAGCTCAGAACCTTGTCCCTTCATCCTAACTGCCTCAGTTGCAGTCACTTGAAGAAGAAAAAACACTCTGCACATGGTCAGAGGCATGCCCAGGGTTGCTCTTGCTTTGCACGTGCCAGAGCATCCGAAGTCAAGCTCTGGGACCCCCAATTAAGCCCCCAGCCTCAGAATCCAGCTGCAATTGGCCAGCCTGAATCCTGACACACTGAGAGGCAGTACAGAAATTCTCTCTTCCCATTAAATAACGCATCTAGGTCAGGTATATATAGGATGAACAGAATACTAATGCGGCTGTTCAGCAGGAAAGCAGGACGCAGAAGGAAGCAGCCCGATAACGAGAGCCCCCTTTTGAGAAATGGCTTCCTGTTTGGTGCTGGAAGTTCCAGCACAGTCTCTGGTCAACACCAGAGGCAGGGTCGTGCCCACCCCTCCATGGCTATACCTCCGGCTCACCTTAGGATTGCCAAGTCTAATTCAAGAAATATCTAGGGACTTTGGGGGTGGAGCCAGGAGACATTGGGGGTGGAGCCAGAAGCAAGGTTGTGATAAGCTCAATTGAACTCCAAAGGGAGTTCCGGCCATCACATTTAAAGGGACCTCACGCCTTTTAAATGCCTTCCTTCCATTGGAAATAATGAAGGAGGGGCACCTTCCTTTGGAGCTCACAGAACTGGACCTCCTGGTCCAACCCTTTTGAAACTTAGAGAGTATCTTGAGGAGAGGCAGCAGATGTGATGCTGAAAATTTGGTGCTTCTACCTAAAAACACAGCCCCACCAGAGTCTCAGGTACCCACAGATCATTTTTCCATTATAGCCTATGGGAATCGGTCTCTATAGGGAATGATGGAGCGCCAGCAGACATTTCACACACCCCCGCCGCTTTCTGATGACCCTGAAGAGGGGGGGAGGGCCTCCAAACCGGGGGATCCCCTGCCCCCACCTGGGGATTGAGTTGCCTAGAGTATCACAGTGAAAGTCTGAAACCGAGCATAAACTGTGAAATAATTAACGAAAAAGACTCAGAACACAACTTAATAATCTATTTACAAAATTTTAAAGACAAAAACTTATAAACTAAATAAGAATAACTTAAAGATATACTACACAATAAGTGAACTATCAATAATTCAACAGCCTGAGTGCTGTGCGCAAGTGATAAATGATAAGAACAGAAGAACAGAAGAGAAGCCATGTTGGATCAGGCCAACGGCCCATCCAGTCCAACACTCTGTGTCACACAGTGGCAAAAAAATTTATATATACACACACACTGTGGCTAATAGCCACTGATGGACCTCTGCTCCATATTTTTATCTAAACCCCTCTTGAAGGTGGCTATGCTTGTGGCCGCCACCACCTCCTGTGGCAGTGAATTCCACATGTTAATCACCCTTTGGGTGAAGAAGTACTTCCCTTTATCCGTTTTAACCTGTCTGCTCAGCAATTTCAACGAATGCCCACGAGTTCTTGTATTGTGAGAAAGGGAGAAAAGTACTTCTTTCTCTACTTTCTCCATCCCATGCATTATCTTGTAAACCTCTATCATGTCACCCCGCAGTCGACGTTTCTCCAAGCTAAAGAGCCCCAAGCGTTTCAACCTTTCTTCATAGGGAAAGTGCTCCAGCCCTTTAATCATTCTAGTTGCCCTTCTCTGGACTTTCTCCAATGCTATAATATCCTTTTTGAGGTGCGGCGACCAGAACTGCACACAGTACTCCAAATGAGACCGCACCATCGATTTATACAGGGGCATTATGATACTGGCTGATTTGTTTTCAGTTCCCTTCCTAATAATTCCCAGCATGGTGTTGGCCTTTTTTATTGCAAACGCACACTGTCTTGATATTTTCAGTGAGTTATCTACCATGACCCCAAGATCTCTCTCTTGGTCAGTCTCTGCCAGTTCACACCCCATCAACTTGTATTTGTAGCTGGGATTCTTGGCCCCAATGTGCATTACTTTGCACTTGGCCACATTGAACCGCATCTGCCACGTTGACGCCCACTCACCCAGCCTCAACAGATCCCTTTGGAGTTCCTCACAATCCTCTCTGGTTCTCACCACCCTGAACAATTTAGTGTCATCCGCAAACTTGGCCACTTCACTGCTCACTCCCAACTCCAAATCATTTATGAACAAGTTAAAGAGCATGGGACCCAGTACTGAGCCCTGCGGCACCCCACTGCTTACTGTCCTCCACTGCGAAGACTGCCCATTTATACTCACTCTCTGCTTCCTATTACTCAGCCAGTTTTTGATCCACAAGAGGACCTGTCCTTTTACTCCATGACTCTCAAGCTTTCTAAGGAGCCTTTGATGAGGAACTTTATCAAAAGCTTTCTGGAAGTCAAGGTAAACAACATCTATCGGGTCTCCTTTGTCCACATGTTTGTTCACCCCCTCAAAGAAATGTAACAGGTTAGTGAGGCAAGATCTTCCCTTGCAGAACCCATGCTGAGTCTTCCTCAATAACCCGTGTTCATCAATGTGCCTACTCATTCTGTCCTTGATAATGGTTTCTACCAACTTTCCCGGTATTGAAGTCAGACTGACTGGCCTGTAATTTCCTGGATCTCCTCTGGAACCCTTTTTAAAGATGGGGGTGACATTTGCTACCTTCCAGTCCTCAGGAACGGAGGCAGATTTCAATGAAAGATTACAGATTTTTGTTAGAAGATCCACAAGTTCAACTTTGAGTTCTTTCAGAACTCTCGGATGTATGCCATCCGGACCCGGTGACTTATTAGTTTTTAATTCGTCTATCAGTTGTAGGACCTCCTCTTTTGACACCTCAATCTGACTCAGGTCTTTCAACACCCCTTCCAAAATTAGTGGTTCTGGGGCGGGCAAAAGATAAGACACATACAGTGAGATATACCCCGAAACAGAAGTAAAAGGCGCGTTCCTGTTAGAGGCTTGCTGCACACCCACTTCAACTTCACACTTGAAAAGTTCCTGTATGAACATTGGAAGCCATAAAGTTTGACATGACTGAAAAAGTATGTTGAAAACATAGAAACTTTTCCTGTGGAATTATATCTGGAGCAGCAGCATTTTAATTCAGTTGTGTTCTTTTTTCGTTAAGTATTTCACAGTTTACGCTTGGTTTCCCTCCTGGGGATTGGCAACCCCCCAGGCAATGCACCTGTTTCCCTTCCTCCCACAAGTTGAAGCCCAGCGGCCCGGAGGTTTCTGCTGCCGCAAAATTCACACCTGCGGGCAGGAGGGGCACAATTTGTACAGCTCTGGAGCGGGGATGGTTTCCTCATACCCAAGATCGCTTGCCTCCCGTTTTTTTGAGTGGGGGTGCAGAACGGGGGCTTGGACAGGAGCCCCACCTCAAGAGCTGGAAAGGGCAGAGGCCAAGCTGCGATGACTTCTCTCGCCCCGTCCCTGTTGTGGCCCCAAACCTGTCTGGTTTCCATTGGCAAGGCCTGATGCAGAGTCCCTTCTGTGCTCTGCTGCTCTTGGGCAGCCTCATCCACAACAGGATCCAAAATTGCACACACACACGTGCTCCCCGATGGAAATTAATGCAGGCAAGAAAAGTGGCCCAGTGCCTGAGAATCTCTTGCTTCTGCCTCCAATCCCACCGTTCTTCACAGCCGCATTTCCAAAACTTCCAAGAGCGAGACCCGCTTGTTAGGACTGTATTCGAATCGGAGCCGCGTGCCTCTCTGCTGTCCTGCTTGGTTCCCTCACTGAAGGTGCAAGGAGACAGACAGTGGTGCAGTTTTGCAAACTGCTCAGTCTGGGGAATCCCGTTCCTGTTTTCTAAAAGCTGCGGTCGGTTTTGCCATTCCAGACAGCACCCTCCAGATGAAACGGAACATATGAACATATGAAGCTGCCTTCTACTGAATCAGACCCTTGGTCCATCAAAGTCAGTATTGTCTTCTCAGACTGGCAGCGGCTCTCCAGGGTCTCAAGCGGAGGTTTTTCACGCCTATTTGCCTGGACCCTTTTTTGGAGATGCCAGGGATTGAACCTGGGACCTTCTGCTTACCAAGCAGATGCTCTACCACTGAGCCACCGTCTCTCCCCAAGGTTTACATGCTCAGATTCTGAGCTTTGCATCAACGGTAGCTGTCAGCTTCCAGTGTCGCGTGTAAACGACAAAACTGAGCCACGCAAGGGCAAACAGCTTGCACTCACAATAGATCTTGGCTTACACTATACTCTGGATAAGAATTTGCAAAGGCAGAAGCAACCTGACGTAGAGCATGATTGAAACTTGCATGTTAGGAAAACCACAACTCCATTAGCAATGTAGGCTGGGCCGGCACTGCCACTAGACAAACCAAGCAATCGCCTAGGGCGCCAGTCTTATGGGGACGCCAAATCGGGTGCCCCCCCCACGTGACTCAGTGACCTGGGCTATCCAGGTCAAGGAGCAATTTCAAGTTTTGTGCTTTTCATTTTCTCCTCAATTCATCTGTTTTTGAAAATTGGTTATCAGTGTGGATGGCAGGACACCAGAAGTTAGCTTTGCCTACCTTGCCAGATAGTCTAGGGCTGGTCCTGAATGTAAGGATGACTCTGCCATGGAGGAGCCCATCTCCTGTTTCTGCATGAGTCACCGCTCTGAGCAAGCCCAGCCTCTTGCAGAGACTCAACAGGTATCCTCCACAGAGTAGCTACATCTGCGGATCCCATCTTATCAGGAGTGTTCCAGTCACACCTGATACAGAGATGAGGCAATGTTACCCACAGCTCTAATGGCCACTTGTTAGGGGGGCATAAGGCCAGAGAGGGGACTCATACAGAGATACAGCAGGAAGCTTCCTCCACAAAAGGGATGCTTTAGGCTCACTGTAGCTTAAAATGATTTGCCTTCCATTCTCACGGGACCTTGGTTTGCCTTAGCACGGAAACCAGAAGCTCACAGAGTAGATTGACAAGATGCTGGAGAAGATGGCAGGACAGCGATTTCCACAAATGGATCCCTGGTGGATTCTCTCACCTCCAGGGCTTCTGGTGGCTTCGGTCTCTCCAGAGTAGCCTCGGCTTTCCGCGCCCTCCTTGGCGTACTCGCTGCCACTAGGAGCCATTCTGCCCTCGGCAGGTTTGCGGTTAACTTGTGGATAATTTCCCCGACTGGAAGCAACTGCTGTTGGCTCATTGCCTGGAAGTATAGCGCGCACACACACACAAAAAAAAGGCCAACAGTGATGAAGTTACTTTCCCGTTGTCACAGCAAATGCAAACAAATCTCATTTCCAGCAATTAAGACTGCAAACACAAGAAAATCTTCGAAAGCTGCAGAGCCTGGAAAGACCAGGAATTGGCTCCGGTGGAAATTTAGTCTGCATGCTCAGCCTGGCCATTGGCTGGGATGCTGTGACATCACAGAGTATTCAAGGGCATGCTAACTGAGGGAGAGAATGGGCCAGAAGCAGAATGCTGCCAACCAGTTGTGCAGGCAGTGAGGGGAAAGCGCTGACGCTGGAGGGCAAGTCCCAGACATTGGGGTCAGGAGGGAGCAAGCGGGGAATTGAGAGGACGGTTGGCTGTGGAGCCCAAAGTCATAGAAAGTGAGGAAGAGTAAATGTTCAAGAGAGAAAGGGCGGGAAGCTAAGGCAAGGGGGAGGAAGGGTGGTGGGGCTGGGTATGATGTCACCAGTGGGGGGGTCACAAATAGGCAGACTACTCATTTAAAACATCAGTCTCTGGCCCCACTCCTACATAGCTCCCCACATGCAAGCAGACTCTCCCCCCTCCCCCAATTAGTGGAGACTGTTTTTTTAGATGAATTGGGGAAGAAGAAGAAGAAAACTGCAGATTTATACCCCGCCCTTCCCTCTGAATCAGAGTCTCAGAGCGGCTCACAGTCTCCTTTATCTTCTTCCCCCTGTGAGGTGGGTGGGGCTGAGAGAGCTCTCACAGCAGCTGCCCTTTCAAGGACAACTCTGCGAGAGCTATGGCTGACCCAAGGCCATTCCAGCAGCCGCAAGTGGAGGAGTGGGGAATGAAACCCAGACAAGAGTCTGCACACTTAACCACTACACCAAAATGGGAAGGGACAGACAGCCAGCTCTTCTGCTGTGTCAGCCGAATCCCACTAACCCTGGCATCATAGCCCAAACACCCACATCCTTCCCACCAGGGCTTTTTTTGTAGCAGGAACTCCTTTGCATATTAGGCCACACACCCCTGATGTAGCCAGTCCTCTTGGAGCTTACAATAGGCCCTGTACTAAGAGCCCTGTAAGCTCTTGGGGGATTGGCTACATTAGGGGGGATGGCCTAATATGCAAAGTCAGGGCTTTTTTTTGTCGCAGGGACTCCTTTGCATATTAGGCCACACCTCCCTGATGTAGCCAATCCTCCTGGAGCTTACAATAGGCCCTGTACTAAAAGCCCTGTCAGCTCTTGGAGGATTGGCTGCATCAGGGAGGTGTGGCCTAATAGGCAAAGGAGTTCTTGCTACAAAAAAAAGCCCTGCTTTCCAGAGCCAGTTTGGTGTAGTGGTTAAGTGTGCGGACTCTTATCTGGGAGAACGGGGTTTGATTCCCCACTCCTCCACTTGCACCTGCTGGCATGGCCTTGGGTCAGCCATAGCTCTGGCAGAGGTTGTCCTTGAAAGGGCAACTGCTGGGAGAGCCCTCTCCAGCCCCACCTACCTCACAGGGTGTCTGTTCTGGGGGAGGAAGATAAAGGAGATTGTGAGCCGCTCTGAGACTCTTCGGAGTGGAGGGCGGGATATAAATCCAATATCTTCTTCTTCTTCCACCCAACTGGCTCCCAAGGCAGCTTCCCACTCTGGCTGTCCTCCAGCTTCGTTGATTGGCTGGTGGAAAGCTTGGGAGGAGCCAGAACACGGAAAGCACCTGGTGCTAGTCTCTGGAGGGGCGGGGCTGCAACAGGGGGGCTTTTCACATCGGGTGGCAAGAAAAGGGGTGGGGGGACCTTGCTATAACTCTGGGATGGCCCTCACGCACAGGACGGCACATGGTTCTGCCTGCCTCCGTTTTCTCCTCCCCAAAATCCTGTGAGGTAGGCAAGGCTGAGAGCGGGAAACCGCACCCCCAAGGACCTCCCAGGGGCTCCGTAGCCCAGAGATGGTTTCAAGCTGCATCTCCCCAGTCCTCATCCAACAGTATAACCACCACGTGACACTTCAGCTGTTTTCGCACATACTGAATAAGCTACTGCCAATGCACTTTGCAACCAGGAGGGACCGTGTGAAACAGAAAAACCCACTTGCAAACCATCGCCGAAGTGCATAAAAAGCACATTACTCAGCATGTGCGACAGCACCGTGCCAAAAACCAGAGGTTCTTAGGAGAAGTAGCACAAAGGGAAAAGGAAAGGTCCCCTGTGCAAGCACCAGTCTTGCACAGACAGATGGAATGGGGGCGGTTGTTCGTCGTCTGGACGCTGCATTTGGTGCAGACGTTCTATGTCCAAAAAGAGAGCCACCGACACAGTGAGAAACCCCGAAACTCCCAAAACAAAAGGAGACTCCTGGGGTGCTCTGTAGAGCTCTAGCCTGTGTTTAAAGGTAAAGGTGGTCCCCTGTGCAAGCACCAGTCGTTTCCGACTCTGGGGTGACGTTGCTTTCATGTTTTCATGGCAGACTTTTTTTTTTTTACGGGGTGGTTTGCCATTGCCTTCCCCAGTCTTTTACACTTTCCCCCCAACAAGCTGGGTACTCATTTGACCGACCTCGGAAGGATGGAAGGCTGAGTCAACCTTGGGCCGGCTACCTGAACCCAGCTTCCGCTGGAATCGAACTCAGGTCGTGAGTTCAGACCAAAGTGCTGCAGTACTGCTGCTTTACCACTCTGCGCCACGGAGCCGCTAACAGTAGTATAAAACAAAGAACTTAATTCCCAGTTCAAGACTTTTTCTGAGCAGGAATGCACAGGAATGCAGTTCCAGCTGGCTTGGTGTCGGGGGAGGGGTGGCCTAATATGCAAATAAGTTCCTGCTGAACTTTTTTTAAAAAAAACTGTGCAAAACAATAGTGATGTCATGGGGGAGGACCTAATATGCAAGTGAGGTCTTGCTGGGCATTTTTAACAAACAAAAAAAGCCCTTCCCCGTTTACAAAAAGGTCACCAGTGGATCACCTCGAGGCGATTCTCCGCTCCCCCCAGGTGACCAGCTGAATGGCTATTTTGCAAGCCTGTATTGGAAGGAAGAGAAGGTTTTTTGTTTTCTCTCCACAGAAGGAAGTTTGGAGCTGTCTTCCAGACAGCTGAAATCCAGGGCAAAATCACGGCCTGTCATTGCCTGCCTGGATCATCTGCCGCTCTAACGAGCAAGCTAATGACTGTTCTGACAGCATCAATCAGCCAGCCAACGCCTGGCGCTCCCCGGGGTGTCAGGCAATTCCGTAGGATTTACAGACGGATCCAGATTTTAATAATGGGGCAATCACTCCACATTAGTGCCTCCTGATGAGGAGCTGACAGCCGGCTCAGAATTATAGCAGAAGATCCAGTCCAAATGGCAGCAGGGAGGGCTGGGGGACGGCCCCCCCAAGCACCAATTTGGGCTTCTCAAGAGGGGGAGAGAATGGGGCTCAAGACAGCTGCAGAGGCGGCCTTGGAAGAACCAGGATTTCAGCCCCCGGATTTCTAGTCTGCAGGCTCAAGAAGATTCCCTTGACGGTCCGAGAATACTCTCTTCCATTTTGCATTACATTATTTTGAAGAATTGTTGGCTGAAGTAATATTTGCATTTTAAAAATGTCTTTCGCTCATCAGCACATGGGCTCGGATGTAATTTTGGAACAGTGACCTAACCCTGAAAAGTAAATGGGGAAAAGATTCCCAGAATGAAGATCTGAATCGATTAAATTAAGCCCAACTTGCTGTTTTCTCCCCTGCCGACTTTAAAAAAGTTCAACTGGACAAGATTTGAGCAAACCTAGAGAGACACAATTCTGGATGTACCTCAACCTCCTGTAGAGGACACTGTAATGGGGAGAAGTTGTATTTCAAGGGAAGGGATGGTGGCTCAGTGGTAGAGCATCTGCTTGGGAAGCAGAAGGTCCCAGGGTCAATCCCTGGCATCTCCAAAAAAGGGTCCAGGCAAATAGGTGTGAAAAACCTCAGCTTGAGACCCTGGAGAGCCGCTGCCAGTCTGAGAAGACAATACTGACGTTGATGGACCAAGGGTCTGATTCAGTATAAGGCAGCTTCATATGTTCATATATGTTCAAGGGGGTCCCATTGTGGAATATTTTATCTGTCCCCTTTTGTTGCCATCTTCCACCACTGGTTGAAGACTTTTTTGTTTGGTTTGGTGTTCCTTCAATGATCCCTCCTTCCTAACCAATGTTTTCATTGCTCATTTTATATTTTGAATGTATTTTAACTCTTATTTTTCACTTTTTTTGGTGGTGGGGATTGATTTTAATGGTTTTTTAATGTGGTTTTATCACGTACGTTTTAATTCCTTAGCCGCCTTGGTGGCCCTTGTAAGGTCACGAAGACGGCATATCAATTTTGTAAATAAAATAAAAATTAAAAAAGAGGAGTGAGCTAGGCTAGAACTTTTCCCCCTGCAAGAAGAAAACAAGCGCAACAGGAAGAAAGGGTCTAATCCGGCGCACTCCTTGTAGTGCTAGATCTCTACTTGCAAGGAATTTTTTGCATTCTTAAGTCCCATCCGTTACCAGTAGCTTTAGCTAGGTGGGAGCCTACAAGTTTCAAAAACAGCAGCATTTTCTGCCCGACCGAGACTTGTATCCTCCCAGCTTGTTCAGTCAAAAGCCCCTTAGGTCAAGAGAAGGCTTTAGTTGGCTGACAGAAGAGCTAAGGGTTGCCAGAGAATGAGATACCACCCATTCAATTAATCTATCTGAAGTTTCTCGGGCTGAAGAGAATGGAAAAATGCAAGGCTTTTTCTGTAGCAGGAACTCCTTTGCCTATTAGGCCACACACCCCTGATGTAGCCAATCCTCCTGGAACTTACAGTAGGCCCTGAAAGAAGAGCCCAGTAAGCTTTTGGAGGATTGGCAACATTTGGGAGGGGAGGTAGCCTAATACCCAAAGGAGTTCCTGCTTCCAAAAAAGCCCTAGAAAAATGGTGGGGGAGCCCATTTGTGACTCAGTTTGGTTCGCCTTCTGAAACTCATTCATTTGGACAGTGCATGGCAAAGGAGAGGAAAGGCTCCATCCCAGAATAAGTACCATTGTGGAGGAGGAGAAGACTGCAGATTTATAGCCCACCCTTCACTTTGAATCAGAGACTCAGAGCGGCTTACAATCTCCTCTATCTTCTCCCCCGACAACAGACACCCTGCGAGGTGGGTGGGGCTGAGAGGGCTCTCACAGGAGCTGCCCTTTCAAAGACAACTCCTGCGAGAGCTATGGCTGACCCAAGGCCATTCCAGCAGCTGCAAGTGGAGGAGTGGAGAAGAAGAAGACTGCAGATTTATACTCCACCCTTCTCTCTGAATCAGAGACTCAGAGCGGCTTACAATCTCCTATATCTTCTCCCCCCACAACAGACACCCTGCGAGGTGGGTGGGGCTGAGAGGGCTCTCACAGCAGCTGCCCTTTCAAGGACAACTCCTACGAGAGCCATGGCTGACCCAAGGCCATTCCAGCAGCTGCAAGTGGAGGAGTGGGGAATCAAACCCGGTTCTCCCAGATAAGAGTCTGCCCACTTAACCACGACATCAAACTGGCTCTCCACTTGACCACATTCCTAGGGAGTCTCTTTGGGTCTGTCAAAATCCCTCCCTGAATGGAGCATGGCCCCGCTGGATTCCTTCCCAGCCCTTGGCCGGTGGAGGAGAGAGTAATGGAAGGATTCCATGCCCCGAAGAAAGAGAGGCCACTCACCATAAGATTCCTGCTCAGTGGGAGGAGGGGGAGGGGGAGGAGGCGACGCTTCACCTTGGCCTGGAAAACAGAACAAGAAAGGGTTTACAGAGCAAAACAGAAGGGCACTCCCAGGCAGGAGCTATCAGAATTGGCAGCAGGCACAATGCCCAGTGCTCTGCCCTCTTGGATGGCACTACCCTTACAGCAGCTGGCAACCAAGGGAGCACGTCAAAACAAAACACAGTAATAAGTAATAAACAAAAATACACGACTGTGTGGCCCAAAAATCGCTTGCATCACAATAAATTGTATTCAAACGTATCTCACAAACCACAAATCAAAAGTGCAGAAGAATGAATGGAGCCCAGCTCCAGCAAGAATGTCTCAGTGCAATTAGTCCTGTTCTGACAGAAGATGAAATGAAGTCCAAATCTTTACAAGAAGGGGAAAAGACTCAAAAGAACACCAGTAGAGTGAAAGTCCGTTCACAGAGGGAGGTGGAGCAACAGCGGCGACTCTTCACCTCGCTTCTCTTCACTCGCCGGAGAAATCCAACCTCAGTCTCTCAACGCGTCTGTCGACTGTACTTGTTGCACGTTTCGAAGAACCGCCCTGAGGCAGTTCACACTTTATCAAGAGCAAAGTGGCGCATAACTTTCTCTCAGCTGCACTTCACAAATTTCGTTCTATTTGCTTGGAACGCTCTACCGGTGTTCTTTTGAGCCTTTTCCCCTTCTTGTAAGGGTTTGGACTTCATTTCGTCTTCTGTCAGAACGGGACTAATTGAATGAAGACATTCTTGCTGGAGCTGGGCTCCATTCATTCTTCTGCACTTTTGATTGTGGTTTGTGAGATACGAATACAATTTATTGTGATGCAAGTGATTTTTGGGTACCAAGGGAGGGCATGCCAACAAAGGGAGGTGGAACACAGTCCACCAAAGCCCCCCCCCCCACACACACACACACACATCTAAGAAGGGATCTTCTGCCTGGCTAGGACTTGGGTGGGGAGCCACACAGCTCACAGGGCTTTGGAACAGGCTCAAGGACCTGGCATTGGCTCAGGAGTGCCTCTTGCAGTGAGTACCAAAGCCAGGTAAAGAGCATCGGAAGAGCCCTGCTGGGTCACCCCAGGGAGGGGCCATCCAGTCCAGCATCCTGTCTCATGCAGGGGCCAACCAGCTCCTCTGGAGGGAGGGCCAACAACTGGGAAGAGAGACTGAGACCTTCCCTTGATGTTGCCTCCTGGGTCTGGGATTCAGAGAACATAAGAGAAGCCATGTTGGATCAGGCCAGTGGCCCATCCAGTCCAACACTCTGTGTGACATAAGAGCATAAGAGAAGCCATGTTGGATCAGGCCAATGGCCACCCCAGTCCAACACTCTGTGTCACATAAGAACATAAGAGAAGCCATGTTGGATAAGGCCAATGGCCCATCCAGTCCTCTGCTCCATATTTTTATCTAACCCCCTCTTGAAGCTGTCTTTGCTTGTAGCCGCCACCACCTCTTGTAGCAGTGAATTCCACATGTTAATCACCCTTTGGGTGAAGAAGTACTTCCTTTTATCCGTTTTAACCTGACTGCTCAGCAATTTCATCAAACGCCCACGAGTTCTTGTATTGTGAGAAAGGGAGAAAAGTACTTCTTTCTCTACTATCTCCATCCCATGCATTATCTTGTAGACCTCTATCATGTCACCCCACAGTCGACGTTTCTCCAAGCTAAAGAGCCCCAAGCGTTTCAACCTTTCTTCACAGGGAAAGTGTTCCAACCCTTTAATCATTCTAGTTGCCCTTTTCTGCACTTTTTCCAATGCTAGAATATCCTTTTTGAGGTGCGGCGACCAGAATTGCACACAGTATTCCAAATGAGAACGCACCATCGATTTATACAAGGGCATTATGACAGGGCGACCTGTGGGCTTTTTTTTTTATCAGGAACTCCTTTGCCTATTAGGCCACACACCCCTGATGTAGCCAATCCTCCTGGAGCTTCCAGCAGGCCCTGGAAGAAGAGCCCTGTAAGCTCTTGGAGAATTGGCTACAACAGGGGGGGGGTGGCCTAATAGACAAAGGCGTTCCCGCTACAAAAAAAGGTCCCGTGACGGCAAACTATCTCTTTATGTCCCGTCTCTTCAAAACCCTGGGGACCGCCCAAACTTGGCTGCGCCATGACAGCCCTTTCCACCAACACCACCATCGACGACAGATCCATAAGGCAAGTCAGTGCTCCCTTTTCACCTACCTGGGGTCTGCCGGCGGGAGTAGGGCTTCGGGTCCTGAGCAGGCGGGGCCGATTCGCTGGGCGCAGCTTGCTGCTTGCTCTTGGTGATGGGCATCGGTTCCGGGAGCACTTGCTTCGGCATGCCTTTGAAGAACCAAGCCCCAGAGCGTTTCCACACCTGGAGGCAGACAGAGACCATAGGAGAGATGCACTCCTGGCTCACAGGCTCCAACACACCTCCCGAATGGGGGAACCAGAGGAAAGAACGACCCCCACCCTCGCAGGGCTGGCGTCACAGTGGGGGCAGGAGGTCCACAGCCCCGGCCGTGCTGCCTCCCCCAGATTACCCCCAGAGCTAGCAGGAGGGGATTCCCACGTTGCAGGGTCAGGCAGGCCAAAGAGAGGGCTTTGACCAAGAGCCCCCAAAATCATGGAGCTGCTGCGCCCCCCCCCCTTTTAGAAACTCTTCCCTACATACTGAAAAAAAGCTCAAGAGAAACAAGGTGAGGCTAGAAGGCTTCCCCATCATTTATTGTTTTATTTACATCTCTTATGCTCCTCCTTTCTCCCCTATGGGGAGGAGAAGAGGAAGAGAAAGAAGATATCGGATTTATATCCTGCCTTCTACTCTGAATTTCAGAGTCTCAGAGCAGCTCACAATCTCCTTTATCTTCCTCCCCCGCAACAGACACCCTGTGAGGTGGGTGCGGCTGAGAGGGCTCTCACAGCAGCTGCCCTTTCAAGGACAACCTCTGCTAGAGCTCTGGCTGACCCAAGGCCATGCTAGCAGGTGCAAGTGGTGGAGTGGGGAATCAAACCTGGTTCTCCCAGATAAGAGAGCTCTGGCTGACCCAAGGCCATGCTAGCAGGTGCAAGTAGAGGAGTGGGGAATCAAACCTGGTTCTCCCAGATAAGAGAGCTCTGGCTGACCCAAGGCCATGCTAGCAGGTGCAAGTGCAGGAGTGGGGAATCAAACCCGGTTCTCCAAGATGAAGAAGAAGAAGATATTGGATTTATATCCCGCCCTCCACTCCGAAGAGTCTCAGAGCGGCTCACAATCTCCTTTACCTTCCTCCCCCACAACAGACACCCTGTGAGGTGGGTGGGGCTGGAGAGGGCTCTCACAGCAGCTGCCCTTTCAAGGACAACCTCTGCCAGAGCTATGGCTGACCCAAGGCCATTCTAGCAGGTGCAAGTGGAGGAGTGGGGAATCAAACCCAGTTCTCCCAGATAAGAGAGCTCTGGCTGACCCAAGGCCATTCCAGCAGCTGCAAGTAGAGGAGTGGGGAATCAAACCTGGTTCTCCCAGATAAGAGAGCTCTGGCTGACCCAAGGCCATGCTAGCAGGTGCAAGTGCAGGAGTGGGGAATCAAACCCGGTTCTCCCAGATAAGAGAGCTCTGGCTGACCCAAGGCCATTCCAGCAGCTGCAAGTAGAGGAGTGGGGAATCAAACCTGGTTCTCCCAGATAAGAGAGCTCTGGCTGACCCAAGGCCATGCTAGCAGGTGCAAGTGCAGGAGTGGGGAATCAAACCCGGTTCTCCCAGATAAGAGAGCTCTGGCTGACCCAAGGCCATGCTAGCAGCTGCAAGTAGAGGAGTGGGGAATCAAACCTGGTTCTCCCAGATAACAGAGCTCTGGCTGACCCAAGGCCATGCTAGCAGCTGCAAGTGCAGGAGTGGGAAATCAAACCTGGTTCTCCCAGATAAGAGAGCTCTGGCTGACCCAAGGCCATGCCAGCAGGTGCAAGTGCAGGAGTGGGGAATCAAACCCGGTTCTCCCAGATAAGAGAGCTCTGGCTGACCCAAGGCCATGCTAGCAGCTGCAAGTAGAGGAGTGGGGAATCAAACCTGGTTCTCCCAGATAAGAGAGCTCTGGCTGACCCAAGGCCATGCTAGCAGCTGCAAGTAGAGGAGTGGGGAATCAAACCCGGTTCTCCCAGATAAGAGAGCTCTGGCTGACCCAAGGCCATGCTAGCAGCTGCAAGTAGAGGAGTGGGGAATCAAACCTGGTTCTCCCAGATAAGAGAGCTCTGGCTGACCCAAGGCCATGCCAGCAGGTGCAAGTGCAGGAGTGGGGAATCAAACCCGGTTCTCCCAGATAAGAGAGCTCTGGCTGACCCAAGGCCATGTTAGCAGGTGCAAGTGCAGGAGTGGGGAATCAAACCCGGTTCTCCCAGATAAGAGAGCTCTGGCTGACCCAAGGCCATGCTAGCAGGTGCAAGTAGAGGAGTGGGCAATCAAACCTGGTTCTCCCAGATAAGAGTCCGCACACTTCACCACACCAAACTGGCTTTCTGTTCTGAGGGACCCAGGACAGCCGACGTCATTCTCCTTTCCTCCATTTTATCCCCACAACAACCCTGTGAGGTCGGTTGGGCTAAGAGATTGTGACTGGCCCAAAGTCCCCCAGCGAGCTTCCACGGCAGAGCAGGGATTCGAACCTAGCTCTCCCAGATCCTAGTCAAGCACTACAACGCAACGGCTCTCAGGTGGTCTGCTTCTGGTTCCCTGTACATTTCTGGAGAGCATGAACTGATTTCTAGGGGAACCAATCAGAGCTCTTTCTCTAGCAGGAGCTCCTTTGCATATTAGGCCACACACCCCGATCTAGCCAATCCTCCAAGAGCTTACAGGGCTCTTATTACAGGACCTACGGTAAGCTTCAGGAGGATTGGCTACATCAGGGGTGTGTGGCCTAATATGCAGAGAAGCTCCTAATAGAAAAAGAGCCCTGCAACCAATAATCCAGATTTCAGGACAGAGGGCTAGCCTTCGGGTGCTCGTCCAGGAGAGATTTCCCCCGACACAACTCTCTCAACGAAACCTCCCCCAACCTGCCCGCCCCCATGACCCAGCATCGAAACACAAAACCAGCCAACAGCCAGACTTGCAGGGCACCTCCAGCACCGCAGCTTGTTTCCAGGGCCCTTGCATGGAACGAACAAGCCAGCCAGACCTCCCTTCTCAGCTGTAGCTCAAAGGAAGGCAGCGATACCCTGGCAGGGCCGCTGATGTGCCGCTGCGTGAACCAGGGACTGGGCCACGGGGGAAGCCGGCTCCCTGCAGCTATCAAGCCAAGAGAGGAGCACCACCTCTCCAGTCCGTGCACATTCGGCTGCAGAACTCACCCTGGGCTGACTTTCCAGGGGATGGAGGCCCTACTGGGCAGTGAAGGCTGCAGATTTATACCCCAGCCTTCTCTCTGAATCAGAGACTCAGAGCAGCTTACAATCTTCTATATCTGCTCCCCCCACAACAGACACCCTGTGGGGCGGGTGGGACTGAGGACAGTTCAAGGACAGTTCTGCGAGAGCTACGGCTGACCCAAGGCCATTCCAGCAGCTGCAAGTGGAAGAGTAGGTTCTCCCAGATAAGACTCCACACACTTAACCACTACACCAAACTGGCTACCTGTTCAGACCCTGGGGGGTACCACCAGTTGAGTCCTTTTTTGTAGCAGGACCTCCTTTGCATATTAGGCCACACACCCCTGAATGTAGCCAATCCTCCAAGAGCTTACAGGGCCCTTCGTACAGGGCCTATCGTAAGCTGCAAGAGGATTGGCTACATCATGAGGGCGTGGCCTAATATGCAAAGGAGTTCCTGCTACAAAAAAGGACTGAACTGGTGGTACCCCCAGGGCCTGAACAGGAGCCAGTTTGGTGCAAATATGCTACAAAAAAAGCCCTGCACTAGTTAAAGCATCTGGGGTCCTGGGAGAACCCTTGGAGAGCCACCGATGAGGGAGGGATGGGCAGAGACTCCGGCAGCTTCCTCTCTTCTTATGCTTGGGGAAAGCTTTGCTGAAGAGCCCGGACTGCGGATCACCGGCAAGAGCATCTGACCGGCTTGCCAAAGATCCCACGTTCGATCCTCAGCATCTCCGCTTAAAAGGACCAGGTAACGGGTGATGTGAAAGACCACAGCTTGAGACCCTGAAGCACCGCTGCCAGTCTGACTTTGACGGACCCAGGATCTGAGTCAGTACGAGGCCACCATTGATTATAGAAGGGGCCAGTGGTAGAGCAGTCGCTTGGCATGCTAAGGTGTCCCAGGTTCAGTCCCCAGCAGCATCTCCAGTGGAAAGGACCAGGCAGGAAGGGATGGGAAAGGCCCTTCTCTGCCTATGACCCTGGAGAGCGGCTGCCAGTCTGAGTAGACAAGATTGACTTTGATGGACCCAGGAGGGTCTGATTCAGTAGAAGGCAGTTTTATATGTTTCTACGGGGGAGGGACGGTGGCTCAGTGGTAGAGCATCTGCTTGGTAAGCAGGAGGTCCCAGGTTCAATCCCCGGCATCTCCAACTAAAAAGGCTCCAGGCAAGTAGGCGTGAAAAACCTCATCTGGAGACCCTGGAGAGCCATGAATGTGGCTGTGGCTCAGTGGCAGAGCATCTGCTTGGTAAGCAGGAGGTCCCAGGTTCAATCCCCGGCATCTCCAACTAAAAAGGGTCCAGGCAAGTAGGTGTGAAAAACCACAGCTGGAGACCCTGGAGAGCCGCTGCCAGTCTGAGTAGACAAGACTGACTTTGATGGACCCAGGGGGGTCTGATTCAGTAGAAGGCAGCTTCATATGTTCATATATATGAAAGGGATGCTGGCTCAGTGGTAGAGCATCTGCTTGCTAAGCAGAAGGTCCCAGGTTCAATCCCCGACATTTCCAGCTAAAAAGAGTCCAGGCAAGTAGGTGTGAAAAACCACAGCTGGAGACCCTGGAGAGCCGCTGCCAGTCTGAGTAGACAAGACTGACTTTGATGGACCCAGGGGGGTCTGATTGAATAGAAGGCAGCTTCATAAGTTCACTCAGGTCCTGGGTTCAGTTTCTGACATTTGCAGTAACAGACACTGGGAAGATCTTTTTCCATACAAGCTGCAGCCAATCAGAATAGGGGATACTGAACTAGATGGACCAATGTGCTGACATTATAAGGCATCTGTATGTATTTGCCGATGTATGTTTGTCACTGACATGATAAGGCATCTGTGCGTTTGTTTTTCAGCAGTAACGGTGCTGAAATAGTTCAATTTTGCAGCATTTATCTGGTCTGTGTTCCTCAACCTCAGAAAACTGTTCTTGCCTCCCCTCCCCTTCCCCCCCCCCATGCAAGCCTTGTCGCAAGGACTCACGCAGAGACGCAGGACAGCCTCCCAAAGCAGTCCCCAACTGACCTCTCTCTGTTCGATGCAAATCTTGCACAGCCAAATGGAATGGGGGCGGTTGTTGGTCGTCTGGATGCCGCATTTGGTGCAGACGTTCTGTGTCCAAAAAGAGAGCCACCGACACAGTGAGAAACCCCGAAACTCCCAAAACAAAAGCAGACTCCTGGGGTGCTCTATAGAGCTCTAGCCTGTGTTTAAAGGTCAAGGTAGTCCCCTGTGCAAGCACCAGTCGTTTCCGACTCTGCCGTGACGTTGCTTTCACAATGTTTTCACGATAGACTTTTTACAGGGTGATTTGCCATTGCCTACTCCAGTCATCTACGCTTCCCCCCCAGCAAGCTGGGGACTCGTTTGACCGACCTCGGAAGGATGGAAGGCTGAGTCAACCTGGAGCCGGGTACCTGAACCCAGCTTCCGCTGGGATCAAACTCAGGTCATGAGCAGAGGGCTCCGACGGCAGTACTGCAGCTTTACCACTCTGCCCCCCCCCCCAAAAAAAAGCTGAATCCAAAGAAGCTCTGACAAAGAGCTCTGAGCCTAATCACACACCTTGAAATGCGGGCGGCCAAAAGAAAAGATGACAAGCCCTCTCGCTGCCAGCTGACGGGGGGCGGGGTGTCAGCTTTCATATGCCATCTGTGCTGCGCAACCCAGGTGCGCGGGGGTCCGCTTTCTAGTTTAATTAAGAATCTTTTCCTTGTGCCGAACACTTGGCAAGGTGGCATTCCCTTTCAGGATGGCGAGGGAGCAGAGCTGTCTGGCGGGTGAAGGACAGCCTTGGAGAGCTCTTGTGGGCAGAGGGCCAGGTAAGAAGGGGGCAGGCTCCCCTCCCCCCAAACATTAAAACTGGAGCAGGGAGACCTGACTGCTCACACAAGTCAAATATGCCAGTTTAAGAACATAAGAACATAAGAGAAGCCATGTTGGATCAGGCCAATGGCCCATCCAGTCCAACACTCTGTGTCACACAGTGGCCAATATATGCGTGTGTACACACACACACACATATATATATATACACTGTGGCTAATAGCCACTGATGGACCTCTGCTCCATATTTTTATCCAATCCCCTCTTAAAGCTGGCTATGCTTGCAGACACCGCCACCTCCTGCGGCAGTGAATTCCACATGTTAATCACCCTTTGGGTGAAGAAGTACTTCCTTTTATCCATTTTAACCTGACTGCTCAGCAATTTCATGGAATGCCCACGAGTTCTTGTATTGTGAGAAAGGGAAAAAAGGACTTCTTTCTCTACTTTCTCCATCCCATGCAGAATCTTGTAAACCTCTATCATGTCACCCCGCAGTCGACGTTTCTCCAAGCTGAAGAGCCCCAAGCGTTTTAACCTTTCTTCATAGGGAAAGTGTTCCAAACCTTGAATCATTCTATTTGCCCTTTTCTGCACTTTTTCCAATGCTATAGTATCCTTTTGGAGGTGCGGTGACCAGAATTGTACACAGTATTCCAAATGAGACCGCACCATCGATTTATACAGTTTGGGCCAGTGAAGAAGAAGACTGCAGATTTATACCCCAACCTTCTCGCTGAATCAGAGACTCAGAGCAGCTTATAATCTCCTTTATCTTCCTCTCCCACAACAGACACTCCATGAGGTAGGTGGGGCTGAGAGACCTCTGACAGAAGCTGCCTTTTCAAGGACAACTCTGCAAGAACTACAGCTGCCCCAAGGCCATTCCAGCAGCTGCAGGTGGAGGAGTGAGGAATCCAACCTGGTTCTTCCAGGTGAGAGTCTGCACACTTAACCACTACACCAAACTGGCACCCTTCCACAGTGGTTGGGGGATTCGTCTCGATAGGGAGGGGATTTGATTTAAAGGGAAGAGGATTCATCACACACACACACACCAACTTTCTCATGACTGAAGTTTGAGCTCCGATTTCATTTGACTTCTCCTATGATTTCTTATTTTCATTGTTTCCTTGTGACAGATCCCCCCCCCAATAAAACATGCATTATTTCTTATTAATCACCATTATATTATAGGCCTATGATGATGCCCATGGCACATGTAAAACTCTGTGCCCAAACTACACAGCATTCAAGGGGGAACCAAACAAATCTACAAATCTGACAGGGAATGAGAACCAAAATTGATGCCCCAGATGTGAAGGAATCTGAAAAGAAACCAGATGAAAACTATTTGGTCATATACGGATGCAATCACACAGACCAATTGCCCACTAGGGCTTGTTCCAGGTGGAGAGCCCTTTTGCACACACACACACACACACACACACACCGGCGTTTCTCTCTGTTTTTGCACAAGCTGCCGCGGAGCTCTGAGTTGGCGCACCACTTTTCCACAGCAAGCAGAAACTGCTTGTAAGAGGATCTCGCTTGCTGCAGGAAAGTGGCGCACCGACTCACAGCTCTGGGGCAGCTTGTGCAAAAACGAAGAGAAGCGCCAGGAGCAAAGGGGCTCTCCACCTGGAATAAGCCCTAGTTGGAAATCGGTCACACACTAAATAATGCACTTTCAATGCACTTTCCAACTGGGACCGATTTCCCACTCACCTAGTTTCGGTCTTGTTGCTCCTTTTCCCTGCGGGGCTGCTGCTGGATTTCGCACAAGCTGCCTCGGTTTTCAGAGGATCAGTTTGGTGTAGTGGTTAAGTGTGCGGACTCTTATCTGGGAGAACCAGGTTTGATTCCCCACTCCTCCACTTGCACCTGCTGAGATGGCCTTGGGTCAGCCATAGCTCTGGCAGAGGTTGTCCTTGAAAGGGCAGCTGCTGTGAGAGCCCTCTCCAGCCCCACCCACCTCAAAGGGTGTCTGTTGTGGGGGAGGAAGGGAAAGGAGATTGTGAGCCGCTCTGAGACTCTTCGGAGTGGAGGGCGGGATATAAATCCAATATCATTATCATTATCATCCTGCCTGCTGCGGCGGGAACTTGAAGAGACTCGCTGGTCTGGGGCAGTTTGTGCAAAATCCAGCAGCAGAGGAGAGTGAGAGCGGCATAAGATTAAGTGGGAAATCGGTCTGGATTTTACCACATGAACTGGCAAAAAATCCAGTTGGAAAGTGCATTGAAAGCGGATTGAAAGTGCATTATTTTGTGTGTGTGATCACAGTCGCAAATATTGTTATTTAAATGAGACCTCGCGGGTGAAATCCCTGCCAAGAGCTCCCAACACCTAGGCTTGGCAACCTCCAGGTGTGATCTGGAGATCTCCAGCGATTGCATCTTCTCTCCAGATGACAGAGGTCTGTTTCCCTGAGAGAAAACAGCTGCTTTGGAGAGTGGATTCTACAGCATTATCTCCGGCTGGCCTCCCATCCTTTTCCACAAACCTCCAGGAATTCCCCAAACTCGAGCTGGCAACAACCCTAACAACAGGCCAAGGAGCCTATCCCTTCTCCTCCTGGGAGCTGAGCACCTTTCCTACGGAGGATCTGTCAGCACAGAGTTCGAGGTCCACTCGCTGAGTTGGGTGGGCCTGGTTACCGCAATTCGGCTTTTCCGGCCAAGCCAGGGGAGGGGTGTGAAGGCAGTGGGTGGGACGGAGCTTCCTACCTTTTTGCAGTCTTCACACACCACGCACGCAGACCCCAGGCGGCCAAACTGCTCCCCGCACAGGATGCAGCGGTTGACTCCATCGCCCGCCACGTTCCGGCGCATGTCCTCCAGGCGATTCATGAGACGCCTAAATAGAGATGAGAAATGACACCCCGAAGGTTAAGGAGTGCCGGTTAGTTAATAAGCAGAGCCTATTCAGACACAGGGTCCTTGCTGACATGGTACAGTCCTCTCATGGGACACAGAAGAGGAGGCTCATGTGTCAGCGCCTCAGCATCAGCCCTGTGGGAAAAGCTGGGGTCACAAGAGCGGGATGGAAAGCTGAGGTATCAGTATGCGTCCCCACGGCCCCAGATTAAACAGTGCGCAGGAACAACACGGCACAGCACGTCTCACCGTAGGACTGGGCCCCACAGCCCACTGGCGCCTGCACAGTCCTCTAAATCCACATCTGGGGAGGGAGTAATCTGTCACCGCTGCTCTAGGGCACGTTGGCAGGGAAATTTTGCATACATTAGCTCAGCAGTTCATCCAACGACACTGTATAGGAGGCCAATATTATTATTCCTGCATTGCAGATTGGGGATGGGGTTCAGTAGGGTTAGGGGCTGCTAGCAGAGAGGCTGGCCGAAGGCTCAAAGTCACCACTATGAATAGCAAGGCAGAGGGAGGTGATGGGGAGAGAGAGACAGAGAGAGATAGACAAACAAACAGACAGAGACACAAAGAGAGACAGAGAGACAGATAGGTCTATGTGGTATGGAGAACCACTGCCAGTATCCAAAGTTAAGAACACAAGAGAACATAAGAGGAGCCATGTTGGATCAGGCCAGTGGCCCATCTAGTCCAACACTCTGTGTCACAGAAGAACATAAGAGAAGCCATGTTGGATCAGGCCAGTGGCCCATCCAGTCCAACACTCTGTGTCACAGAAGAACATAAGAGAAGCCATGTTGGATCAGGCCAATGGCCCCTCCAGTCCAACACTCTGTGTCCCATAAGAACATAAGAGAAGCCATGTTGGATCAGGCCAGTGGCCCCTCCAGTCCAACACTCTGTGTAGCCCAGTGGTCAAAACCCAGGTGCCTTCAGGAGGTCCACCGGTGGGGCCAGAACTTCAGAAGCCCTCCTACTGCTGCCCCCCCAAGCACCAAGAAGGCAGAGCATCACTGCCCCAGGCATAATAACATCAGAGAAGACATGTTGGATCAGGTCAATGGCCCATCTAGCCCAACACTCTGTGTCACACAGTGGCCAAAGCCCAGGTGCCATCAAGAGGTCCATAGTGGGGCCAGAACTCCAGAAGCCCTCCCTCTTTTGCCCCCACCCCAAGAACCAAGAAGACAGAGCATCACTGCCCCAGGCATAAGAACATAAGAGAAGCCATGTTGGATCAGGCCAATGGCCCATCTAGTCCAACACTCTGTGTCACACAGTGGCCAAAAAATCCAGGTGCCATCAAGAGATCCACCAGTGGAGCCAGGGCACTAGAAGACCTTCCACTGTTGCCCGCCCCCCCCCCCCCAAAGCACAAAGAATACAGAGCATCACTGCCCCAGACAGAGAGATCCATCAATATGCTGTGGCTAATAGCCACTGATGGACCTCTGCTCCAGATGCTTATCCAATCCCCTCTTGAAGCTGTCTATGCTTGCAGCTGCCACCACCTCCTGGGGCAGTGAATTCCACATTTGGATGAAGAAGGACTTCCTTTTATCCGTTCTAACCCGACTGCTCAGCAATTTCATTGAGTGTCCACGAGTCCTCATATTGTGAGAGAGGGAGCAAAGTACTTCTTTCTCTACCTTTTCTATCCCATGCAGAATCTTGTAAACCTCTATCATAAAAAAAGAAAACGTTCACAAGCATACTTTCAGCGCACTTTCAGCAGTTCACAAGCATCCTTTGAGCAAGGAATCCAAAAGAAATTGGTAAAAATGCAAAGTCTCTCTCCCTTTCTCTAAACATGCCTTACCAGGTATTAAAATCCAGGCCAGGCTCTAGCTTAGATATTCTATTCTCTACAGAGTCACCATTACCTGGAAGTTCCCTCCATCTCTCCAGAAGAAGGGTCTCTACGCGCTCCTAGTTGTAGCACTCAAGGGAAAAAGAGCACCTCCCTCTTGCAAGGAGATTTTATCATTTCTGGTACTCTACCTACTTGGCTTTGGTCAGCCCAGATCAAGGAAGCTTTTCCTGTGACCGATTCCCCGCTAGCCTTCTGCCGCTCTCACTCTCCTCTTCTCCGTGGACTTCCGTCAGATTTCACACTATCTGCCCCAGGGCTGCAACTCACTCCGCCTCTTTTGCGCAGCAAACAAGATCCTCTAAAAACCAGTTTCTGCTTGCCGCCTGAAAAAGGCGAAGCTAGTAGTAGCCCCGGGGCAGATAGTGTGAGATCCGACGGAAGCCCCGCTGAGAAGAGGAGCGTCAGACCGGCATAAAGCTAGTGGGAAGTCGGTCCCTGTGTCCAAAAAGTTCCTTCCTCAAGCGTCTCTAGAATTCGACACTCCCCGCTCTCTGTTCCTTGCCTGAAGAAGGGGGAAGCTTGACTATCCAATTTTCACCAGCTCTATTAACACTTGTACGAAGGTGCGCTGAGGTAAGCCGGTTCTCTGCCCAGAGGAAGGAAAAAACTGTTAAAATGCAGAGTAGAGGCTTTGCTCCTTGCCAGCCTCCCAAGAGGAAACGCATTTCTTCACAATAACTCGCAAGAGCAATACCAGGGCACTGACACTGGCCAATCGACCCTGCCCCCTTTACGTTTTCTTAAGGACTTTGTGATTTTGGCATATATTGCTAATTGTGTGCGTGTAGATAACGTATGCGCATGTATGCACGAATGTGTGTGCTCCAAAATAATTGTATTCCGTCTGAAACAATGGCCAGACAAACTGAACATCCAGTCATGACCATCCAGCAGTGTGCACTGGAGCCAGGTTCTTCAGAACATGAGCAAAGTGCCTGTCCCTTGCCTGGAGGCTGGAGGAATGGCTCCTCCCAGAGTTGCCTCTCACAATTATGGGACGGTGGCTCAGTAGTAGAGCATCTGCTTGGGAAGCAGAAGGTCCCAGGTTCAATCCCCGGCATCTCCACTAAAAAAGGGTCCAGGCAAATAGGTGTGAAAAACCTCAGCTTGAGACCCTTGAGAGCAGGGGAGGGACGACGGTCCAGTGGTAGAGCATCTGCTTGGGAAGCAGAAGGTCCCAGGTTCAATCCCCGGCATCTCCACTAAAAAAGGGTCCAGGCAAATAGGTGTGAAAAACCTCAGCTTGAGACCCTGGAGAGCAGGGGAGGGACAATGGCTCAATGGTAGAGCATCTGCTTGGGAAGCAGAAGGTCCCAGGTTCAATCCCTGGCATCTCCAAAAAAGGGTCCAGGCAAATAGGCGTGAAAAACCTCAGCTTGAGACCCTGGAGAGCCGCGGCCAGTCTGAGAAGACAATACTGACTTTGATGGACCGAGGGGGTCTGATTCAGTATAAGGCAGCTTCATATGTTCATATGTTCAATTTTCAAATCATCCAGCCCCAAGGAGAGAATGCAATCCTGCGAACCCCTCGACCCAGTTGTTCTGGAGACCTTATCCACGGGGAGGAGTTCCGTTAAAGAAGATGTTCAGGAGAGCAGCCAGAGCCGCCTGCTTCCCAGCTAGGGTTCCCAACTTCAAGGGAGGGCCTGGAGATCTCCAGGTGATGGGGAATAGTGCCTCTGGAGAAAATGCCTACAGGCATTATACCCCGCCCACTGAGGTCCCTCCCCAAATCCCGCCCTCTCAATAGGCTTGCCAATCCCCAGGTCCCAGTGGGGGTTCTTCCGCTTTCCCAGGCTCCTTCCCGCCCCCAGTCAGCTGGCTGGCGGGGGGAAGCTCCGCCCCCAAAGCCGCCATGTGCCTTCCCATCTCCGGGGGCTTCAGGCTCAGATTGGAAAGGCTTCCTCTTGGGATGGCGCATCTGTCTTACTTTGAAGAAGTTGGCTGCAACTGGTGAGTAGAGAGGCCAATCCCGCACTTCAGTCACCAGAAACGGGGGGTGGGGAGGAGGAAATGTCTGCTGGGCCCTTCATTATTCCCTACATCGAGATCAATTCTCATAGGGTATAGTGGGGAATTGATCTGGAGGTATCGGGGGCTCTGGGGGGCTGTTTTCTGAGGTAAAGGCACCAAATATTCAGTATAGCATCTAGTGCCTCTCCCTCTCCCCAAAATACCCCCCAGGTTTCAAAACGATTGGACCAGGGGGTCCAATTCTACGAGCCCAAAAGAAGGTGCCCCTATCCTTCATTATTTCCTATGGAAGGAAGGCATTTAAAAAGGTGTGCTGTCCCTTTAAATGTGTTGGCCAGAACTCCCTCAGAGTTCAATTATGCTTGTCACACCCTTGTTCCTGGCTCCGCCCCCAATGTCTCCTGGCTCCACCCCCAAAATCCCCAGATATTTCTTGAATTGGACTTGGCAACCCCACCTCTCAAGGTTCCACCCCTAACATCTCAAGGGATTTCCCAACCCAGAAGCCCCAGAGTCCAGTTCTATCAGGGTTGCCAAGCTCCAGGTGGCACCTGGAGATTTCCCACACTGTTATAATTTATCTCCAGAGGAACAAGATCAGTTCCCTTGGAGAAAATGGCTGCTGTGGAGGGAGGATTCTCTGGCATTGTACCCTGCTGGTGCCCCTCACCTCCCCAAAGCCCCCTCCCCAGACTCCATCCCCCAAATGCCAGTGGATTTCCCCACCCAGAGCTGGAGGAGACTCCAGTGTCTATGCAGCACAACTGTGGGGAGGGGGACACTTCAGAATCCAAGGAAACACGAATTGGGCCTGCCACAAAGTCAATGCATTATTTATTCCTTTTCGGGGAGAGAGGGGAGGGAGGGCTGCCGGAGAGATTTCTCAGAGCTTCAAGCCTGCAGGAAACTTCAGACCTTCCTGCCAGGCCTGACCCAAATCTGACAAAGACGTTAAAACGGCACACGTGGAATGAGAACGGAGCTCTGCGCTTGCCGGAGTTTCCCCCAACAGCCGGGTGCTTGTAGCCCTCGGCCCAGACCCCAAACCCCTTTCCTGCCACGAGACTCACTCCTCACAAGTCTAAGCGCTGGCAAATGGCAATTCTTTGAGCACGTGCGGAGTGCAGAGGCGCGCACACACCCACACAAGCTGGGTAGCATCTCTGAGCAGGCGACAGGCCTCGCAGGGCTTCCGTGGGTGGCTGGGGCTAGGGCGGAGCTTCCAGCACCACAAGAGACGCCATTTGCAGGTGGGCTAGCTAGCTCGTTCTCTCAGCGGTCCGCACCAGTGCTTCCTAAATTGACGAGCCAGGACTGGTCCATGCGCAAATACAGCTGTGAGCATTTAACACCCATTTTGTGTCTCTGGCAGAAGCACATGAGCCAGAACGAGCCCTTCCCTCCAGTCCCAGGAAGCCAATGGTCCTGCCCCCACTTCCACCCCCAGCTTGTTGGTTTCCAACTCCTCCTAGGAACCAAAAATCCCTGCTCCTTAAGTGCAGGCTTCTGCTCCATCTCTAAGAAGAGCTGCCCTCCAAACCTTTTGCCTGCGTTTTTTCCGTGGTTAAATATTTATCATCGCAGCCCGAAGACGAAGGAAAGACCTGGCAGAACATCATGAGCATTTCATGCAGCATATTCCAGCTGACAGCAACAGAGCTGAATCGGAAACAGACACCAGTAGACAGGGGAGGGGAGGGGAGGGGGTCCCAGCGATAAGCAATGATCAAGACCACGGCCATTCAGAGGCAGCGTGATGGATGAAGAGTGTCAAACTAGTATCTGGAAGACCTGGGTTCAAATCCCCACTCCTTCCAAGCACTGGCATAAAATTTGGAAATCTCATGCCTTCAAAGCCACATATATCAAAATCAGGACCCAAATCCTTAAGACCCTTACCTGATGGTATACCACCCCCAATAAACTATTTTACATACTTCCTAACCTCTCTAGACTCTGCTGGAAAGGATGTAATGCTAGAGGAACTCAACATCATTGCTTGTGGCAGTGCCCTGCAGTCCAAACCTCTTGGGCCCAGGTACAAAGAACAATCTGGCAAATCCTTCATTTCTCATTCCCTCTACATTTTGAAAATGCAGTTTTAAACCTCCGGATACCTCAAATTCCTCATTTTTACAATTATGAGTTAGTTGAATATCTTTGTGCAGCTGCGTGACTGGAAATTGCTTCTAAATGGAAGTCTTCTAAGCCTTTATCTATTTTAAACTGGCATACCAAAATCCAAGTACTTTGCATGCTCGACAAAATTACTTACTCTCTTAAACAACAAAACTCAGACGTATACGAACTGAACTTTCTAAGAGGTGTGGCCTAATATGCAAATGAGTTCCTGCTGGGCTTTTTCTACCAAAAGAGCCCTGTGTGAAACCATGGTGATGGCAGGAGGTGTGGCCTAATATGCAAATAAGCTCCCGCTAGGTTTTTTTCTAACAAAAGAGCCCTGTGTGAAACAATAGTGATGGCAGGAGGTGTGGCCTAATATGCAAATGAGCTCCTGCTGGGCTTTTTCTACCAAAAGAGCTTTGTGTAAAACAATAGTGATGGTGGGAGGTGTGGCCTAATATGCAAATGAGCTCCTGCTGGGCTTTTTCTACCAAAAGAGCCCTGTGTGAAACAATGGTGGTGGCGGGAGGTGTAGTCTAATATGCAAATGAGCTCCTGCTAGGTTTTTTTCTACCAAAAGAGCCCTGTGTGAAACAATAGTGATGGCAGGAGGTATGGCCTAATATGCAAATGAGTTCCTGCTGGGCTTTTTCTACCAAAAGAGCCCTGTGTGAAACAATGGTGATGGTGGGAGGTGTGGCCTAATACGCAAATGAGCTCCTGATGGGCTTTTTCTACCAAAAGAGCTTTGTGTAAAACAATAGTGATGGTGGGAGGTGTGGCCTAATATGCAAATGAGCTCCTGCTGGGCTTTTTCTACCAAAAGAGCCCTGTGTGAAACAATGGTGGTGGCGGGAGGTGTAGTCTAATATGCAAATGAGCTCCTGCTAGGTTTTTTTCTACCAAAAGAGCCCTGTGTGAAACAATAGTGATGGCAGGAGGTATGGCCTAATATGCAAATGAGCTCCTGCTGGGCTTTTTCTACCAAAAGAGCCCTGTGTGAAACAATGGTGATGGCGGGAGGTGTGGCCTAATATGCAAATGAGCTCCTGCTGGACTTTTTCTACCAAAAGAGCCCTGTGTAAAACAATAGTGATGGTGGGAGGTGTGGCCTAATATGCAAATGAGCTCCTGCTGGGCTTTTTCTACCAAAAGAGCCCTGTGTGAAACAATGGTGGTGGCGGGAGGTGTGGCCTAATATGCAAATGAGCTCCTGCTGGACTTTTTCTACCAGAAGAGCCCGGTGTAAAACAATAGTGATGGTGGGAGGTGTGGCCTAATATGCAAATGAGCTCCTGCTGGGCTTTTTCTACCAAAAGAGCCCTGTGTGAAACAATGGTGATGTCAAGGGCATAGCCTAATATGTAAATGAGTTCCTACAAAAAAAAAGCCCTGGTAAGACTTTTTTTAAAAAAAAACACACACACCCTTAAGGCGGCAAGTGCAGCAAGGTGATGGAAGGGGTCGCTTATGAGTGGTATTTGTCAGGTAAGGAATTTGAGGTTCCAAGCAGAGAGAAAAAGTCTCTGAACTTGAAAAATCATCATTCTTGTTGTGCCTTTTAGGCACCCACTTCTTATGCATTAAAGTGCACATCGGTGGGACTCAGCAGCACAACCACAGGACTTCAGGGAAGTTGGGAAGGAGCCTTTTTGCCCATTCAGGCTTCTGAAGCTACAGTTGCCAACTCCAGGTTGGGAACTTCCTGAAGGTTTGGGCTTAGAACTCGGGGAGGTGTTTACAGCCCTGAAGCTCTGAAGTTCACAGAAAGTCCAAGAAAATGACATGCGAGATCCAGATGTGGTTACAAGGAGATTTTAATAAGTCATCAAACTTATAGAAACAACAGGCTAACTTCAGTCCACTGAGCCTTGAACACGCACACACGCAGTGAAACTAGCCAGAACTCAAGACGAAATACGATGCTAAAAGCCAAACCTCTTATACCGTAATTGCTGGCTACACATCAAGAATATCAACATTAAAGCTACATCCCTAAAAGCCAGGTCATATTTTGCACTTGGTACTCTGTGGCAGAGGCAAACAAGTCAGGTTTCAAGATAAGAACTGGGGAGAGCATAGGCTTGCCAGCTCCGACTCCAGAAATATCTGGGGACTTTGGGGGTGGGGCCAGGAGACTTTGGGGGTGGAGCCAGGAGCCAGGGTGTGACAAGCATGACTGAACTCCAAAGGGAGTTTAGGTCATCACATTTAAAGGGACCGCACACCTTTTAAATACCTTCCCTCCATTGGAAATAATGAAGGATAGGGCCACCTTCTTTGGGGCTCATAGAAGAGCCAGTTTGGTGAAGTGGTTAAGTGTGCAGACTCTTATCTGGGAGAACCGGGTTTGATTCCCCACTCCTCCACTTGCAGCTGCTGGAATGGCCTTGGGTCAGCCAGAGCTCTCTTATCTGGGAGAACCGGGCTTGATTCCCCACTCCTTCACCTGCAGCTGCTGGAATGGCCTTGGGTCAGCCAGAGCTCTCTTATCTGGGAGAACCAGGTTTGATTCCCCACTCCTTCACCTGCAGCTGCTGGAATGGCCTTGGGTCAGCCAGAGCTCTCTTATCTGGGAGAACCGGGTTTGATTCCCCACTCCTCCACTTGCAGCTGCTGGATGGCCTTGGGTCAGCCAGAGCTCTCTTATCTGGGAGAACCGGGTTTGATTCCCCACTCCTCCACTTGCACCTGCTAGCATGGCCTTGGGTCAGCCAGAGCTCTGGCAGAGGTTGTCCTTGAAAGGGCAGCTGCTGTGAGAGCCCTCTCAGCCCCACCCACCTCACAGGATGTCTGTTGTGGGGGAGGAAGGGAAAGGAGATTGTGAGCCGCTCTGAGACTCTTCGGAGTGGAGGGCGGGATATAAATCCAATATCATCATCATCATCATCATCATCATCATCATCATCATCATCATCATCATCATCATCATCATCATCATCATCATCTTCTTCTTCTTCTTCTTCTTCTTCTTCTTCTTCTTCTTCTTCTTCTTCTTCTTCTTCTTCTTCTTCTTCTTCTTCTTCTTCTTCTTCTTCTTCTTCTTCTTCATAGAACTGGACCCCCAGGTCCAACCTTTTTGAAACCTGGGGAGTGTTTTGAGGAGAGGCATCGGATACTATGCTGCAAATTTAGTGCTTCAATCCAAAAAACATCCCCCACCAGAGCCCTAGATACTCGCGGATCAATTCTCCATTATTTCCTATGGGAATCAGTCTCCATAGGGAACAATGGAGTGCCCAGCAGACATTGCCCTCCCCCCCCACCCCACTTTCTGATGACCCTGAAGCGGAGGGAGGGTCTCCAACCCAGGGGATCCCCTGCCCCCACCTGGGGACCGACAACCCTAAGACCCACATTGGCAAGAGAGCATGGTGGAGGGGTGGCCGCATGCAGAAGGTCCACAGTTCGATTCTTGGCATCTACGGATTCCGATTCATGGCATCTACGGATCCCAGGATCTCACAGGCTGGGAGAGCCCCTTCTGTGCATGAGACCCCAGAGAGCCCCATCCTTCCTGCTCAGCTTTAAAGGCACACATTTCAAAAACAGACCTGTTTGCAGGTTTCTAAACCTGTCAGAGCTCTAGACCTGCACGGTGACTGTGGGGCCGGGGCTTCCCCCGCCGGCCAGCTGGCTGGGGTTGGGGGGAAGCCTGTAAAAACGGGGGATCCCCCGCTGGGACCTGGGGATTGGGAAGCCTACTGACGTCGTCGGTGCGATGATGTCGCGCGGAAGTGACCTCACACAGGCAATGTTGCTCGCAGCTGCTCTAGGCATTTCCAGGAAAACGCCATGGTTTTCCCAGATGCTCTAGCCATTTGGGAGGGGAGAAACTCTATGGTACCTATAAGCAGGGGACTTGGCAACCATCCCTAGGAGGAGAGGGGGTAAGGAAGAAAGAGCACAATAAAACGTTGAGGTTCCAGAGTTCTGCCCCTGTGAGCTCCTGCCCCAAATGGGGCCTGACAGAGACTATACAGCAGGGCAGGGGTTGAGAAGGTGAGAGAGTGAGGCATCCCGCCATCCAGCCCACCCTCCAAAGCAGCTGTCTCTTCCAGGAGAACTGATCCTGATAGTCTGGAAATCAGTTGTAATTCTAGGAGATCTCCAGGCTCCCCCCGGGTGGTTGGCAACCTCAGCTTCCTTGTCTTTCCCCCCCCCCTCCACACACACACTCTCTAATCACCTCAGGGCTTTTTGTTTTCCACATGAGAAACTTGGAGCAGGGTTCCCAATTCCAGGCTGAGTAATTCCTGGGGATTCGGGGGGGGGGGTGGAGTCTGGGGAGGACGCTGTTCAGGAAGGTGAGGGAACTCAGCAGGGATGTGATGTCACAGAACCCGCCTCCAAAGCTGCCATTTTCTCCAGGGCAAATGATCTCTGCAGTTCTAATTCTGGGAGATGGCGTCCGTAATGTAGACATATGAACATATGAAGCTGCCTTCTACGGAATCAGACCCTTGGTCCATCTAAGTCAGTATTGTCTACTCAGACTGGCAGCGGCTCTCCAGGGTCTCAAGCTGAGATTTTTCATACCTACTTGTCTGGACCCTTTTTAGTTGGAGATGCCGGGGATTGAACCTGGGACCTTCCGCTTACCATGCAGGTGCTCTACCACTGGGCCACCATCCATCCCTAAAGTCAGTCTTGTCTACTCAGACTGGCAGCGGCTCTCCAGGGTTTCAAGCGGAGGTTTTTCACGCCTATTTGCCTGGAGCCTTTTTAGTTGGAGATGCCGGGGATTGAACCTGGGACCTTCTGCTTCCAAAGAAGATACTCTGCCACTGAGCCACACAGCCCTTCCCCATGAAGCTGCCTTGTACTGAATCAGACTCTTGGTCCCTCAAAGTCAGTATTGTCAACTCAGACTGGCAGCAACTCTCCGGGGTCTCCAGCTGAGGTTTTTCACACCTACTTGCCTGGACCCTTTTTAGTTGGAGATGCCGGGGATTGAACCTGGGATTTTCTGCTTACTAAGCAGATGCTCTACCACTAAGCCACTGTCCCTTTCATATATATGAACATATGAAGCTGCCTTCTACTGAATCAGTCCATCAAAGTCAGTCATGTCTACTCAGACTGGCAGCAGTTCTCCAGGGTCTCAAGCGGAGGTTTTTCACGCCTACTTGCCTGGAGCCTTTTTAGTTGGAGATGCCGGGGATTGAACCTGGGACCTTCTGCTTACCAAGCAGATGCTCTACCACTGAGCCACCGTCCCTCCCCTAGACGGATTTCCCCAGTGACTCAGCAGTACCAGGAGAGAAAAAGAACCTCTTCCTTTTTATCAGCATTTGGGGCAGGAGAGTAAAATGAGATGCTTCCCTCTTAAATGCGAGATTCAATTTTACGGCCACAGCGGGAAAGCAGACAAGATCCACTAGCAGCTGAGGCTGTGTGGGAGGCCTTGTTTGCTTTCAATTGAATTTTGCTGTGTTCCTCTTTCGATTTGGGAAACATGGGGCCGTCCAGCCAATTTTCGGCTTTTTTTTTTCTCTCTCTCTCTGCAAGGTCAAGTCACTCCTTCACTCTGCTCAGAAAACAATTTGGACTGAAGACAGCGAATGCATTCAGCAGCTGTTTGCTTTTAATGCTTACTCTCTTGGCTTGGAAGCCAATCAAACCAGAAATTAACTCCTCTTGCCCGAGATAATATTAAGGTAAAGGTAGTCCCCTGTGCAAACACCAGTCGTTTCCGACTCTGGGGTAACGTTGCTTTCACAACATTTTCACAGCAGACTTTTTACCAGGTGGTTTTGCCATTGCCTTCCCCAGTCATCTACACTTTCCCCCCAGCAAGCTGGGGACTCTTTTGACCGACCTCGGAAGGATGGAAGGCTGAATCAACCTGGAGCCGGCTACCTGAAACCAGCTTCCGCTGGGATCAAACTCAGGTCGTGAGCAGAGAGCTCTGACTGCAGTGCTGCAGCTTTACCACCCTGCGCCATGGGCTCTGAGATAATATTAGCAGCATTAAAAAAAAACAGCATGGAAGAACTGCTCAGAAAAGCTCAATGCAGCCTCAGGAGGTAGGCGGGAAGGAGGCGGAATCAGACCTACCCAAGGCAGGGGACGGAAGCTGTTTTTTCCTCGTCTCATCAGACTTAATGAAATAATTCAGTTATTGCAGCTTCACATGCCTGGTAGGAAGCAAGGAAAAGGGGGAGGCAGAGGGGGGGGTGACAAAAACGAAATCAGTGCAGCATGACGTAAGAACTATAAATGTATCTGAGAAGAATGTGCAAACCCTTTCTTGTGGGACAAAACGTGGGCCCGTCACCAGTGAATGCTGATTGATTGCACAACAGGGATATTTTATCCTGCTTTCTCCTGGCTGCCAACTGCCCTGGAGCATGCAGGCCCCTCGAGAACTGGAGTCCTGGCGGCGGATCGCCCAATGGGAATCGAGGCAATGCTGTGGCCAGTGTTTTTAAAAAGTTGGTGGTGAGTGTTGCCATTTATCAGTCACTAAGAGAGAGGAGGAGGAGGGGAAGGAGATTGGATTTATACCCTGCTCTTCACTCAGAATGACTTACAATCTGTTTCCTTTCCACAACAGACACCCTGTGGTGTAGGCGGGGCCAAGAACCGCTCTTGAGAGAACAGCTCTGTGAGAACTGTGACTGATACAAGGTCCCCCAGCAGGCTGCATGTGGAGGAGGGCTGGGGAATCAAACCCAGTTTTTTGTAGCGGGAACTCCTTTGTAGCCACGCCCACATGATGTAGCCAATCCTCCTGCAGCTTACAGTAGGCCCTGTACTAAGAATCCTGTAAGCTCCAGGAGGGTTGGCTACATCGGGGGGGGGGGGGTGGCCTCATATGCAAAGGAGTTCCTGCTACAAAAAAAAGCCCTACTTTTGAGCAGAAAAATAAAAACCACTCTTGGGTTGCCAAGTCTAGCTTGGAAAATTCCTGACTGGGGAGGGCAGAGTCTGGGGAGGGGAGGGAGGTCGGCAGGAATGTGATGACGAGTCCCTCTCCAAAGTGGGCATTTTCTCCAGGGGAGCCGATCTCAGTAGTCTGGAGAGCCAACTGAATTCTTTGAAATCCCCAGGCACCACCTGGAGGTTGGCAACCCTGAATCAATCTAATGGCATCATAAAGACTGATCAGGCCCCCCCAGGCTTCCTAAGCAAGAGCCCTCCAGATGAATGCACAGGGGACATGGCTGCCCACTGACCCTCCGAAGGCCTCCTAAAGGGCACACACAGTGCCTCCGGCATTTGCCCCCTGGGAATGTGGGCGTCGCCCTTTCTGGGAAGGTGCCACAAGACTCTTGTTTTGTAGCAGAAGGCAAACACGGAGTTTCCTTCCCATGCAGGAAGGAAAACCTCTCTGGCGTTTCCTTCCCATGCAGGAAACTCCCTTGCACGGAAAGAACTTGTTTTAGCCTGGAACATGGAAGACGCAAACACTGCTCGCTCCAGATGGAAAGAGAGAGCTGGAAATTAGGGTTGCCAAGTCCAATTCAAGAAATATCTGGGGATATTGACAATGGAGCCAGGAGACTTTGGGGGTGGAGTCAGGAGACATTGGGGGCGGAGCCAGGAGCAAGCTTGTGACAAGCACCATTAAACTCCAAAGGGAGTTCTGGCCATCTCATTTAAAGGGACCGCACACCTTTCAAATGCCTTCCCTCCGCTGGAAACAATGAAGGATTATTTTGGGGCTCATAGAACTGGACCCCCTGGTCCAATCTTTTTGAAACTTGGAGGGTGTTTGGAGGAGAGGCATCGGCTGCTATTCTGAAAATGTGGTGCCTGTATCTCAAAAAACAGCCCCCCCCCAAGAGCCTCAGATACCCGTGGATCAATTTTCCATTATACCCTATGGGAATCAGTCTCCCTAGGGAATAATGGAGTGCCCAGCAGACATTTCCCTCCCCTCCCCTGCTTTCTAATGACGGCCCCCAAACCGGGGGATCCCCTGCCCCCACCTGGGGATTGGCAACCCTACTGGAAATCCAACGTGCATCTTGAGACTAAACACTGCAGGTTCCACCTCAACGGGCAGGGGCGGAAAAGCAGGGACTCAGCTGCCACTGGCAACTAACCCCGGCCTCCTCCCGAGAAGTCGCTTCTCACTTACTTCTCCCGGTAGGAAATGGTGCAGTGCAGCAGCTGATGGCTGGGAAATAAGTCAAGTGAAGCAGCGGCTCTCTCCTCCCTTCGAACCCAGCCGGGGAGGGAGGGGGAGCAGGGAACGTATCTCGAGGGACCTGAAGGCAGGAGGCAGGCCTGCCAACACCACCTTGGCACCTCAGCACCCACACCCCACTCACACCCCCACTGCCCCAGCTCTTGGCAAGGAAGCAGGAGAAGAAAACGCCCTTTCTCTATCTGGCAGGAGGCTTCTGGGGGCAGAGGTGTTTTGCTTCGTTTTGCTGTCAAATCGCAGTTGACTTTTGACAATCCCTTCTGGTGTTTTCGTGGCAGGAGACATTCAAGATGATTCGGCACTCACCTTTCTCCGGGGCAGGCTTCCGTTTCTGGGCGGAGCAAACTGGCGATTTCGCACCAGTTGCTCCGCGCCGGCATTTTGCGTGGGGCAAACCCGCGATTTGCCCCGCCGCAGTGTAAACCTGAAAAAACAGGGCGGAATCAGCCTCAGAAGGGGTTTGTGATTGCCTGCCTCTGTATCGTGCCCAGGGTTCCCCCTAAGAATAAGAAGATATTGGATTTATATCCCGCCCTCCACTCCGAAGAGTCTCAGAGCGGCTCACAATCTCCTTCCCCTTCCTCCCCCACAACAGACACCCTGTGAGGTAGATGAAGATATTGGATTTATATCCCGCCCTCCCCTCCGAAGAGTCTCAGAGCGGCTCACAATCTCCTTTACTTTCCTCCCCCACAACAGACACCCTGTGAGGCGGGTGGGGCTGAGAGAGCTCTCCCAGAAGCTACCCTTTCAAGGACAGAGGCTCAGAGCGGCCCACAATCTCCTTTACCTTCCTCCCCCACAACAGACACCCTGTGAGGTGGGTGGGGCTGAGAGAGCTCTCCCAGAAGCTACCCTTTCAAGGACAGAGGCTCAGAGCAGCCCACAATCTCCTTTACCTTCCTCCCCCACAACAGACACCCTGTGAGGTGGGTGGGGCTGAGAGAGCTCTCCCAGAAGCTACACTTTCAAGGACAGAGGCTCAGAATGGCCCACAATCCTCTTTACCTTCCTCCCCCACAACAGACACCCTGTGAGGCGAGTGGGGCTGAGAGAGTTCTCCCAGAAGCTGCCCTTTTAAGGACAACCTCTGCCAGAACTATGGCTGACCCAATGCCATGCTAGGAGGTGCACATGGAGGAGTGGGGAATCAAACCCGGTTCTCCCAGATAAGAGTCTGCACACTTAACCACTACACCAAACAGGCTCTCCACACTAAGAAGAAGAAGATATTGGATTTATATCCCGCCCTCCACTTCGAAGAGTCTCAGAGTGGCTCACAATCTCATTTACCTTCCTCCCCCACAACAGACACCCTGTGAGGTGGGTGGGGCTGGAGAGGGCTCTCACAGCAGCTGCCCTTTCAAGGACAACCTCTGCCAGAGCTATGGCTGACCGAAGGCCATGCTAGCAGGTGCACATGGAGGAGTGGGGAATCAAACCCGGTTCTCCCAGATAAGAGTCCGCACACTTAACCACTACACCAAGCAGAGGTCCATCAGTGGCTATTAGCCACAGTGTGTATGTGTGTGTATATATTTATATTTATATATATATATATATATATATATATATATATATATATATATATATATATATATATATATATATATATATATATATATATATATATATATATATATATATATGGCCGCTGTGTGACACAGAATGTTGGACTGGATGGGCCATTGACCTGATCTAACATGGCTTCTCTTATGTTCTTATGTTCACTGCCACCACCGCGAGTGGCCAGAAGGTGGTATTGCAGCTTCCAAATCAGGACAGATCAGGGGATGCCGTGGACCAATAAGGACCTCCTGGGTCCTTTAAAGGAGTTGGCTCTGTCTAATGGCTCAGGTTAAACCACTCGCATGCCTCCAGCTCCAAGAAGCGGCAACAGCACTGGTCCCAGAAAGAACTGAAATATACAAGCTGCATTTTGTGCAAAGCGAAGATCGGATTTGTGTGAGCATGTTATGGAATGACTCCTGAGGACACTGACCGGTGAAACACTCTCTAGAGCTAGTGGAAATGTCAAGGAACAATTCTTCTGCAAGAATAGCATCGTTTCTGGATCAGAGTCTATCGATCTCCAATTCAGGAGAAATTGTGTATGGACTTGAGCGCCTCTGCGTTGAATGAAATTATTGGAAATGGCTACTACACGGAAGCGGAAGCGGCTATTTTGAATAATTGAAAGCGAATCTTTTGTAATTAGGATTTATTGATAAATACTTTTGTATTTCCACATTGCCTTCGAGCGCAATGAAATGGATTGAAATGATATGATATTGACCAGTTTGTAAGGGCACTTATTTTGCAGTTTATAGGCACAGTTGTTTTGGTCTTCCTTGCTTCACTGTGTGATCCTGTTGCTCTTGTTTGGCTTTTGGGGGATATAAAGCAGATGGACCCGTCCTTTCCAACTGGGTTATAGCATCACTCTAAGACTGCCAACCTCCAGGTGAGGCCTGGAGTTCTCCTGGAATTGCAACCAAACACCAGAGCCCCCGATCCAGCAGCTTTAGAGGACAGACTGGATTGTGAGTCTAGGTGAAATCCCTCTCCAAATTCCCCCTTCCAGAAATCTCCAGGAATTTCGCCAGGCAGAGTTGGCAGCCCTAAAACACCTAAACTTCCTGGCCAGTCAGGACATAACCGAAGAGCTGCTGCGGGGGAGGGGGGAGCTGCTGGCTTCTGTGTTCTTCTAGGGAAGGGGGGGCCAAACTTGGTTAATGTAAGAGCCACATAGAATAAATGTCAGAAGTTTGAGGGGAGGGAGGGAGGAAGGACAGCAAATACCGTAGATGGGGGAAGGGGAGGTGGAAAGAAAGCAACTTCAACTTTAAATGCATTTTCCAAGCTGCTGGCTGGCTTGGCAAAGGGATTTAAAGAGACAAATGCCTTCTTCAAGCTGGCCGACAGGGCAATGGAGGCTTTGAGAGCCACACAATATGAGTGAAAGAGCCACAGGTGGCTCCCAAGGCACAGGTTGGCCACCTCTGCTCAAGAGCCTCAAGATATGAATGTCAAATATTTGAGAGCTGGAGGGAGGAAGGGAAGGGAAGGAGGGAGGCAGGGAAGGAGGAAGGAGGGAAGGAGGAAAGGAAGGAAGGAGGAGAGGGAAGGAAAGTTGGAAAGAAAGCAACTTTAAATGCATTCTCCAAGCCGCCAGCTTGTTTAGCTTTGGGAAGTGATTCAAAGAGACAAATGCCTTCTCCAAGCTGGCTGATGGGGGGGCGGGGTGGGCCATGCCTGTTCTAGGGCCAGGCCTTGAAACTAGGTGGGCAGCCTACAGGTGGTGCATGAAGATTTCCTGCTATTCCATTTGACCTCTAGATGACCAAGATCATCCTGCTAGGAGAAGACAGCTGCTTTGGAGGGTGGACTGTAAGGCTGCGGTCCCTCCTCCCCCCAAGCCCCACCCTTCTCTGGCTCCACCCCCAAAATCTCCAGGTATTTCCCAGAGCTGGCAGCCCTACCTGAAACACGTGAAGTTGGGCACCGGGCAAATAAATGATTTTTAGGTGAGGTGCCGAATATATTCTGAAGGTGTTTACTGGCCAGTTTCTCTGTTTCATTGCTGCTGGCTGCATCATTGTATGGATCAATTTCCCCCCCTCACCTGCTAACTGGGTTGCAGCTGCTGACATTTTCTGGAACAGAGTCTCTATCCTATTGTGTCGATTTCACACTTTTAGAAGCACCAAGCCTTGTTTGGAGCGCTTTTCGAGTAGACAAATCCAACCAATGACATTTTAAAAACAACCTGGCTTTTACCCGATAAATCAATGACATTTAAACTCCGAAGTGCATATCACCTGAAGCTCAGCCACAGATACTGAAGGACCCCCAAGGAACTCACAACAGACCAGGCACAAAGTAGGAGGAAAGGCCGAGGAGCATCACGCTGGAACCAAAAGAGCCTTAAAAAAGAACATGGAGAGCCAATCCTTCGCTCTTAGCCTCACCGGTTCACATGCAGCCTCATGAATTACAGCTATTGTTGGTCAGCCAATCAGTCCCTTCTGCCAACTCCCGCTACATAAGAGGTGACCACAACAGGTACCTAAATTGTGTCTGCTTCACTGAGACTGGACAACTCTTGTTTTCTTTCTGGCCCTGTTTTATCCATATTTTGGGGGATGATTTCTGAAACTCTTGTCCACATGCATGAATATAAACTATCACTGCCTGGATCCCTTACCATACCTCCACCACCATCCCGATAAGAATGCCTGCAGCATCTTCTATCCCGCAAATAAATCCACAATGCGCAATTGAGCATTCTTCTGTTTATGTTTCCTAAGAACATTAGCAGGGTCTAACATGCCTCGGTTCACAGCTTCCAGTATAGGACAGATGGAGTGCTGCCCAGGAACCGAACTCTGGGGTTCACCCCACACTCTTTAGACCCACCCCATGGCCAACCTTGCTTAAAGTAAGAGCCATACAGAAAAAACGTCAGATGTTTGCGAGCCCCAGGAAAGGAAAAGGGAAAGGTCCCCTGTGTAAGCACCAGTCGTTTCCGACTCTGGGGTGATGCTGCTTTCACAACGTTTTCACGGCAGATTTTTTACGGGGTGGTTTGCCATTGCCTTCCCCAGTCATCTACACTTTCCCCGCAGCAAGCTGGGTACTCATTTTACCGACCTCAGAAGGATAGAAGGCTGAGTCCACCTCGAGCCGGCTACCTGAAAACCCAGCTTCCGCCAGGGATCAAACTCAGGTCAAGAACAGAGCTTAGGACAGCAGTACTGCAGCCTTAACACTCTGCGCCACGACGTGAACAAATATCTTTTGCGAGCCCCGAGACATGAACAAATATCACAGACATGTCTTTATTAAAATCGTTAATACTTTCTTTGTGCAGAAAGATAAAATACGCATGTATGCACTTTACAAACACAACTGTACTAGAAAGAGACTTTTTTCAAAACAAAAGCTGGGCATAACAGTCCCCATAGAACCAGCATAGAGAAAGATTAAGGAATTTTTTTTTTTTTGCACCAATGGGAGAAGGAAACACACATGTACCGTAAAAACCACTGGCCACTGTTAGCATCATTATGCATCTCTCCTTGCCTCGACACCAAGGTTAGTAAATACAGCTCCTACAAGAGCTATGAAACTTGCACTGCCCTCTTTAATTCTGTCCCTCTTTCCAGTGGCTCCCTCGGCCCTTGCGCTCTCTTTCCCTGCTCTAGGTCTCCAGGAGACCTCTGTGGTGGAAGAGAGCTTGCAAGCCTGTTTGTCTCCCCCTCCATCTCCACTGCACATACAATGGAAATAGTCACCTACCTATGGTTCAGCGCTCAGAGGCTGGCTGAGGTCCTGATGCTAAGCATGCTTCCTTGAGAGTAAGCCTGCATTAAGTTCCTCTTCGACCTCTGGGAGCCGCACAATGTGTGTGAAAGAGCTGCCAGTGGCTCCCAAGCCACAGTCTGGCCACCCCTGGTCTACACTAACCAGCAAAGACTCTCCCGGGTTTCAAATGGAAACCTTTCACCTTATCTTCTGCCTGATCCTTTGAGTTGTCAGCGCCAGGGACTGTACTTGGGACCTTTGGCGTGCAGACCTGATGCTCTTCCCCCCGTTCATTTTTTCCCCAAGGTAACAGCAATGCTCAAGGGGGCGTTTTTATGTAGCCACACCAGGAAGGTGGAAGGGCTTCATCTTTTTCCTTCCCCCACCCGTCCCGATCCACATCAGCACCCCCCTACACAAACAACAGCTATAAACCTCCTAATCACCCTGGGAAAGGAAAGGAAAGGTCCCCTGTGCAAGCACCAGTCGTTTCCGACTCTGGGGTGACGTTGCTTTCACAACGTTTTCACAGCAGACTTTTTACGGGGTGGTTTGCCATTGCCTTCTCCAGTCATCTACACTTCCCCCCAGCAAGCTGGGGACTCATTTGACTGACCTCGGAAGGATGGAAGGCTGAGTCAAGCTGGAGCCGGCTATCTAAGCCCAGCTTCCACCAGGATCGAACTCAGGTCATGAGCAGAGAGCTTCGTCCGCAGTACTGCAGCTTTACCACTCTGCGCCACGGGGCTCATTTAAAGACTATAGGAAAGGAATGGTCCCCTGTGCAAGCACCAGTCGTTTCCGACTCTGGGGTGACGTTGCTTTCACAACATTTTCACAGCAGACTTTTTAGGGGGGGGCGGGTTGCCATTGCCTTCCCCAGTCATCTACACTTTCCCCCTCAGCAAGCTGGGCACTCATTTTACCGACCTCAGAAGGATGGAAGGCTGAGTCAAGCTGGAGCCGGCTATCTGAACCCAGCTTCCACCAGGATCGAACTCAGGTCCTGAGCAGAGAGCTTCGTCTGCAGTACTGCAGCTGTACCACTCTGCGCCACGGGGCTCATTTAAAGACTATAGGAAAGGAAAGGTCCCCTGTGCAAGCACCAGTCGTTTCCGACTCTGGATGACGTTGCTTTCACAACGTTTTCACGGCAGACTTTTTACCGGGTGGTTTGCCATGGCCTTCCCAGTCATCTACATTTTCCCCACAGCAAGCTGGGGACTCCTTTGACCGACCTCAGAAGGATGGAAGGCTGAGTCAACCTCAGGCCGGCTACTTGAATCCAGATTCCACCGGAATCAAACTCAGGTCGTGAGCAGAGAGTTCAGACCACAGTGCTGCAGTACTGCTGCTTTACCACTCTGCGCCACAGGGAGTGGTCACTCTGCGCCACCCTGGAGGGATCCCGTAATGGATCTTCCCAACTTTGCCGGGATTTGGTGGGTTGTGCGAAAAGTCCTTCACAGGGATTCGCACCCACCCCACCCCAGTCCTGATTCTCTCCCACAATTCAGGATTTTCTGGTAGGAAAAAAAGCCCGTCAGGAACTCATTTGCATATTAGGCCACACGCCCCCCCTAATGCCACAGGAAGTGACATCACCCATTCAGTAGGTTGCTTTCCGCATATTGACACAGAAGAGTACAGCTGCATTTCACATATGTGTGTTCTTCTCACACAGCCCAATGGGAGACCTTGTTGCATTCCCCCTCCCCCCGCAACAGGGCTGGAGAGAGACAGCCATGTGCAGCATAGTAGGGAGTGGTAGGCCAGCTTCTCCCAGGAGGGGGTGCTCATGGATGGCTCCACATCTCTCACTCTTCACAAGCCTGTCGGCGGCTGGAGGCGGCAGAGAGGAAGACGGTCTGGGAGCACGTGGCTGACAGGTGCCATCCCTCTGCACTGGCCAAGCCAGTCTGAACTGCGTTCCAGTGCGTTCCTGCTCAAAACAAAAAAAGCGCCCTGCCACAATGCCCAGCTCTAAAAGGGCCCCTTCTCACCCGATGCGTTCCTGCTCCATCTCCTCCATCTTCTCCGCTCGAGCGATGACACTGTTGATGATCTCCTTCTCCTCATCTGTCAGCTCGTCGTTCTTCCGCCCGCGCTCCGGCTGGTTCCCGTGGACCGACCAATTGCCGGAGGCCCTGCAAGGCACACAAAGGTAGGTTGAGAGCACAGAAGTCATGAGGTAGACGTTGGATTGAATCCTGCAGACCTGGACTGCTAATGGTGGTGTGTCCCCATCCCCCGCTGCATCAGCAGCACAGTCCTCAAAGGGAAGGACTGTACTAAGAACTCTTGAAGCTGGCTATGCTTGTAGCCGCCACCACCAGCTCCTGTGGCAGTGAATTCCACATGTTAATCACCCTTTGGATGAAGAAGTACCTCCTTTTATCCATTCTAACCCAACTGCTCAGCAATTTCATCGAATGCCCACGAGTTCTTGTATTGTGAGAAAGGGAGAAAAGTACTTCTTTCTCTACTTTCTCCATCCCATGCGTAATCTTGTAAACCTCTATCATGTCACCCCACAGTCGACGTTTCTCCAAGCTAAAGAGCCCCAAGCGTTTTAACCTTTCTTCATAGGGAAAGTGTTCCAACCCTTTAGTCATTCTAGCTGCCCTTTTCTGCACTTTTTCCAATGCTATAATATCCTTTTTGAGGTGCGTTGACCAGAATTGCACACAGTATTCCAAATGAGAACACACCATCGATTTATACAGGGGCATTATGATACTGTCAGTTCTCAAAGGGAAGGCTGCTTGCAGAAAGCTCAAAAGCAGCAGGAAAGGTCTGCAGAATCCAACCCATTACCTAGAACTACAGAACCCAGTCTAACACGTGGGTATAATTATTCTGCCCAAACAATTAGTGAGTTCACCAGACATATAGAAGAACCTAAGAAATGCCCTGCTGGGTTGAACCAAAAGTCCAGCTAGACAGATTTCCACCAGTGGCAACCAGATTTCCACCAGTGCTTCCCCAGGGCCCACAAGTGGAGTCAAACAGGTCACACCTGAAACAGGTATTCAAAGGTCTGCTGAGCTGGAATTACTTCTCCAGTAGGAGAGCCAGTTTGGTGTAGTGGTTAAGTGTGTGGACTCTTATCTGGGAGAACCGGGTTTGATTCCCCACTCCTCCACTTGCACCTGCTGGAATGGCCTTGGGTCAGCCATAGCTCTGGCAGAGGTTGTCCTTGAAAGGGCAGCTGCTGTGAGAGCCCTCTCCAGCCCCACCCACCTCACAGGGTGCCTGCTGTGGGGGAGGAAGGGAAAGGAGATTGTGAGCCGCTCTGAGACTCTTCGGAGTGGAGGGCGGGATATAAATCCAATATCTTCTTCTTCTTCTCCTCTCCAGACTACAGAAATCAGTTCCCTTGGAGAAAATGGCTGGTTTTATTTTATTCGGGGTGGGGCACTGTGGCACTGTTCCTCACGGAGGCTCTGTCCTTCCCAGACTCCATCCACAAATCCCCAGGAGTTTCCCATCCTGGTGCTGCAACCCTACACCGACATCACCGGTGCGATGACACCACCAGGAAGTGATGTCATCGCACTGGCGATGTCACACGCACGGCCCTCTAGGCGTTTCCAGGAAAACTCGATGGTTTTCCCAGATGCTCTAGCCACTTGGGAGGGGAAAACTCTATGCTACCTATTGTACCATAAGGTTTTCCCTCCCAAATGGCTACAGCATCTGGGAAAGCCATCGTTTTCTCCCAGAAACGCCTAGAGCGGCCGCCACACAACAGTAACAGCGCAATGACGTCAATCCGGGTGACGTCATCGCAGCGGCGACGTCAGGAGAGGTTCCCCCGGCCAGCCTACTGTGGGCCAGTGGGTTGGGAACCTCCCAGGTGGGGGAACCCCCGCCCGGACCAAGGGCTTGGCAGCCCCACCTGGTGACTCTACTGCAGGGGTGGCCAACGGTAGCTCTCCAGATATTTTTTGCCTGCAACTCCCATCAGCCCCAGCCAGCATGGGAGTTGTAGGCCAAAAAACATCTGGAGAGGCCGCCCCTGTTGGCCGCCCCTGCTCTACTGGGAACAGCACGATTGCTGTCTGAATGGCCTGTACGGGCGAGCAGTTGGCCGATGCTGCGCAGTCTTTACTGGCTACCAATTGAGTACCGTATCCGCTTTAAGGTTTTAACATAAGAACATAAGAGAAGCCATGTTGGATCAGGCCAACGGCCCATCAAGTCCAACACTCTGTGTCACACAGTGGCAAAAAATTTTATATACACACATACACTGTGGCTAATAGCCACTGATGGACCTGTCCTCCATATTTTTATCTAAACCCTTCTTGAAGGTGGCTATACTTGTGGCCGCCACCACCTCCTGTGGCAGTGAATTCCACATGTTAATCACCCTTTGGATGAGGAAGTACTTCCTTTTATCCGTTTTAACCTGTCTGAGTTTTAGTTTTAGTATTGACATTCAAAGCCTTGCGCGGCCTGGGACCGGCATGCCTGCGGGAACGTCTCTCCCCATATGAGCCCTGGAGGTCGCTACGATCGGCCGGCCAACACCTTCTGACCACCCCTGGCCCAAAGGACGTCCGGCTTGCCTCGACCAGGGACAGGGCTTTTTCAGCCGTGGCCCCGACCTGGTGGAATCAGCCCCCGGTGGATTTGATTGTTTTATTGTGTGGGAAGCTGCCCTGAGCCCACCATTGGTCCCAGGTCTGATGAAGACTGGAAAGAAACAAGTAATCGATTGGCTTGTCACCACACTACTTTGGGACTTGAATGTACATGTTTTGGACATTTGGAGTGGTTTCTATATAATTCTTAGTAAATTGGTCACTAGCTTGTATTTTTTTGTTGTGTTATCCATTATAGTGACCTCTCTCGGATTGTATTTAATCTCCAGTTGGGGGCGGGGGACCCCGTGGTTTGGAGGCTCTCCCTCTACTTCAGGGTCATCAGAAAGCAGGGGAGGAGATCTAAGATTCTGGGATATGACTTCAAGAAAGTAGCAAAGACTTTTCTGTTGGGATTACAAATGGAAAAATTTCCAAAAGAAGATAGAACTTTAATTTGGCACTTGCTCTCAGCTGCTAGGACATTGTATGCGCAGTTGTGGAAGCAAGAAAAAATATCAGAGAAATGGGATTGGATTGTGAAAGTTTTATCGTGGAGTGAGATGGATAAACTAACAAGAATTCTATGATTTGGAAGTGTTTAAAAGGGAATGGAAGAAATTTAGAGGTTATGTAGAGAAAGAATGGAACGGAAAAAGACATTGGACAATTTTTTAATAATGAGTATTAGAAAAAAGGTAGAATATGAATTTAGATTGTTATAGTTAAAGGTACCTTTATAAGTGAACTTGAAGTATATAACTTCGGCGGGAGTCTAGAAATGGAGGGAGGGGGGATTAGAAAATATCATATGGGTTAGGGATAGAGATGATATAAATGGATATTGTTACCATATGCTATCAATAAAACTGTTTAAAACCAAAGAAAGCAGGGGAAGGGAATTGACACTGGGCACTCCATTATACCCTGCGGAGAGTCCCCATAGGGTATAATGGAGAATTGATATGTGGGTGTCTGGGGCTTAGGTGGGCTGTTTTTCTAGGTAGAGGCGCCAAATTTTCAGCATAGCATCTGGTGCCTCTCCTCAAAAAAAAAGAAAACCACCCATGTTTCAAAAAGATCGGACTAGGGGTCCAATTCTATAAGCCTCAAAAGAAGCCTCTATCCTTCATTATTTCCAATGAAAGGAAGGCATTTAAAAGGAGCGTGGTCCCTTTAAATGTGCTAGCCAGAACTCCCTCAAGAGTTCAATTATGCTTGTCACAGCCTTGCTTCTGGCTCCACCCCCAAAGTCCCCAGATATTTTCCGAGTCAGACTTGGCAACTCTACTGCAAGCTGGCAACTCTACAGAGGGTTGCCAGCTGTGGGTTTAGAAATGCCTGGACTTTTTGGAGGGTGGAGGTTGAGGGAAGGTGGGCTTTGGGGTGGGCTTTATCAGGGTATAATGCATAAGCCTCCACCCCCCCCCCCAAGGCAGCCCTTTTCTCCAGAGAAAATGATCTCTGTCGTCTGCAGAGAAGCTGTCATTGTAGGAGATCTTCAGACCCCGCCTGGAGGTTGGCAAACCAACAGAGTTGGAGCACTAACGCCAAGGAGGGGGTGCTGGCTGCCTCGGGCCCCCTCAGCTGAGCAGGAGCCTGGAAACTCAGCGCCCTCCTCATTTTCCCCTCGCCTACTAAAAGCAGCCTTTGTAGCATCGGCTGATGGATCACTGCTTTCCGCATCGACTCAGCTCCTGCAGCTGCCATCACTCCGTCTGCGGGCAGCCCTCGGCTCGAGGGAGACAGCTGCTGCCACAAACGACTTAATACAGCAGGAGACAAGAGCGATGCCGCTCGGCAGCGAAGGCAGGAGGAAAGTGGCAGCATCTTGGAACGCAACCCAGGCAGCACTCCAGGCTCGCGAAGCAGGCAGCGGAACGGGCCTGAAAGGCTGCTTCACCCATCACAAAATGGCAGACTCAGGTTTGCCTCTGGACAGGCCAGGCCCAATTCTCGGCAGGAAGCCTGTGGACTTCTCTCAGCCAGGTTCCCTGCAATTATGCACATAAGAACATCAGAGAAGCCATGTTGGATCATGCCAATGGCCCATCCAGTCCAACACTCTGTGTCACATAAGACAAGCCATGTTGGATCAGGCCAGTGGCCCATCCAGTCCAACACCCTGTGTCACATAAGAACATAAGAGAAATCATGTTGGATAAGTCCAGTGGCCCATCCAGTCCAACACTTCTGTGTCACATAAGAGAAGCCATGTTGGATCAGGCCAGTGGCCCATCCAGTCCAACACTCTGTGTCACATAAAGCCCTATATGGCCTGGGACCTGCCTACCTGAAGGACCGTCTCTCCCCACACGTTCCCCAGAGAGTACTGAGGTCTGGGATGCAAAACCTTCTCACCATCCCCGGGCCCAAAGAAGTCCGTCTCAAGACAACTAGAGACAGGGTCTTTTCTACAATGGCCCCCACATGGTGGAACCAGCTGCCGGAAGAGGTGAGGGCCCTGCGGGATCTTACTCAGTTCCGCAGGGCCTGTAAGACAAGCCTCTTCCGGTTAGCCTACGCCTGACTAGATAAATGTAGCTTATCAGACTTCAGTGAAATATACTGTATAGTTTTAACGTTAAGATTTTAAGGTTTTTAGGTTTTAAACGCTTCGACTTTTTTTAATGTAATAACTTTGCACTCTGTTTATTGTTTTATCATTTGTTGTGAGCCGCCCTGAGCCATTTTATGGGAAGGGCGGGATATAAGTCATAGAATGAATGAATGAATGAATGAATGAATGAATGAATGAATAAATAAATAAATAAATAAGAGAAGCCATGTTGGATCAGGCCAGTGGCCCATCCAGTCCAACACTCTGTGTCACATAAGAACATGAGAAATCATGTTGGATCAGGCCAGTGGCCCATCCAGTCCAACACTTTGTGTCACATAAGAGAGGCCATGTTGGATCACAGGCAGTGGACCATCCAGTCCAACACTCTGTGTCACATAAGAACATCAGAGAAGCCATGCTGATTCAGGCCAGTGGCCCATCCAGTCCAACGCTCTGTGTCACATAAGAACATAAGAGAAGCCGTGCTGGATCAGGCCAATGGCCCATCCAGTCCAACGCTCTGTGTCACATAAGAACATAAGAGAAGCCGTGCTGGATCAGGCCAATGGCCCATCCAGTCCAACGCTCTGTGTCACATAAGAACATCAGAGAAGCCATATTGGAACAGGCCAGTGGCCCATCCAGTCCAACACTCTGTGTCACATAAGAACATCAGAGAAGCCATTTTGGATCAGACCAGTGGCCCATCCAGTCCAACACTCTGTGTCACATAAGAACATCAGAGAAGCCATGTTGGATCAGGCCAGTGGCCCATCCAGTCCAACACTGTGTCACATAAGAACATAAGAGAAGCCATATTGGAACAGGCCAATGGCCCCTCCAGTCCAACTCTCTGTGTCACATAAGAACATCAGAGAAGCCATGCTGGATCAGGCCAGTGGCCCAGTCCAATACTCTGTGTCGCACAGTGGCCAAATATATATATATGTGTGTGTGTATAGATGTTCCCAGAATCTAAATTGTCTATGAAAAGACATCAGGTTTGCTCCAGCCAGCTTTTTCACTGAATCAGGCCTAGTTTCCCTCCTTGCTTCGAGAATGACCAAATTGGGAGGGCTTCTGGAGTTCTGGCCCCACTGGTGGACCTCCTGATGGCTCCTGGGTTTTGGCCACTGTGTGACACAGAGTGTTGGACTGGATGGGCCTTTGGCCTGATGTCTTCTCTGATGTTCTTAAAAGTCTCAGGCACTTCAGGTTTAGAATCTTAGAGTTGGAAGGTACCTCTAGAGTCATCTAGTCCAACCCCCTGCACAGTGCAAGAAACCCACAAATACCTACCCCAAATTCACAGGATCTTTATCGCTGTCAGATGGCCATCCAGCCTCTGTTTAAAAACCTCCACGGAAGGAGAGCCCACCACCTTCCCAGGAAGCCTGTTCCACTGAGGAATCGTTCTAACGGTCAGGAAGTTCTTCCTAATGTTGAGCCTGAAACTCTTTTGATTTAATTGTCAAGGACCTGCCTACCTTAGGGACCGTCTCTCCCCACATGTTCCCCAGAGAGTACTTAGATTGGGATCACAAAATCTGTTAGTAACCCCGGGCTGAAGGAGGCCCGATTGAAATCAACTAGAGACAGGGCCTTCTCAGTCATAGCCCCCTGCTGAAACCACCTACCAGATGAGGTGAAGGCCTTGCGGAACATAAGAACATAAGAGAAGCCATGTTAGATCAGGCCAATGGCCCATCCAGTCCAACATTCTGTGTCACACAGCGGCCAAATATATATATACACACACACACACACACACACACACACACACTGTGGCTAATAGCCACTGATGGACCTCTGCTCCATATTTTTATCTAACCCCTTCTTGAAGGTGGCTATGCTTGTGGACGCCACCACCTCCTGTGGCAGTGAATTCCACATGTTAATCACCCTTTGGGTGAAGAAGTACTTCCTTTTATCCGTTTTAACCTGTCTGCTCAGCAATTTCATCGAATGCCCACGAGTTCTTGTATTGTGAGAAAGGGAGAAAAGTACTTCTTTCTCTACTTTCTCCATCCCTGGTGCAGTTCCACAAGGCCTGCAAGACTGTCCTCTTCCGGCTGGCATACAATTGACTGGCACCAGTATTTAAGAGCTGTGGAAGAAGGCCGTCGCCATCAGAATAGCACCAACTTAATAGTCTGTTTTTCTGTTTTAATGTTTTAACTGTTTTAATCATTGTTATTTTATTGCCGACTGTGTATTTTTAATACCTATTAATTTTATTGTTACTGGGATTTTATGTTGTAAGCCACCCTGAGCCTGCTTTGGCAGGGAGGGCGGGTATAAATAAAATAAAATAAAATTAATTTCAACCCATTTTTTCTGGTCCTACCTTCCGGGGCCACAGAAAACAATTCCACACCATCCTCTATAGGACAGCCCTTCAAGGATTTGAAGATGGTGATCCTATCACCTCTCAGCCACCTCCTCTCCAGCTAAACATGCCCAGCTCCTTCAACCTTTCCTCATAGGACGGTCTCCAGACCCCTCATCCTCTCTATGACAGCCCTTCAAGGACTTGAAGATGGGGATCCTATCACCTCTCAACTGCCTCCTCTCCAGGCTAAACATGCCCAGCTCCTTCAACCTTTCCTCATAGGACTTGGTCTCCAGACCCCTCACCATCTTCATCACCCTCCTCTGGACCCGTTCCAGCTTGTCTATATCCTTCTTAAATTTTGGTGCCCAAAACTGAACACATGACTCCAGGTGAGGTCTTACCAGAGCAGAGTAAAGCGATACCATCACATCACGTGATCTGGACACTATACTTCTGTTGATACAGCCCAAAATTGCACTTGCCTTTTTTAGCCACCACATCACACTGTTGACTCATGTTCAGCATATGATCTGCTAAGACCCCTAGATCCCTTTCGCACATACTACTGCCAAGACAAGTCTCCCCCATCCTATAACCATGCATTGGATTTTTTCTACCTAAATACAGAACTTTACATTTATCCCAGTTAAAATTCATTTGATTGATTTAGCCCAGTTTCCCAGCCTGTCAAGGTCATCCTGTATCCTGTTTCTGACTTCTACTGTATTTGCAACCCCTCCCAATTTAGTATCATCGGCAAATTTAATAAGCATTCCCTCTATTCTTTCTTCCAAATCACTGATAAAGACGTTGAATAAAACAGGTCCCAGAACAGATCCTTGAGGCACTCCACTTGTCACTCCTCTCCAAGAGGATGAGGAACCATTCGCAAGCACTCTTTGGATCCTTTGTTAACAAGGATAGTATGTGGAATCTTATCAAAAACCTTACTGAAATCAAGGTAAACGACATCTACAGCATTCCCCTGATCTAGCAAGATAGTCACTTTCTCAAAAAAAGAGATCAGGTTAGTCTGACATGACTTGTTCTTAGTAATCACATCCATTCTTTCTAAATGTTCCAGGACTGACTGTTTGATGATTTGTTCTAAAACTTTTCCAGGTATAGACATCAAGCTGACAGGTCGGTAGTTACCCGGATCCTCTTTTTTCCCCTTCTTGAGGATGGGGACAACATTCGCCCACCTCCAATCTTCCAGCACCTCTCCTGTTCTCCAAGAATTCTCAAAAATAATAGCCAGAGGCTCAGAAATTGTATCTGCAAGCTCTTTTAGATCCCTTGGATGCAATCCATTTGGCCCTGAAGACTTAGTTACATTTAAAGAAACTAGGTGTTTATGTACAAAAAAGCCCTGCATTTTTCCATTCTATTCAGCCAGAGAAACTTCAGATAGATTAATTGAATGGGTAGCATCTTAATCTCTGGCAACCCTTAGCTCTTCTGGCAGCCAACTAAAGCCTTCTCTTGACCTAAGGGCCTCTTGGCTGAACAAGCTGGGAGGATACAAGTCTCGGTCGGGCAGAAAATGCTGCTGTTTTTGAAACTTGGAGGCTCCTACTTAGCTGAAGCTACTGGTAACAGATGGGACTTCAGAATGCAAAAGATTCCTTGCAAGTAGAGATCTAGCACTACAAGGAGTGCGCCAGATTAGACCCTTTCTTCCTGTTGTGCTTGTTTTCTTCTTGCAGGGGGAAAAGTTCTAGCCTAGCCCACTCCTCTTTTTTTTAATTTTTATTTTATTTACAAAATTGATATGCCGTCTTTGTGACCTAACAAGGGCCACCAAGGCGGCTAAGAAATTAAAATGTACATGATAAAACCACATTTAAAAACCATTAAAATCAATCCCCACCACCAAAACAAAGTGAAAGCAAGGCCCGTAAAACCTTTCGAAAGGCCCGTAAAACCACACTCTTCTGGTTAGCCTTTAACTGATCTAGTCAAAGTGGGAGAAAATGTAAGAATTCTGAAGCTATCGGAAGCAAAACAACTATATACGATATAAGCACCAGACAAGCTTCCCAATCCCCAGGTCCCAGCAGGGGATCTTCCGTGGGCTTCGGAGAACGGCCCCTCCCTTTGTTTTGTTTTGCTTTCGTTTTCAGATCAAGTAAAGTTCTGCAGGAACAAGACCCAGTAAGTATTTGAGTGTGAGAGAGAGGGAGGGGGCAGGGGATTCCCTGGTTTGGAGGCCCTCCCCCCACTACTTTAGAAAGTGGGAGGGGAGGGAAATGTCTACTGGTGTAGTGGTTAAGTGTGCGGACTCTTATCTGGGAGAACCGGGTTTGATTCCCCACTCCTCCACTTGCACCTGCTAGCATGGCCTTGGGTCCGCCATAGCTCTGGCAGAGGTTGTCCTTGAAAGGGCAGCTGCTGTGAGAGCCCTCTCAGCCTCACCTGCCTCACAGGGTGTCTGTTGCGGGGGAGGAAGGTAAAGGAGATTGTGAGCCACTCTGAGACTCTTCGGAGTGGAGGGCGGGATATAAATCCAATATCTTCTTCTTCTCTATTATTCCCTATGGAGAACGATTCCCATAGGAAATAATGGGGAATTGATCCGCAGGTATTGGGGGCTCTGGGGGGGCTATGTTTTGAGGTAGAGGCACCAAATTTTTAGTATAGCATCTAGTGCCTCTCCCCAAAATACCCCCCAAGTTTCAAAAGATGGTGCCCCTATCCTTCATTGTTTCGTATAGAAGAAAGGCATTTAAAAAGGTGTGCTGTCCTTTTAAATGTGATGGCCAGAACTCCCTTGGAGTTCAATTATGCTTGTCACACCCTTGTTCTCCTGGCTCTGCCCCCAAAGTCCCCAGATATTTCTTGAATTGGACTTGGCAACCCTACTTCTCACAGGAATCGTCTGCGATTGTGCTTTCAGTATTTCGTTTTTAAGAAACTTCCACCCCTCCCGAACCCCCTTCTTCCTAAGTATTTCTGACCATGGGATTTTACCCAGCATAGTTCTAAGTTTATCGAAGTTTGCCTTTCTAAAGTCCAACCTAAAGTGAGAGGTGCTCTGGCCTGGGGTCCCATCTTAGTTGCCCTCTTCTTGTCCCGTTCTGTCCTAGAAAACTGTAGATTTACACCCTGCCCTTCTCTCTGAATCAGAGTCTCAGAACAGCTCACAATCTCCTTTATCTTCCTCCCCCACAACAGACACCCTGTGAGGTAGATGGGGATGTAGATGCCCTTTCAAGGACAGTCTCAGAGCGCCCTACAATCTTCTTTCCCTTCTTCCCTGACAATGGTCACCCTGTGAGGTGGGTGGGGCTGAGAGAGCTCTGGCAAAAGCTGCTCTTTCAAGGACAGCTCTACGAGCGCCATGGCTAACCCAAGGCCATTCCAGCAGCTGCAAGTGGAGGAGTGGGAAATCAAACCCGGTTCTCCAAGATAAGATTTAACCACTACACCAAGAAGATATTGGATTTATATCCCACCCTATACTCTGAATCTCAGAGCAGTCACAATCTCTACCTTCCCCCACCCCCACACACAAAAAACACCCTATGAGGTGGGTGAGGCTGAGAGGGCTCTCACAGCAGCTGCCCTTCCAAGGACAACCTCTGCCAGACCTATGGCTGACTGAAGGCCATTCCAGCAGGTGCAAGTGGAGGAGGGGGGAATCAAACCCGGTTCTCCAAGATAAGAGTCTGCACATTTAACCACTACACCAAGAAGATATTGGATTTATATCCCACCCTATACTCTGAATCTCAGAGCAGTCACAATCTCTACCTTCCCTCACCCCCACACACAAAAAACACTCTATGAGGTGGGTGAGGCTGAGAGGGCTCTCACAGCAGCTGCCCTTCCAAGGACAACCTCTGCCAGAGCTATGGCTGACCCAAGGCCATTCCAGCTGCTGCAAGTGGAGGAGGGGGAATCAAACCCGGTTCTCCCAGATAAGAGTCCGCGCACTTCACCACTACCCCAAACTGGTGGGGCTGAGAGAGCTCTCCCAGAAGCCCCACTGCCCCATTGGCCAGCAGCCTGGAGAATGCATTAAAAGTTATTAAGTTGCTATCTTTCCACCTCTCCCTCCCCATCTATTTGCTTTCTTTCCTCCCTCCCTCCTTTCTTCATTCCAACTCTCAAAATCTGATGTTCATGCCTTGCAGCTCTCAAACATCTGACATTCATTCCACGTGGCTCTTATATTAAGCAAGTTTGGCCATCCCTGGTTTAGAGCGCACCTTCACAGGAGGAAAAGAGACGACAGAGATGGATTTCCTGCATTGCTCTGAACCTACAAGCCCCGTTTGGAGCAGTCCACCAATGGCTATCTTCTTCTATCCCTGCAGCCTCCCACAAATCACTTTCCAGCTATTCTGGGGGTCTCTCTCAGAACTAGATCTGGCGGATCTTAGAGAAGCAGCAGAATCCCGTTAAGGTCTTTTTTTTTGTTCCTCCTCCGATCAATAAACCATCGTCGTTTGGATGCTTCAGTTTATTAGGTACTCCTCAGAAAAGCAATAAAACACACCACTGAACATCCGTGATCATAACAAATCAGACCCAGCCAGAGAAGGGCAACGGGCCACAACCGTTTTGAAGCAGAGATCCGCCCACGCAGCTGCAGCAGCAGCGCCACTTCCAAAGTCAGGGCCAGCCTCAGTGCTTTCGTGGCTCCTTTCAAAGCGCATTAGAATTCACCAGGGTTGCCAATCTCCAGGTGGGCAAAAAATCAAAGGTACATAACCCATCGTGAAAACCAGCTTCTATTATCAAATTATACAAGGTCAACAAAAATAAACACACTCGTATACAATTCCGCCGTCATAAATTACCGTCATAACTTTGATAGAAAAGGAAGCATTAGCCCCAAAGGTCCTCCTTTTCATCCTATGGTAAAACTTCCCATCTCATTCCAAGAAATCCTCGTGTAGTACTCCAGATGTTTAATGTCTGTCCACAGACGCGGCCAATAATCCAAATTTCCAAGGACAAGGTCGTACTGAACCCTTGTTTCACATGGGCTTCTTCAAGCTGCAGTAAGCCTCTTCAAGCTGCAATAATCCTCTTAGCAATTTCTCTTAAGTATTAGGCCAAACAGCCAGCATGTTTGAAGGAACACCTACGGTGCGTTATGTACCTTTGATTTTTTTTTTTTTGTCTTCTTGCCGTGTTACTCTCTGTGTGTTGTATAATCCCCAGGTGGGGGCAGGGGATCTCCTGGTTTGGAGACCCTCCCCCCACTTCGGGGTCATCAGAAAACGGGGTGGGGGGAGGGAAATGTCTGCTGGGCACTCCATTATTCCCTGTGGAGACCCATTCCCTTAGGGAATAATGCAGAATAGGGAATAATGCAGAATAATGCAGAATGGGATTCGGGAGGGCTATTTTTTGAGGTTAGAAACACCAAATTTTCAGCATAGCATCCGGTGCCTCTTCCCAAAACACCCTCCAAGGTTCCCCTATCCTTCATAATTTCCAGTGGAGGGAAGGCATTTAAAAGATGTGCAGTCCCTTGAAATGTGATCGCCAGAACTTCCTTTGGAGGTCAATTATGCTTGTCACAGCCTTGCTCCTGGCTCCACTCCCAAAGTCTCCTGGCTCCACCTTAGGCTTCCCAATCCCCAGGTCCCAGCGGGAGATCCCCCGGTTTTACAGGCTTCCCCCCTCCCCCAGCCAGCTGGCCGGCGGGGGAAGCCCCACCCCCACAGCCATTATGCACCTCCATGAACAATTTCCATAGGGAATGATGGGGAATTGATCTGCGGGTATCGGGGGCTCTGGGGAGGCTGTTTTTTGAGGTAGAGGCGCCAAATTTTCAGTATAGCATCTAGTGCCTCTCCCCAAAATACCCCCCAAGTTTCAAAAGGATTGGACCAGGGGGTTCAATTCTATGAGCCCCAAAAGAAGGTGCCCCTCTCTTTCATTATTTTCTATGGAAGGAAGGCATTTTAAAAGGTGTGCTGTCCCTTTAAATGTGATGGCCAGAACTCCCTTGAAGTTCAATTCTGCTTATCACACCCTGGCTCCTGGCTCCGCCCCCAATGTCTCCTGGCTCCACCCCCAAAGTCTCCTGGCTCCACCCCCAAAGTCCCCAGATATTTCTTGAATTGGACTTGGCAACCCTACTCCACCTCCAAAGTCCGTAGATATTTCTTGAATTGTACTTGGCAACCCTAGAATTCACTGGGCCACAGTCAGGTGTGCTAAAGTGCGCTCTGGGGTTACTGAACTGTCGGCAGGCCGAGCAATGGATTGAAGAGCCCTCCGTTTTAAGAACTTGTGACTGACCCAAGGTCACACCAGCAGCTGCATGTGGAGGAGGAGTGGAGAACCAAACCCGGTTCTCCCAGATTAGAGTCTGCACACTTAACGCCTACACCAAACTGAATTTCACCAAGGCAATAGCAGACAACTTCTCACTTGCCTTGACAACTCTATGGGGTGCGGTTGCCAACCTCCAGGTGGGGCCTGGAGATCACCTGTTTTTCCAACTGATCTTCAGCTGGCAGAGATCAGCTCCCCCTGGAGAAAATGCTGCAAAAACCACCAGAAGTGATAATACTATCACACTGTAAGTGTGTAAATGTGTTCTTGTTTAGTGCAAAATAAAATAAGACAAGGGAACATGTATTGTTTGAAAAACCCTACAAAGTCACTGCATCAGTGGTGAGGTTTTTCACGCGGTTGGCCACTGGACTACCTTCTATGCGATTGTACTTAATCCCACATTTCGCTTTTGCTTCGATGAGCTTCCAGGAAAACATTTCACGTTTCAGTTGCTGACGCTTGTGATGGAAATTGACCATACTGTCGGAAAGTGATTACAAGCGTCAGCAATGGAAACATGAAATATTTTTCTGGAAGTTCGTCAAAACAAAAGCGAAACGTGGGATTAAGTACTACCATGTAGAGCATCACCACTGGAATTTCTACCTGCACCCATCAGATATGTGAATTGGACACTGATTTGGTTTTTTTTGAGCGACTTTGGTTGATGGGGTGAAGTTCCTTTAATATTTATTTTTGTATAATTCTATGATCAACATCAGAAGTAGCTTTATAAGCAACAATTATAGTAAATAATTTTGTATATTATTGGAGGCTGGTTTTCGCGGAGGTTTTACAACCTATATCCCTAGAGCTAGTTTGGTGTAGTGGTTAAGTGTGCAGACTCTTATCTGGGAAAACCGGGTTTGATTCCCCACTCCTCCACTTGCAGCTGTTGGAATGGCCTTGGGTCAGCCAGAGCTTTCCCAGGAGTTGTCCTTGAAAGGGCAGCTTCTGTCAGAGCTCTCTCAGCCCCACCCACCTCACAGGGTGTCTATTGTAGGAGGAGAAGATAAAGGAGATTGTAAGCTGCTCTGAGACTCTGATTCAGAGAGAAGGGCGGGGTATAAATCTGCAATTCTTCTTTCTTCTGCCCCCACCTGGGGATTGGAAACAAAACGGCTACACAGTAAATAGATCAAAGCAAAACCACTTTGTAAACACAAAATGATTCAACAATAATAGAATAAAGTGTCCCAAATAATTTATAAAGATGCCCCAAGTACACAGGAAGTATATTTCATGAGGGAATGGATTCCACAACAATTTTCAAGAAGATTCCATGGAGAATGCAAAAGATCCATTCAAAAGGCTTCCCCTGGAAATTCAATCGCAGTCCATTTCACATCATGTGGTTGATTCAGACTCCCAAAATAAAGGCTCCAAAGGTACAAAGTGCCTTCCTTTACGTGTTTGTCGACTTGATATACCACATATATCAAGTCAACAAACACTTCATTGAGCTTCTGCCTTTTGCAAATTGAATATGTCTTAGTTTGACATCATTGTTGTGAGTTTACAGGATGGCTCTTGGACGAAGCTTGTTTGCGAAACGTGGTGTATCAAGTCGACAAACACGTAAAGGAAGGAACTTTGTACCTTCGGAGCCTTTATTTTGGGAGACTGGATAATGCCCCTGTATAAATCGATGGTGCGGTCTCATTTGGAATACTGTGTGCAATTCTGGTCACCGCAACTCAAAAAGGATATTATAGCATTGGAAAAAGTGCAGAAAAGGGCAACTAGAATGATTCAAGGTTTGGAACACTTTCCCTATGAAGAAAGGTTAAAACGCTTGGGGCTCTTTAGCTTGGAGAAACGTCGACTGCGGGGTGACGTGATAGAGGTTTACAAGATTATGCATGGGATAGAGAAGGTAGAGAAAGAAGTCCTTTTCTCCCTTTCTCACAATACAAGAACTCGTGGGCATTCAAAGAAATTGCTGAGCAGTCGGGTTAGAACGGATAAAAGGAAGTCCTTCTTCACCCAAAGGGTGATTAACATGTGGAATTCACTGCCACAGGAGGTGGTGGCAGCCACAAGCATAGCCAGCTTCAAGAGGGGGACTGTGATTGAATTTCCAGGAGGAGCCTTTTGAATGGACCTTTTGCATTCTCCATGGAATCTTCTTGAAAACTGTTGTGGAATCCATCCCCTCATGAACTATACTTCCTGTGTACTTGGGGCATCTTTATAAATTATTTGGACACTTTATTCTATTATTGCTGATTCATTTTGTGTTTTCATGGTGGTTGTGCTTTGACCCACCTGGAGAGTGGCAACCCTAACCCTGGCCTTTCTGCATGGTCTCCCCATCCAAACACGAGGCAGGGCCGACCCTCCTTAGCTTCCGAGATCTGGCCAGATCGGGCTCTCCTCCCAGGCCATCCGCCTCGCGGGCCTCTCAAACAGATGCCCATCCAACTGAGCAGCTCCTACGTGAGCAGCAGGCTTCTTGGGGAAAGGGAAATTGCCGCCGGCCTCTCCGTTCTGTTGGGAACAAGCAGAAATCCGCAGCTGGAGGAGGGAACAAAGCCGCCGGCGCGGTGAGGGGAGCTAACTAGGGCACGTAAAAATAGCTCTGATTGTTCTTCCCGCTGCTCCGCTCGCTGGATCGGGGTGGGCTTTTCAGAGATCTCATCGCCCCATTCTTCCGCCGCCAATCCCGGCCTCTGCTGCACAACCGAGGTGGAGGCCGCCTCGCAGGGAGGTTGAGGCAGGCAAGCGCCTCCCGGGCAGGTGGGCTTCTGGGGAAATCACACACACACACCCCTCTGGAACACATCCTGGCTGCTCCACAACAGAAAAGCACACCACCTGCAGCACTGGAGCAAAACATGAATGGCTGAAGGTGTGTGTGGGGGGGTGTTTGTTAAGCCAAGCCCAAGGGGCAGAGAGCCAGTTTGGTGTAGTGGTGAAGTGCACGGATTCTTATCTGGGCGAACCGGGTTTGATTCCCCACTCCTCCACTTGCACCTGCTGGAATGGCCTTGGATCAGCCAGAGCTCTCACAGGAGTTGTCCTTGAAAGGGCAGCTTCTGTCAGAGTTCTCTCAGCCCCACCTACCTCACAGGGTGCCTGTTGTGGGGGAAGAAGGTAGAGGAGACTGTAAGCCACTCTGAGTCTGATTCTAATCTACAGCCTTCTTCTGAGAGCCCGTTTGTTGTAGTGGTTAAGTGTGCGGACTCTTATCTGGGAGAACCGGGTTTGATTCCCCACTCCTCCCCTCGCAGCGGCTGTAATGGCCTTGGGTCAGCCATAGCTCTGGCAGAGGTGGTCCTTGAAAGGGCAGCTGCTGTGAGAGCCCTCTCAGCCCCACCCACCTCACAAGGTGTCTGTTGTGAGGAGGAAGATAAAGGAGATTGTGAGCCGCTCTGAGACTCTGAGATTTGGAGTGGAGGGCGGAATATGAATTCAATATCTTCTTCTTACCAATGAAGCAAAAAACCCATCTCGTTTTAAGACAAGCTCTCCAAGGCACTCAGGGCAACTAGTGTGTCCTCCCCATCTCTATTCCGGCTTCACAACAACCCTAAAAGGTAGACTTGGCTAGAGAGGCTGAGATGAATCTACTCTCACTGGGACAAGAGTTTGAGGCATGCAGGAGAAGAGTGTGCCTCTAGCAAGTATTGGCTGAACTTTCTGTTTCAACAGGCACTGTGTGGAGAGGGCACTATGCTTCCACAAAGCCCCAGGCACCTGGACTTGGTTTTTAGAAGTCCCAAGTACTCCAAAGACAGAATTCCCAGCTCACACATTCTTGTCAATCTTACGACAGCCCTGGAATGTAGACCTGTTATGGCAGACAGGGGAGCTGGCCTAAACCAGCTCTGAGGAAGCCATAGGGTTGCCAGCTCATAAGAATGTAAGAGGAGCCATGTTGGATCAGGCCACTGGTCCATCCAGTCCAGCACTAGGTGTCACACAGTGGCCAAAACCCAGGGGCCATCAGGAGGCCCACCAGTGGAGCCAGAACCCCAGAAGCTCTTCCTCTGTTGCCCCCAAGCAAAAAGAATATAGAATATTACTACCCCAGATATAAGATTATAAGAGAAGCCATGCTTGATCAAGCCAATGGCCCATCTAACCCAACATTCTGTGTAGCCCAGTGTCCAAAACCCAGGTGCCATCAGGAGGTCTACCAGTGGGGCCAGAACTCCAGAAGCCCTCCCACCGTGACCCCTCAAGCACCAAGAAGAGACAGCATCACTGCCCCAGACATAAGAGCGTAAGAGAAGCCATGCTGGATCAGGCCAATGGCCCATCCAGTCCAACACTCTGCGTCACTCTGTGCCAAAACCCAGGTGCCATCAGGAGGTCCACCATTGGGGCCAGAACTCCAGAAGCCCTCCCACCGTGACCCCTATGCCAAGAAGATAGAACATCACTGCCCCAGATATAAGAATGTAAGAGAAGCCATGCTGGATAAGGCCAATGGTCCATTCAGACCAATGCTCTCTGTCACAGAGTGGCCAAAACACGGGTGCCATCAAGAGGTCCACCAGCAGGGCCAGAACTCTAGAAGCCCTCACACTGTTGCCCCCCCCCCAAGCACCAAGAAGACAGAGCATCACTGCCCTAGACATCAGAACATAAGAGAAGCCATGTTGGATCAGGCCAGTGGCCCATCCAGACCAACACTCTGGGTCACATAAGAACATAAGAGAGGCCATGTTGGATCAGGTCAATGGCCCATCCAATCCAACACTCTGTGTCACATAAGAACATAAGAGAAGCCATGTTGGATCAGGCCAATGACCCATCCAGTCCAAGACTCTGTGCCACATAAGAACATAAGAGAAGCCATGTTGGATCAGGCCAATGCCCCATCCAGACCAACACTCTGTGTCACATAAGAACATAAGAGAAACCATGTTGGATCAGGCCAGTGGCCCATCCAGTCCAACACTCTATGTCACATAAGAGAAGCCATGTTGGATCAGGCCAGTGTCCCATCCAGTCCAACACTCTGTGTCACAGAGTAGCTAAAACCCAGGTGCCATTGGAGGTCTACCAATGGGGCCAGATCTTCACAAGCCCCTCAAGCTTGTGGCTCCTCAAGCACCAGGAAGACAGAACATCACTGCCCCAGGCAGAGCATCCCATCCATACCGCGCGGCTCATATCCACTCGTTGCCCCTTGCTCCAGATGGCTATCCAATCCCCTCTTGAATCTTCAGTTTGGGAAATTCCTGGATTTAGGGGGATGGAGCCTGAAGAGGGTGGAGTTTGGAGTGGGGAAGGACTCAGCGAGGAGGAGTATAATCCCCTCGTGTCCACCCTCCAAATCAACCATTTTTTTCCAGGGTAACTGATCTCTGTATTCTGGAGACCAGTCGGAGACTGGCAGCCCTAATCACAGCAACTCGGTGTATATTCCTGGGCAGTTTTAACATCCCAATTTGCACCCCAACAGGAGCTGTTCTACGATCCCGCCCCCTCCTCCCAAACCCGGCTGCAGCAACCAAACCACAAGCAGCCCAGTGCTTCACATTCCGTCTCCGTAGAGCCCTTTTACTCACAAATGCAATTCACAGCAGGATGAAAAGGTACTTACTGTTCTTTTCTACTGCGGAGCAGCATGCAAAACAATGAGGGGGGGGGAGGGACACCAGATGAGGCGATGTTAGAAGCTGCCTGTCTCCTGCGGTGTTTACACATATTATTCCATTCCGCCCACCCCACCCCCTGCCAATGGCTATTCAGACTAAATGCCAAACCTTTGGAAAGTTCGTATTTTATAGAGCCAGATTAGGTCAGCATAGAAAAACGCAAGCCTTCGATGAACATGTCCGCAGGAGGGGAAAGGTACTTAAAAGCTTCAGTGGGATTTTGAGCCGGGCGCACTTACAAATGGGACCAAAATACCAACATTTGGGTTGCTTAATAAGAACATCAGAGAAGCCATGTTGGATCAGGTCAATGGCCCATCTAGCCCAACACTCTGTGTCACACAGTGGCCAAAAGTCAGGGGCCATCAGGAGGTCCACCAGCAGGGCCAGAACTCCAGAAGGCCTCCCACTGTTACCCCACAAGCACCAAGCATACAGAGCATCACTGCCTCAGAGTGAAGAACATGAGAGAAGTCATGTTGAATCAGGTCATTGGCTCACCCAGTCCAACACTCTGTGTAGCCCAGTGGTCAAAACCCAGGTGCCTTCAGGAGGTCCACTGGTGGGGCCAGAACTTCAGAAGCCCTCCTACTGCTGCCCCCCCAAGCACCAAGAAGACAGAGCATCACTGCCCCAGGCATAATAACATCAGAGAAGACATGTTGGATCAGGTCAATGGCCCATCTAGCCCAACACTCTGTGTCACACAGTGGCCAAAGCCCAGGTGCCATCAAGAGGTCCATAGTGGGGCCAGAACTCCAGAAGCCCTCCCTCTTTTGCCCCCACCCCAAGAACCAAGAAGACAGAGCATCACTGCCCCAGGCATAAGAACATAAGAGAAGCCATGTTGGATCAGGCCAATGGCCCATCTAGTCTAACACTCTATGTCACATAGTGGCCAAAACCCAGGGGCCATCAGGAGGTCCACCAGCAGGGCCAGAACTTCAGAAGCCCTCCCACTATTGTCCCACGAGCACCAAAAGACAGAGCATCACTGCCGCAGACAGAGTATCTCATCTATATGAGATACTCTGTCTGCGGCAGCTGATGACTCTGTCCTTTTGGTTCATCGTGGGACAACTAGTAGGTTGCAACGGCTCTCCCTGCAAGTTCTGTCTGTCCCTGAGGAGTCAATCTATGGATTTTAATGAATTTGTTCATGAAATGTGTCCAGGGCAAAGGAGGGGGTGCTCCGGGAGCCTGATGGAAATCTCACTGGAGACAATGCAGACATTTCCATTCCCTCACTCTCAGCCCAACTCTCCTCAGAGCTGTTGCGGGGATGACATGAAGAAGAGGAGAATGCTGACAGCCACTTTTGGACCCCACTGGGAACGAAGGCAGGGTATCCATAAAGCAAAATAAAAATTTGAAAAACAATGGAAACCAAAAAGTCAAAGCAGCAGCGAAGACTTGAGGGCACGAGATGAAAGTCAACAAAAGGCCTGGGCACAGAGCAGAAATCCCACCTGGCTCCAGGAAATTAGGTCAGAGGGGAACTGCTGTGGGGAGGGCCCAAGGTGCCACCACAGAGCAAGTCCTGCCTCCCGTCAGAAGATGGAGACACACGAAGCCCCCTGCCCTTCAGAAGATGGAGACACACAAAGCCCCCTGCCCTTCAGAAGATGGAGACACACGAAGCCCCCTGCCCTTCAGAAGATGGAGACACACGAAGCCCCCTGCCCTTCAGAAGATGGAGACACACGAAGCCCCCTGCCCTTCAGAAGATGGAGACACACGAAGCCCCCTGCCCTTCAGAAGATGGAGACACACGAAGCCCCCTGCCCTTCAGAAGATGGAGACACACGAAGCCCCCTGCCCTTCAGAAGATGGAGACACACGAAGCCCCCTGCCCTTCAGAAGATGGAGACACACGAAGCCCCCTGCCTCCAATGCTGATCTTAGTTGGGAGCGAGGGGAGCAAATTAGAGTGGCCAAAACACAGGGGCCATCAAGAGGTCCACCAGCTGGGATGGAACTCCAGAAGCCCTCCCAGTCAGAGTATCCCATTTATACCTCGTGGCTCATACCCACTCATGGGCCTCTGCTCCAGATGTCTATCCAATCCCCCCTTGAAGCTCCAGTTTGAGAAATTCCTGGATTTGGGGAGGAGCCTGAAGAGGATGGAGTTTGGGGTGGGAAGGGACACGGCAAGCATCGGACGCTCCGCTCTGCGCAGTGCAGAGGCACGTGAGGGAGTGCAGAATGAACCCACGCCAAGGCCCAGAGCCCTCCTGGGCACGGAAGGCTTCATGACACTCCAGGACCAAGCCGGTGCCTGACGTCAACACTCCCCTGTCAGTCTCAGCCGCCCTTGGAGGCAGCAGGGCCTCGGGCAACCTGTTCACCTGCCGCTCTGCCAGCCAGCCTACGGGAGACCTGCCTAGCAATTAGCCCAGAGTGCTGAAGGGGGGCCATGGTGGTTTCCAGGAGCTGGGAGACTTGCCCTGGAGCCGTGGCCTCTGCAACTCCTCCGCACTCTCTCCCTTCCCCAGCAGATAATGATTGAAGGTGCCGCTAGGATTTCGGTGAGTCCAGACTTCCTTCGCCTCAACTGAACAGTTCCTGTTCCTTCCCAGCTCCTGTTCCTTCTTCACAGAGTGTTGAACTGGATGGGCCACTGGCCTGATCCAACATGGCTTCTCTGATGTTCTCATGTGACACAGAGAGTTGGACTGCATGGGCCACTGGCCTGATCCAACATGGCTTCTCTTATGTTCTCATGTGACACAGAGTGTTGGACTGGATGGGCCACTGGCCTGATCCAACATGGCTTCTCTTATGTTCTCATGTGACACAGAGAGTTGGACTGGAGGGGCCACTGGCCTGATCCAACATGGCTTCTCTTATGTTCTCATCTGACACAGAGAATTGCACTGCATGGGCCACTGGCCTGATCCAACATGGCTTCTCTTATGTTCTCATGTGACACAGAGTGTTGGACTGGATGGGCCACTGGCCTGATCCAACATGGCTTCTCTTATGTTCTCATGTGACACAGAGAGTTGGACTGGCGGGGCCACTGGCCTGATCCAACATGGCTTCTCTTATGTTCTCATGTGACACAGAGTGTTGGACTGGATGGGCCACTGGCCTGATCCAACACGGCTTCTCTTATGTTCTCATGTGACACAGAGAGTTGGACTGCATGGGCCACTGGCCTGATCCAACATGGCTTCTCTTATGTTCTCATGTGACACAGAGTGTTGAACTGGATGGGCCACTGGCCTGATCCAACATGGCTTCTCTTATGTTCTCATGTGACACAGAGTGTTGGACTGGAGGGGCCATTGGCCTGATCCAACATGGCTTCTCTTATGTTCTTATGCTCTTACTTCAAAATTCCTAGTATGGAAGAGTATCTAGAGAAGCATTGCAGAGTTAGATATACTGACAGCCCTGTGGAATGGAAAATCACAACAAACAGCCAAAGGTAAGTGGAATAGGCTATATAGATGGTTACAAGAACATGGAAGCAAGACATCATCAATGAATGACAAAATGGGTCTGAAACGAAAGAAAAATGGTGAACGGAAAATTGCTGATCTCTGTTTTATATTTTATGATTTGTGTATGGAAATACAGGTTTTGGGGTTTTTGTAAACTGCATATAAAGTGAATAAAGTATAAACACACACGCATATCGCAGTTCTCCTGTGAGGGTCCCATCCTGGAACTGCCTTTCTAAGGACCAGAAGCAGAGTTGCCAGATCTGGGTTGGGAAAGATCTGGAGATTTGGGGAGGGGGGGGGAGTGGAGGCTGAAGGTGGGGAAGGACTTCAGCAGAGCGTAAAAGCCACAGAGTCCACCCCCAAAAGCAGCCATTTTCTCCAAGGGAACCAGTGTTCCCTCTAAGCTGAGTTAGTGTGAGCTAGCTCACAATTTTTTAGGCTCTGGCTCACACCTTTTTGTCTCAGCTCAGGAAAAACGGCCCCAGAGCAAATAAATTTCTGCGGGAGCTCACCGCGTGAATGCCGGCAGCTCACAAAGTAGAATTTTTGCTCACCAGACTCCACAGCTTAGAGGGAACTTTGGCTAGGATGCCATTGGATCATTCAAACCAGCAGGGGGCCCGTGATTGGTCCAGGGCACCAGGGATTTGGAGTCCCCAAGCTCCGACTTAAAGGCTCCAAAGAGCCAGGCAGAAACACGGGTGACAGCATCATTAGCCCACATACAGAACACTTACCCTTCCGCCTGCATCTCTCGCGAGCCAGTTTGGTGGCAGAAGGAAATGCAAATAGTTTCAATAATGCATATGTTGATTTCCCTATCGGGAAGTGCGCTTGCTCCTTGTCAGGTTGCCCGGCTCTGCTAATGGGCTACAGAGAGCCCATCAGAGATGGAATAGTTCTCCCACAGGGAGGCTGTAGGCCTTTGGGAGAATCTGCGTTCCTCAGGTGATGATCACTGTAGGAGTGGGGCTGTTGCTAGGGGACCGTAAAGGTAAAACAGGTCAAGGTAGTCCCCTGTGCAAGCACCAGTCGTTTCCGACTCTGGGGTGACGTGGCATCACGATGTTTTCACAGCAGACATTTTTTAGTGGTGTTAGTACCCAGCTTGCTGGGGGGGAAGCATAGGTGACTGGGGAAAGCAGCGGCAAGGAAAGGAAAGGTCCCCTGTGCAAACACAAGTCGCTTCCAACTCTGGGGTGACGTTGCTTTCACAACGTTTTCACAACAGACGGCAGGGTGGTTTGCAGTTGCCTTCCCCAATCTTTTACACTTTCCCCCCAGCAAGCTGGGGACTCATTTTACCAACCTCGGAAGGATGGAAGGCTGAGTCAACCTTGGGCCGGCTACAGAACTCAGGTCGTGAGCAGAGAGTTCAGATCACAGTACTGCTGCATTACCACTCTGCGCCACGCGGCCGCTAAAGCAATGGCAAACCACCCCGTAAAAAGTCTGCCGTGAAAACGTTGTGAAAGCAACGATACCCCAGAGTCGGAAACGACTGGTGCTTGCACAGGGGACCTTTCCTTTCCTTTTCCCCAGTCATCTACCCTTTCCCCACAGCAAGGCAGGTGCTCATTTTACCAACCTGGGAAGGATGGAAGGCTGAGTCAACCTCGAGCCGGCTACCTGAACCCATCCACTGGGATCGAACTCAGGTCGTGAGCAGAGCTTGGACTGCAGCTTTACCACTCTGCACCACGGGGCTGCCATGGGCCTTCAAGAGAATTTGCATTCCTCAGGTGATGCTCACTGTGGGACTGAGGCTGTTGCTAAGGGACCGTAGGCAGCGCTGATTCACTGGGGAGGTGCTGTGGCTGCAATCTGCAAAGGGCAACCAGCGGTGTCTCCCCCATCTCTCTGCCTGTCTCTGATCTGATTCTCTCTCCCCGGAGAGATTTCCAAGCGTAGCATCAAAATGGCTTCGACACTATGTCTTGTTTATTGGGGAAAAGCTTTCATTAAGAAAAGGGAACCGAAATGTGGCTAGAAAGGCTCCATTTTACAAGGGACTCTTTTGTGCATGAGTGACATTTGTGGGGGGGTGCTTCCGACTGTATCCACACAAAGTCGTTCTGCATTGACTCAGAGTGCTGCTGCAGAGCAGGTTAGGGGGCTGGAACAAGGAGAGGCAAGGGGATTAAACCGCAACAGAACTGAGTTTGCAAGAAGAGAAGGAGTGCCGCTGCACACACACGCTTACACACACGCGCGCATATTGCAGTTCTCCTGTGCGGGTCCCATCCTGGAACTGCCTTTCTGAGGACCAGAAGCAGGGTTGCCAGATCTGGGTTGGGAAAGACCTGGAGATTTGGGGAGGGGGGGAGTGGAGCCTGGAGGTGGGGTCGACTTCAGCAGACCATAAAAGCCACAGAGTCCACCCCCAAAAGGAGCCATTTTCTCCAGGGGAGCCGATCGGTGTAGTTTGGAGCTCAATTGTACTACCAGGAGATCTCCAGGTGCCACCTGGAAGTTGACAACCATGGACACAAGAGAGGAACATGAGGGAAAAGGCACTAATAGCCAATTAATTCCATACTACCTGTGCAGTATGGAATTAATTGGTTATTAGTGTTTTTTTTTTTTTTGCAATTGTGCTATGCATTTTGTATTTTTGCCATGCTTTGTGTAGTTCTAGATGTTTCTAACATTAATAATAATATAACAAAACAGGAGTCAAGTTGCACCTTTAGGACCAACTCAGTTTTATTCAGAACGTAAGCTTTCGTGTGCTCTCTAAGCACGCTTCATCAGACAAGGAATCCGGTACAGTGAGCAAAGCCACACAAAGATGGTAGTCAGTAGCTCAGAATGCAAACTGGCTACCATTGACTACCAGGTACATGTGGCTTTGTTCACTGTACCGGATTCCTCGTCTGATGAAATGTGCTTAGAGAGTACACAAAAGCTTACGTTCTTAATAAAACTAAGTTGGTCTTAAAGGTGCCACTTGACTCCTATTTTGTTCTACTACAGACCAACACGGCTGACTACTTGGATCTATTAATAATAATATGACCATTCAGAGCATATAGCATTTCACCCTGTGTTTTTGTCTCCCTGCTGCTTTCTGTAGGCACTGCAGCTCTGGAGGGTGGATGCTTTGGCCTTCTACCCCACTTAAGCCCCCCCCCCCTCTCAATCCCCAGTCCCCACCCTCAGATCTCCAGGATTCCGGCAACCCTCAAGGGATCAGCTGCTTCCCAAACACATCTCACTGCTATGGTTGCCAGCTTCCAAGATTTCTCCTGGAATCACATCTTATCTCTACGAAGCTGGTTTCAGAGAGGAGCTGCGCTGTCTTCAGTAGAACAGATGGAGTGGAGCACCAGAGAGAGTAATAAGATGGGTAATAAGATAGCTTTCAAGAGTCAAAATCTATGCCCACCCAATTCTTGGTGCTCCTCGACTTCTGTTCTCTCCAGACCACAGAGTCCGGTTCCCCTAAAGAAAATGGCCTTTTTGCAGGCAAAATATATGAGATTCTAGGTCAGGCGTGGCCAAACTGTGGCTCAGGAGCCACATGTGGCTCTTTCATACATATCTCAAAGCTCCCACAGCCCCGCCAGTTGGCTTGGAGAAGGCATTTCTCTCTTTAAATCACTTCTCCAAGCTAAGCCAGTTGGCAGCTTGGAGAATGCATTTAAAGTTAAAGTTGCTTTCTTTTCACCTCTCTTGCTCCATCTATTTGCTTCCTCCCACCCTCCCTTCCTGTCTTGTGGCTCTCAAACATCTGATGTTCATGTCTAGCAGCTCTCAGACATCTGACGCTCAAGTCTTGCGGCTCTCAGACATCTGACATTCAGGTCTTGTGGCTCTCAGACATCTGGCATTTATTCTATGTGGCCATTACATTAAGCAAGTTTGGCCACCCCTGTTCTAGGTTAATCCCTCCCTGCAGCCCCCTTCCCACAGGCAATGCCCCCAAATCTCCAGGAATTCCTCAGGCCAAAAGTGACTACCCTACTCACTGCCACCCAACCTCAGGACTTTTTATGCTCTCTCTCTCTCAGTTTGGTGTAGTGGTTAAGTGCATGGATTCTTATCTGGGAGGACAAGGTTTGATTCCCCACTCCTCCACTTGCTCCTGCTGGAATGGCCTTGGGTCAGCCGTAGCTTTCGTAGGAGTTGTCCTTGAAAGGGTAGCTTCTGTCAGAGCTCTCTCAGCCCCACCCACCTCACAGGGTGTCTGTTGTGGGGGAGGAAGGTAAAGGAGATTGTGAGCTGCTTTGAGACTCTGAGATTTGGAGTGGAGGGCGGGATATAAATCCAATACCTTCTTAATATCTTTTTTTTTCTTCTTCTTCTTCTCTCTCTCTCTCTCTCTCTGAGGTCCATCTTCCCCAGACTGATTGCTTCCTGCTTTCCCCTCCATTCTCCAAGGCCAAAAATGCTGCCTCTTCTCAGTATAAATTGTGCAATTCAACTTGCAATTTTTTTTAAAAAAATTGCCATAGGGATTAGATCAGTTCTCTAGCCTGTATAAATTATGGAAATTGAGAAAAATTGTGCATGGTTTTGCATTCTTTAGTCAGCCTCAGATCATCTTGGGAAAGGGCAAAGCCCAATTAGAATATAGAATCCCAACCCTTAAACTGCATGAACACTCATCCATGCAGGTCTCTCGTTTCCAGGGTTTCAGCAGCCAGGCACTTAGAATCATAGAACTGGAAGGAACCTCCAGGGTCATCTAGTCCAACCCCCTGCACAATGCAGGAAACTCACAATTACCTCCCCCTAAATTCACAGGATCTTCATTGCTGTCAGATGGCCATCTAGCCTCTGTTTAAAAACCTCCAAGGAAGGAGAGCCCACCACTTCCCGAGTTGGAAGGGACCCCCCAGGGTCATCTAGTCCAACCTCCTGCACAATGCAGGAAACTCACAATTACCTCCCCCTAAATTCACAGGATCCTCATTGCTGTCAGATGGCCATCTAGCCTCTGTTGAAAAACCTCCAAGGAAGGAGAGCCCACCACCTCCTGAGGAAGCCTGTTCCACTGAGGAACCACTCTAACTGTCAGGAAGTTCACAGAATCACAGAGTTGGAAGGGACCTCAAGGGTCATCTAGTCCAACTCCCTGGACAATGCAGGAAACTCACCAACACCTCCCCCTAAATTCACAGGCTCTTCATTGCTGTCAGATGGCCATCTAGCCTCTGTTGAAAAACCTCCAAGGAAGGAGAGCCCACCACCTCCCGAAGAGGAAGCCTGTTCCACTGAGGAATCGCTCTAACTGTCAGGAAGTTCTTCCTCATGTTGAGCCGGAAACTCTATCAATTCAATTTCAACTTCCAGGCATATCATTACAACCTGAAGACTAGAAACTTCATTTTTAAAAAATGGATGTTTGGATTCTTCAAAAACTGAACATTACACCCAACAAACATCATGTTCTTTGAGTTTTCTGGGCCCTGGCATAACAATACAACGCTACGAACCAGCCTCCAAGTCCTTCTTACCCGGTTCGATGGGCCATCTGCCGCTCGTTCTGATACCTCCACTGGCCAGTGCTGTTCCGACCACCGTGTCGGTCATGGCTTGGCCTTGCAGCTACCTGTGAGGAAAAGGAGACAAAAGCATTAGGAAGTGACCAGGCAGATAAGTAGTCCGGGAGAAGGGAGGGGGAGGGATCAGACAGGGGGGCCTTACAAGTAAAGCCAGGCTAGGCTACCTCCTATCCGACATAAACCCTAAAATCACCTATCAAGTTGCCAGGTTCTGTATGCTGATTATGAGGCTGCGGAAGATGTAAATTAGCCACGTTTGAATACTGGACCTGAATAATTGGTATATTTTACATCACTTCTCTCTGCTTGTATTTAAGAATGGATACTTTTCAACTTAATTTTTAACTTTTGTTTTGTATTTTTTTCTTCTGTACATGGATGATTGACATTGTAATAAATATGACTGACTGACTGACTGACTGACTGGGGGGCGAATCCAGAGGGACGTGGTGAGAACATCTCTCCTCGGTTTGTCTCAAAGGTTTTTATGAACGAGGGGCTCCTCGGAACAGTTTGTGAAGCAGCCAGTTAATGTGGTTGTGGCTCCACATCGGCAGGTATGGAGGAGGTGGAAATTAGGTGACGCCTCAAGATAGCTTTTGACAAGAGCAGCCAAGTTCCCCATCAGTGGGGAACCAGGAGTGATATTCTCACCCTCCATAACAGCTCAGCAAGGCCAAGTCGTGCCCAAAGGTTCGACACAGGGGTGGCCAAACTACGTCTCGGGAGTCACATGTGGCTCTTTCACACATACTGTGTGGCTCTCGAAGACCCCAGTGCCACATCGGCCATTTTGGTGAAGGCTTTTATCTCTTTAAATTACTTCTCTTAAAGTTGCTTTCTTTCCACCTCTCTCCTCGCTTCCCTCTGTTATTTGACTTCCTTCCTTCCCTTTTGCAGCTCTCAAAAATCTGATGTTCATGTCTTGTGCCTCTCAAATATCTGACATTTATTCTCTGTGGCTCTTACTTTGAGCAAGTGCGGCCACCCCCGCCAGCCCAACACAAAAGATGCTTCCCTCTCTATCCCATTTTCTTCCTCCTCCCCCTGCCTCCTCCCCAGTAGTTCTGCAAATCACAGCCACCTCCCACCTCCCCCCCCCCCCACCCCGCAATCCAACACCATTTTCCACCAGCTGCACAGCTTGGAAGTTTTGCATCAAGGAAACAGATGAGTCATTCGGCACTTGGGACCAGGATTGGAGCGGCCCTTTAAATCCCTGGACAATTTCCGGGGGGGTGGGGGCTGCTGCTCTGGAGAGCCACTGGTGGCCAGATGCTGTTCTTCCCAGTTTGGTGTCAAGGGTTAAGTGAGCAGACTCTTATCTGGGAGAACCAGGTTTGATTCCCCACTCCTGCACATGCAGCTGCTGGAATGACCTTGGGTCAGCCACAGCTCTGGCAGAGGTTGTCCTTGAAAGGGCAGCTGCTGGGAGAGCTCTCTCAGCCCCACCCACCTCACAGAGTGTCTGTTGTGGGGGGAGAAGACAGAGGAAATTGTAAGCGGCTCTGAGTCTCCAATTCAGAGAGAAGGGCGGGGTATAAATCTGCAGTTGTCTTCTCCACTCCTCCACTTGCAGCTGCAGGAATGGCCTTGGGTCAGCCATAGCTCTGGCAGAGGTTGTCCTTGAAAGGGCAGCTGCTGTGAGAGCTCTCTCAGCCCCACCCACCTCACAGTGTGTCTGTTGTGAAGGGAGAAGATAGAGGAGATTGTAAGCTGCTCTGAGTCTCCAATTCAGAGAGAAGGGCGGGGTATAAATCTGCAGTCGTCTTCTTCTCCACTCCTCCACTTGCAGCTGCAGGAATGGCCTTGGGTCAGCCATAGCTCTGGCAGAGGTTGTCCTTGAAAGGGCAGCTTCTGGGAGAGCCCTCTCAGCCCCACCCAACTCACAGGGTGTCTGTTGTGGAGGGAAAAGATATAGGAGATTGTAAACTGCTCGGAGACTCTGATTCAGAGAGAAGGGTGGGGTATAAATCTGCAGTCTTCTTCTTCTCCATTCCTCAACTTGCAGCTGCAGGAATGGCCTTGGGTCAGCCACAGCTCTGGCAGAGGTTGTCCTTGAAAGGGCAGCTGCTGTGAGAGCCCTCTCAGCCCCACCCACCTCACAGGGTGTTTGTTGTGGGGGGAGACGATGTAAGAGATTGTGATCGCTCTGAGTCTCTGTTTCCGAGAGAAGGGTGGGGTATAAATCTGCAGTCTTCTTCTTCATAGTTCACGTCTGCCCTGGAGCCACTGAGCAGAGTCTCACACCTGAGCCTCCAAAACCTTGCCGAACACTCTGGACTTCTGTGTCTCACAGGGAGCCTTCAGTCCATTTTGAGACCCCCCTCTTTGAGTCTCAGCCTTACTTAGTTTACAGACAAAATGGGGGGACACCACAGAGGCCACCCTGAGAAGGATGGGTAGGCAGAAAGTTCGCTCAGTGGCTCCCCCCCCCCCCCCCGAGTAGATCTCTGCAGACTTCCAAACTCCAACTCCACACTTGGACCCCTCTTGCAACAAATGCAGGTGTTCCATTTGTCTGGGGGCAGTGATGCTCTATTTTGGGGGGCCACAGTGGGAGGGCTTCTGGAGTTCTGGCCCCACTGGTGGACCTCCTGATGGCACCTGGGTTTTGGCCACTGGGCTACACAGTGTTGGGCTAGATGGGCCATTGGCCTGCTCAAGCATGGCTTCTCTTATGATCTTATGTCTGGGGTAGTAATATTCTATATTCTCTGTGCTTGGGGGGCAACAGTGGGAGGGCTTCTGGTGTCCTAGCCTCACTGGTGGACTGCCTGATGGCACCTGAGTTTTTTGGCCACTGTGTGACAGAGTGTTGGACTGGATGGGCCATTGGCCTGATCCAACATGGCTTCTCCTATGTTCTTATGTGACACAGAGTGTTGGACTGGATGGGCCATTGGCCTGATCCAGCATGGCTTCTCTTACGTTCTTATGTCTGGGGCAGTGATGTTCTGTCTTCTTGGTGCTTGTGGGGTAACAGTGGGAGAGCTTCTGGAGTTCTGGCCCTTCTGGTGGACCTCCTGATGGCACCTAGTTTTTCTCCACTGGGTGACACAGAGTGTTGGGCTAGATGGAAGAAGATGAAGATGATGATGATATTGGATTTATATCCCGCCCTCCACTCCAAATCTCAGAGTGGCTCACAATCTCCTTTATCTCCCTCTCCCACCCTGTGAGGTGGGTGGGGCTGAGAGGACTCTCACTGCAGCTGCCCTTTCGAGGACAACCTCTGCCAGAGCTTTGGCTGACCCCAGGCCATTCTAGCAGGTGCGAGTGGAGGAGTGGGGAATCAAACTCGGTCCTCCCAGATAAGAGTCTGCGCACTTCACCACTACACCAAACTGGCTCTCTTCTTCACAGTTCTTCTTCATAGTTCAGGTCTGCCCTGCCAATGACCTGATCCAATATGGCTTCTCTTATGTTATTATGTCTGGGGCAGTGACTCTTTCTTCTAGGGTTGCCAAGTCCAATTCAATAAATATCTGGGGATTTTGGGGCTGGAGCCAGGAGACAGCCCCCAGCTTTCCCCACACCACCTGGACAGCCCCCAGCTTTCCCCACATGGCAGCTCTACAGAAGCTCCCAGACCCCGGCCTGCTCAGCTAAGAGGGTCACCAGCTCTGGGTCGGGGGGCTGCTTGTTGCCTGGCCCACGACTGTGCTCCTCCATGTTTTCATTCTGGGGTGTAGGCTTTTTGGCACACCAGTGGCCCCTGAAATAAACACTGATTTATCAACGCACAAATTGCACTGAACGACAAGCACATTTTATGGGGAAATTCCTGGGCCAAGGAAAGAGCAGAAAATCATGGGTTCCGTTTGCTTAAGGGAGAGAGGAAATTGCAAACTGCCAGAGAACTGAGTTGTCGAGGGATTCCAAAGCATACACACCTCGTCCCTGGTAAGGTTGCCAATCCCCAGGTAGGGGCAGGGGATCCCCCGGTTTGGAGGCTCCCACTTCAGGGTCATCAGAAAGCAGGGGAGGGAAATGTCTGCTAGGCACTCCATTGGCCCCTATGGAGACCGATTCCCTTAGGGTATAATGGAGAATTGATCTGCGGGTATCTGGGGCTAAGGGGGGGCTGTTTTTTGAGGTAGAGGCACCACATTTGCAGCATAGCATCTAGTGCCTCTCCCCAAAATACCCTCCAAGTTTCAAAAGGATTGGACCAGGGGGTCCAATTCTATGAGCCCCCAAAGAAGGTGCCCCCTATCCATTATTTTCAAAGGAGAGAAGGCATTTAAAAGGTGTGCAGTCCCTTTAAATGTGATGGCCAGAACTCTTTTTGGAGTTCAATTACACTTGCTGCAACCTTGCTTCTGGCTCCATGCTGATGTCTCCTGGCTTCACCCCTAAAGTCTCCTGGCTCCACCCCCAAAGTCTCCAGATATTTCTTGAATTGAACTTGGCAACCCTATGCATCAGGGATGCGAGCCTGAGAAGAAGAACTGCAGATTTACACCCCGCCCTTCTCTCTGAATCAGAGAGGCTTACAATCTCCTTTATATTCTCCCCCCACAACAGACACCCTGTGGGTGGGGCTGAGAGGCCTCTCACAGCAGCTGCCCTTTCAAGGACAACTCCTACAATAGCTCTGGCTGACCCAAGGCCATTCCAGCAGCTGCAAGTGGAGGAGTGGGGAATCCAACCTGGTTCTCCCAGATAAGAGAGCTCTGGCTGACCCAAGGCCATTCCAGCAGCTGCAAGTGGAGGAGTGGGGAATCCAACCCGGTTCTCCCAGATAAGAGAGCTCTGGCTGACCCAAGGCCATTCCAGCAGCTGCAAGTGGAGGAGTGGGGAATCAAACCTGGTTCTCCCAGATAAGAGCTCTGGCTGACCCAAAGCCATCCCAGCAGCTGCAAGTGGAGGAGTGGGGAATCAAACCCGGTTCTCCCAGATAAGAGAGCTCTGGCTGACCCAAGGCCATTCCAGCAGCTGCAAGTGGAGGAGTGGGGAATCAAACCCGGTTCTCCCAGATAAGAGAGCTCTGGCTGACCCAAGGCCATTCCAGCAGCTGCAAGTGGAGGAGTGGGGAATCAAACCCGGTTCTCCCAGATAAGAGCTCTGGCTGACCCAAGGCCATTCCAGCAGCTGCAAGTGGAGGAGTGGGGAATCAAACCCGGTTCTCCCAGATAAGAGAGCTCTGGCTGACCCAAGGCCATTCCAGCAGCTGCAAGTGGAGAAGTGGGGAATCAAACCCGGTTCTCCCAGATAAGAGAGCTCTGGCTGACCCAAGGCCATCCCAGCAGCTGCAAGTGGAGGAGTGGAGAATCAAACCCGGTTCTCCCAGATAAGAGAGCTCTGGCTGACCCAAGGCCATTCCAGCAGCTGCAAGTGGAGGAGTGGGGAATCAAACCCGGTTCTCCCAGATAAGAGAGCTCTGGCTGACCCAAGGCCATTCCAGCAGCTGCAAGTGGAGGAGTGGGGAATCAAACCCGGTTCTCCCAGATAAGAGAGCTCTGGCTGACCCAAGGCCATCCCAGCAGCTGCAAGTGGAGGAGTGGGGAATCAAACCCGGTTCTCCCAGATAAGAGCTCTGGCTGACCCAAGGCCATTCCAGCAGCTGCAAGTGGAGGAGTGGGGAATCAAACCCGGTTCTCCCAGATAAGAGAGCTCTGGCTGACCCAAGGCCATTCCAGCAGCTGCAAGTGGAGGAGTGGGGAATCAAACCCGGTTCTCCCAGATAAGAGAGCTCTGGCTGACCCAAGGCCATCCCAGCAGCTGCAAGTGGAGGAGTGGGGAATCAAACCCGGTTCTCCCAGATAAGAGAGCTCTGGCTGACCCAAGGCCATCCCAGCAGCTGCAAGTGGAGGAGTGGGGAATCAAACCCGGTTCTCCCAGATAAGAGAGCTCTGGCTGACCCAAGGCCATCCCAGCAGCTGCAAGTGGAGGAGTGGGGAATCAAACCCGGTTCTCCCAGATAAGAGCTCTGGCTGACCCAAGGCCATTCCAGCAGCTGCAAGTGGAGGAGTGGGGAATCAAACCCGGTTCTCCCAGATAAGAGAGCTCTGGCTGACCCAAGGCCATTCCAGCAGCTGCAAGTGGAGGAGTGGGGAATCAAACCCGGTTCTCCCAGATAAGAGAGCTCTGGCTGACCCAAGGCCATTCCAGCAGCTGCAGGTGGAGGAGTGGGGAATCCAACCCGGTTCTCCCAGATAAGAGAGCTCTGGCTGACCCAAGGCCATTCCAGCAGCTGCAAGTGGAGGAGTGGGGAATCAAACCTGGTTCTCCCAGTTAAGAGTCCGCGCACTTCACCACTACACCAAACTGGCTCTCACATTTCTGGTACGGCAGGGGAAGTGTTCAGCAACAGCCGTCATAAAACTGGCCCGACAGAGAATCTAAAAAGGTGCTTTGAGGCTTGCAGAGGGGGAAAGCTGCTCTGCGCCTTCCAGCCCAATGCACATAGCACAGCACGGAGCTGGGTCTTCCCTACCCCCCCCCCATCTCCGCCCCCACCAGCTCTCTTCTCTCCCCAGCTCTGCAATGCAGCGTTCTTAAATACCAAAGGCTTCTCCAGCAGTCAGCAACTGCTTTGGATTGCTTTCTTGTGGTCTTGGGTTGTTGGTTTTCTTTTTCTTTTTTTACATTGACAAATCCAAAGGTAATTAATCTCATTCAAGGAAAGGCTAAGCACTCTTTGGGGAAAAAACAAACAGAAATGGAAAAGAAAGAGAAAGAGAGAGAGAGAGAGGGGGGGGGGGGGAGCCAAGAACAGATCTGTAGATGCCAGCTCTCTGCAATCCATCTAATCCACTGTCCTGTTTCTTGCTGAGGCCAACTGCACTGTCTAGCAGGGGTGCTAAAGACTAAAGCCTCCCCCACCCCTGGCGGGTGCCCCTTTCAGAGGCACACCCACTGCCTCTGAACATGGAGGTTATTGAGGAAAGGAAAGGTCCCCTGTGCAAGCACCAGTCGTTTCCGACTCTGGGGTGATGTTGCTCTCACAACGTTTTCACAGCAGACTTTTTACGGGGTGGTTTGCCATTGCCTTCCCCAGTCATCTACACTTTCCCCCCAACAAGCTGGGGACTCATTTGATCGACCTCAGAAGGATGGAAGGCTGAATCAATCTCGAGCCGGCTATCTGAAAACCCAGCTACCGCCGGGAATCAAACTCAGGTTGTGAGCAGAGCTTAGGACTGCAGTTAACACTCTTTAACACTCTGAGCCACGGGGCTCTTCTGTTGAGACATCCTGACAAATTCCTGCAGACAGACCCCTCCAGTTTGGCGTAGTGGTGAAGTGTGCAGGCTCTTATCTGGGAGAACCAGGTTTGATTCCCCACTCCTCCGCTTGCAGCTGCTGGAGTGACTTTGGGACAGTCATAACTCTCTCAGAGCTGTCCTCTCAAGAGCAGTCCTTGAAAGAGCTCTCTCAGCCTCACCTACCTCACAGGCAACGTTCCCTCTAAGCTGCAGAGTCTTGTGAGCAAAAATGCTACTTTGTGAGCTACTGGCATTAAAGCATAAATTATTGTGCTCTGGAGGCATTTTTCCTGAGCTAAGACCAAAAGGTGTGAGCTGGAGGCTAAAAATCTGAGCTAGCTCACACTAACTCAGCTTAGAGGGAACACTGATGACTGGGTGTCTGTTGTGGGGAAAGGAAGGGAAAAGGACTGTAAGCCACTCTGAGATTCCAAATGGTGGAGTGCAAATCTTCTCCTTCTTCTCCTCTTCTTCTTCCTTCATGAACTTGTCTGCTCGCCTTTTAAAGTCACCTAAGCCAGTGACCCTCACTACACATAGAATCATAGAGTCGGAAGGGACCTCCAGGGTCATCTAGTCCAACCCCTTGCACAATGCAGGAAACTCACAAAGACCTCCCCCTAAATTCACAGGAAGAGCCCCATGGCACAGAGTAGTAAAGCTGCAGTACTGCAGTCCTAAGCTCTGCTCACGACCTGAGTTCGATCCCAGCAGAAGCTGGGTTTTCAGGTAGCCAGCTCAAGGTTGACTCAGCCTTCCATCCTTCCGAGGTCGGTAAAATGAGCACCCAGTTTGCTGGGGGGGGGGGGGGAGTGTAGATGACTGGGGAAGGCAATGGCAAACCACTCCGTAAAAAGTCTGCCATGAAAACTTTGTGAAAGCCTTTACCTTTACCTTTTACATTCGATGAAATTGCTGAGCAGACAGGTTAAAACGGATAAAAGGAAGTCCTTCTTCACCCCAAGGGTGATTAACATGTGGAATTCACTGCCACAGGAGGTGGTGGCGGCCGCAAGCATGGCCACCTTCAAGAGGGGGTTAGATAAAAATATGGAGCAGAGGTCCATATTGTGTGTGTGTGTGTGTGTGTATATATATTTGGCCACTGTGTGACACAGAATGTTGGACTGGATGGGCCATTGGCCTGATCTAACATGGCTTCTCTTATGTTCTTAAATGCACAGGATCCTCATTGCTGTTAGAGGACATCTGACATCAGGTCGCATTGAGTCAAACAGATCGATTCTGCATCATAGAAAGAATCCCTTCCTTTCACCTCTCCTTCATCCGCTCCCTGTCTGTTTTATTAGGTACTCAAATTCTATAACAACACGAGAGGGAAGAAAAAGTCTCTCTCGCTCTTTCTCCATTTTCTCTGCACCATCACGCCAAACTCTACAGCCTTCTGCCAAGACCCTTCTTCGATGCCTTTTTTAAAATTAAAAAAGCTGAATGCTCTTTTAGCTTTTCCTCCCCGGGAAAATGCACCCCAAATAGTAAGAAATTCCCAGACTGGGGAGAAGAGCTTTTTAGGAATGGTTTCCTGGAGCAGTGGGAACAGTTTAAGAAGGTCACGCACCTTGAGTGGCTCTTAGTCACAAGGTTTGGATGGAACTCTCTGTCTGGAGCACATGATGCTCTTTTTTTCTTGGTACATGGGGGGGGGGGCAGCAGTGCGAGGGCTTCTAGTGTCCTGGCCCCACTGGTGGACCACCTGATGGCACTTGGGGGGGGGGGAGGTTGGCCACTGTGTGACACAGAGTGTTACACTGGATGGGCCATTGTCCTGATCCAACATGGCTTCTCTTATGTTCTTATATCTGGGGCAGTGATGCTCTGTATTCTTGGCGCTGGGGGGCGGGCAGCAGTGGGAGGGCTTCTAGTGTCCTGGCCCACTGGTGGACCTCCTGATAGCACTGGGGGCGGGGGGGGGGGGTTTGGCCACTGTGTGACACAGAATGATGGACTAGAGGAGCCATTGGTCTGATCCTATGCGGTTTCTCTTATGTTCTTGTGTGTCCCTTGGAGAAGGGCAGCCTAAAATTAATGTAAATAAATATTGCTAGGGACTTGTTATTCAGAAATTGCTGGAACAAGTCCCTCACCCCACCCCACCCCAGCTAGCCTGCAAACAGTAGTCCCCCCTCCCAAACAACCCACATACATTTGCATCTACCCTGCCACACACACACCCTGGCTGCTTTGCGCAAACTTGTTTCTTTTTCCACTGTATGTTCCAGGCTACTCTACTTTCCATTTGCTCTCTCCTCAAAAAAAACCAAGAGAGCAGGATATATGTAGAAGGCATCAGTCAGCAAGGCCCATTAAACTGGACATCTCTCTCTCTCTCTCTGGGTATGAAGATTAAAGAGAAATTCCTTCCTCTTTGCTCTTGATGGTCAGAAGAAGAGACTGCCCGTCCGATGCAGGCTGAGCCCTGGTCTCTTTGGGTGATGGCAGGAAGGGTGGACACACCAACAGCCCTTCTTTACAGCTCTTGGCATGAACAGGTCAGGAGGAGAACTGGTCCACTGAGCTTTGCAGCGGCACAGATTCTCTGATTTGAAACTGGTTGGCCGCTGTGCGAGCTGGGCTAGATGGGCCTCTGGCCTGATCCAGCAGGGCTCTGCAAGACCAGAGCTGCAGACTTTATGGGGGGGGGGGGCTCGGTCAGTGGGAATCATTCCGTTTGAAACACTGTTCTGATTTGGCAGGGTCCACTCAGCTACAGCTGAGGTTTGCTCTGGATCAGGGGTGGCCAAAGTTGCTTAAGAGCCACATAGAATAAATGTCAGATGTTTGAGAGCCACAAGACATGAACATCGAAGGAAGGAAGGAAGGAAGGAAGGAAGGAAGGAAGGAAGGAAGGAAGGAAGGAAGGAAGGAAGGAAGGAAGGAAGGAGGAAGGAAGGAAGGGAGGGAGGGAGGGAAGGAGGGAGGAAGGAGGGAAGGAAGGAAGGAAGGAAGGGAGGGAGGGAGGAAAGGAGGGAGGAAAGGAGGGAGGGGGAGGGAGGGAGGAAGGGAGGAAGGGGGAGGAAGGAAGGGAGGGAGGGAGGGAGGGAGGGAAGGAAGGAGGGAGGGAGGGAGGAAGGGAGGGAGGGGGAGGGAGGAAGGGAGAGGGAGGGAGGGAGGGAGGGAGGAAGGAAGGAAGGAAGGAAGGAAGGAAGGAAGGAAGGAAGGAAGGAAGGGAAGGAAGAAGGAAGGAAGGAAGGAAGGAAGGCAGAAGGAAGGAAGGAAGGAAATAGATGGGGAGGGAGGATCGAGAGAGAGGTGGAAAGAAAGCAACTTCAACTTTAAATGGCTTGGCTTGGAGAAGTGTCAAGAGACAAATGCCTTCTCCAAGCCAGCCAACGGGGTGGTGGGGGCTTCAAGAGCCACACAATTTCTATGGAAGAGCCAAGCCACAGTTTGGCTGCCCTTGCTCTGCGTTACAACCCTATTGGGACCCCCAGCCAGAAACACATCAAACAGTTTTGCTTCTCCCACTCACTGGTGCATTTGATGCTGCTCAGGAAAGCAAGGGGAAAGACAGAGGGGCTCTGGATCGCACCTTTATGCATGACCCCCGCTTCACACCCCCAGCTCATGATCGCCACTGATTTCAGCAGGGCTTTTATTGGAGCAGGAATTCACTTGCATATTAGGCCACATACCCCTGATAAGGACATAGAGAAGCCATGCTGGATCAGGCCAGTGGCCCATCCAGTCCAACACACTGTGTCACATAAGAACATAAGAGAAGCCATGTTGGATCAGGCCAGTGGCCCCTCCAGTCCAGCACTCTGTCTCACATAAGAACATAAGAGAAGCCATGTTGGATCGGCTAATGGCCCATCCAGTCCAACACTCTGTGTCACATAAGAACATAAGAGAAGCCATGTTGGATCAGGCTAATGGCCCATCCAGTCCAGCACTCTGTCTCACATAAGAACATAAGAGAAGCCATGTTGGATCGGCTAATGGCCCATCCAGTCCAACACTCTGTGTCACATAAGAACATAAGAGAAGCCATGTTGGATCAGGCTAATGGCCCATCCAGTCCAACACTCTGTGTCACATAAGAACATAAGAGAAGCCATGTTGGATCGGCTAATGGCCCATCCAGTCCAACACACTGTGTCACATAAGAACATAAGAGAAGCCATGTTGGATCAGGCTAATGGCCCATCCAGTCCAACACTCTGTGTCACATAAGAACATAAGAGAAGCTATGTTGGATCGGCTAATGGCCCATCCAGTCCAACACTCTGTGTCACATAAGAACGTAAGAGAAGCTATGTTGGATCAGGCCAATGGCCCATCCAGTCCAACACTCTGTGTCACATAAGAACATAAGAGAAGCCATGTTGGAACACGCCAATGGCCCATCCAGTCCAACACTCTGTGTCAGTGGCCAAAAACCCTGGTACCATCAGAAGGTCCAACAGTGGGGCCAGGACACTAGAAGTCCTCACACTGTTGCCCTCCCCAAGCTACAAGAAGACGGAGCATCACCACCCCAGACCTAAGAGAAGCCATGTTGGATCAGGCCAATGGCCCATCTAGTTCAATACTCTGTGTCACACAGTGACCAAAACCCAGGGGCCATCAAAAGGTCCACCAGTGGGACCAGAACTCCAGAAACCCTCCGTACTCTTACCCCTCAAGCACCAAGAATACAAAGCATCACTGCCTCAAACTGAAGAACCTAAGAGAAGCCATGTTGGATCAGGCCAGTGGCCCATCCAGTCCAACACTCTGTGTCACATAAGAACATAAGAGAAGCCATGTTGGATCAGGCCAGTGGCCCATCCAGTCCAACACTCTGTGTCAGTGGCCAAAAAACCCAGGTACCATCAGGAGGTCCAACAGTGGGGCCAGGACACTAGAGGTCCTCACACTGTTGCCCTCCCCAAGCTACAAGAAGATGGAGCATCACCACCCCAGACATAAGAACATGAGAGAAACCATATTGGATTAGGCCAATGGCCCAATCCAGTCCAAAACTCTGTGTCACACAGTGGCTAAAAAAACCCAGGTGCCACCAAGAGGTCCATAAGTGGGGCCAGGACACTAGAAGCCCTCCCATCGTTGCCGCCCCCCAAGCACCAAGAAAACAGAGCATCATCACTACCCCAGACATAAGAGAAGCCATGTTGGATCAGGCCAATGGCCCATCCAGTCCAACACTCTGTGTCACATAAGAACAGAAGAGGAGCCATGTTGGATCAGGCCAATGGCCCATCCAGTCCAACACTCTGTGTCACATAATAACATAAGAGAAACCATGTTGGATCAGGCCAGTGGCCCATCCATTCCAACACTCTGTGTCACATAAGAACATAAGAGAAGCCATGTTGGATCAGGCCAGTGGCCCATCTAGTCCAACACTCTGTGTCACATAAGAACATCAGAGAAACCATCTTGGATCAGGCCAATGGCCCATCCAGTCCAACACTCTGTGTCACATAAGAACATAAGAGAAGCCATGTTGGATCAGGCCAGTGGCCCATCTAGTCCAACACTCTGTGTCACATAAGAACATCAGAGAAACCATCTTGGATCAGGCCAATGGCCCATCCAGTCCAACACTCTGTGTCACATAAGAACATAAGAGAAGCCATGCTGGATCAGGCCAGTGGCCCATCCAGTCCAACACTCTGTGTCACATAAGAACATAAAAGAAACCATGTTGGATCAGGCCAGTGGCCCATCCAGTCCAGCACTCTGTGTCACATAAGAACATAAGAGAAGCCATGTTGGATCAGGCCAGTGGCCCATCTAGTCCAACACTCTCCCACACAGTGGCCAAAAAAACCCAAGTCCATGAGTCGAGCCAGAAGCCCTCCCACTTTTGCCGTCCAAGCACCAAGAATACAGAGCGCCACTCCACCATAGTGGTTTCCCACACCACACACTCGCTCTGGTTTCTTGCATCCGTCTTGAAGCAGTGTCTCTCAGTTGGTGCAGAGTTTTATGGTTTGTCAGGACAGCAGCCAGCTATTAAGGAAACGCCAAGCTTGGCTATGGGGTATTCCATCCAATTAAAACCCTGCTTGACAAAGCCCCCCTCCCCGCCCTCCACCACAGGACAGTATTTGCTGACAACTGAATGTCGACTCAGAGCGGCTGAGTCAGTCACTGCTGCGCACAGAACCCTTGATTGGAAGCAGACAGCTAGGAGCACAAGAGGCCTGTCAATTATTTTTCCTCTGGAAGGAGAACACTGAACTAGGAGCAACATCCACCCCCCCCCCAAAAAAAGCTTGAAAACCCTGCCCCCTCATCTCAAACGCAGCTGCAATAGCGATGGGGCAGGAAAGACACCCCATGCAGGCCCAGACGTTGCTCCCTGTGTAAAATACGAAATGTTATTTTGCGTGACCTGCTGCCCCCCACTAAGCCTCAGGGGAGGAGAGGGGAATCTGGTTTTAAAGTCCGAATGCAAACCCAATATTGCACAGCTAAAGGATATTTGAAAAACTCCGTCTCTAGACTACATGATCTCCCATGCTCAGTGGGGCAGCCCACCCCTGGCCAGGCTGTACCCAGAAAGATGCCCAACTTGCCCCCTGCCTTGTCTACGGCCCCTGTGCCTCCACAGCCTGAGGGGCAAGGACACCGTGCCCAAGGAGCCTGGCTGAACACCACTCTCGGCCTCTCTCCTCCTGAAGCCCCAACCGCCTGGCTGGCCACGGAAAAGCAGCTCCTCTCCCCTCCCCCCACCACTCATTCATGTCTCCTGCAGCCAGGACTGGGGCGTGGCTTCTTCTTCCCCAGCCAGCCGCCTCTGCTGCTCTCGCCCGCCGCACCTGCAGCAGCAGCCTTCCCAGGCCAGCCTCTCCTCCTCCTCCAGGTTGCCAGCAGCAGAGCACAAGCCAAGTTCACCTCCAGAGCAGCCAACAGCAGCCCACCCGCCTTCTGCCCTGGCACGGGGCGCCCCAGACTCCTCCTCGCACTCCCTCCAGGCTACAAGTCCAAGGGGGGCCAAATTTGCTTAACGGAAGAGCCACAAAGAACACACATCAGATGTTTGAGAGTCGGGTGGCTGGGTGGGAGGGAGGAAACGGAAGGGAGGGAGGAAAAGGAAGGAGAAGGATGGAAGGGAGGGAGGAAGAAAAGGGAGGGAGGGAGGTTGGGAGGAAAAGGAAGGAGAAAGAAGGGGAGAGGAAGGGAGGAAAAGGAGGGAGGGGAGGAAGGGAGGAAAAGGAAGGGAGGGAAGGAGGGAGGGAGGGGGAGGAAAAGGAAGGGAGGAAAAGGAAGGAGAAGGAAGAAAGGGGAGAGGAAGGGAGGGAGGGAGGAAAAGGAAGGGAGGAGAGGAAGGGAGGAAAAGGAAGAAAGGGACGAGGAAAGGAGGGGGGAGGAAAAGGAAGGAAGGAAGGAAGGAAGGAAGGAAGGAAGGAAGGAAGGAAGGAAGGAAGGAAGGAAGGAAGGAAGGAAGGAAGGAAGGAAGGGAGGAGGGAGGGAGGGAGGGAGGGAGAGGAAGCGAGGGAGGAAAAGGAAGGGAGGAGAGGGGGGAGGAAAAGGAAGGAGAAGGAAGGAAGGGGAGAGGAAGCAAGGGAGGAAAAGGAAGGAAGGAAGGAAGGAAGGAAGGAAGGAAGGAAGGAAGGAAGGAAGGAAGGAAGGAAGGAAGGAAGGAAGGAAGGAAGGAAGGAAAATAGATGGGGGAGAGGTGGAAAGAAAGCAACTTTTTGTTTATATGCATTCTCCAAAATGCTGACTGGCTTGGCTTGGGGTCCTGTGAAGGCCGCCAACTCCCAGCTGGGAAATTCCTGAGATTTGGGAGGGAAGGCTAGGGAGGGAAAGGTGCTCAGCGGGGGGTGGGGGGAGTGTGATTCCACAGTGTTTTTCCCCACCACCACCACCACCACCATCACCATCCAAGCTGCCATTTCCTCCAAGGGAACTGATCCCTGCAGATCGGTTGTCATCCCGGGAGAACTCCAGGCCCTACCTGGAGCTTGGCAACCCGGGCAGAGGGCGCGCCCAGGCAACGGGGCTGAAGCCTGCCGGCGGGAACTCCCCGCGAGTTGCAGGAGAAGTGCGGGCGCTGCAGGGCGGGCGCGGGGGGCTCCGAAACGTCTCTCCTTCTCTCTGGCGCCCTTGCTGCAGGCAGAGGCGGCACCAACCAAGGGGAGGGGGGCGTTCCCTGGACCCCCCCTCCCAAAAAACCGGGAGATCCAGAATGACGAAGGAGCCCTCTGCAGAAGATGCCCTCCTCCTCCTGCCTAGGCAGCTAGCTCTGCGACTCAGCCGAGCTGGAACCCTGCGACCGATTGTCTTCTCAAAACATCCCCAACCGCTCGGCCTTCCAACAAGTTTGCAGTGAATCCCCCCGCCCCCCTGCAAAAGAGCCGCCCTCCTAGCGGGAAGCCAAGCGCCACAATCCTCGGAAAGAGAGCTGCCAACCTCCAGGTGAGGTCGGGACTTTATTTCAACTGATTTCCAGACTGCAAAGGTCGGTTTCCCTGGAGAAAAGAGGCTGCTTTGGAGGTCGGGTTGCCAGCTCCAGGTCGGGGGATATCTGGAGATTTGGGGGGGTGAAGCGTGAAGAGGGCAGGGTCTGGGGACCAGAGGGACTTCAATGGGATATAATGCCATAGAATCCATCCTTGAAAGGTGACTGATCTCTGTCACCTGGAGATCAGTTGGAGTCCCAGGAGATGTCCAGTCGCCACCTGTGGGTTGGCAACCCCATTAGGAGTGTGGATTTTCTCCCAAACTGGAGTTGCCAACCCTTGAGGAAGAAGCGCTGGAAAGAACCCACCAGCCTTCTGGACTTGCAGGCCAGGGTGAGCCCCCTGGCTCCAAGGCCAAATGCATCTGGGGTGCCACCTTGGTAAAGGCCCTGCACCTGGTAGTCAGCTGGAAGCCTCCAAAGAGCGTGGCGGCTGCTTTCAGCTTGAAAGTGGCTGGGCGGTGCTAAAGCACCACACTCTTCGGAGGCTTCTAAGAAAGCCTCCAAAGAGCGTGGCAGCTGAGCAGCAGGCGTTAGGGGGCACTTGGCATCACCCCCAGGCGGGGTAGCGCCCTAGGCAGCCACTTACCCCGCCTACTTCCACACGCTGGCTCTGGTCTGCTGGGCCAAGCTCTGGCACCAAAGGTGTGATTTAGCAGGGAGTTGCAGCCATGGGAGGAGGGAGAAGGAGAAGGGGGAGGAGGAGAAGAAGAAGAACGATGTATACCCCACCCTTCTCCCTGAATCAGAGTCTCAGAGCGGTTCACAATCTCCTTTATCTTCTTCCCCTGTGAGGTAGGTGGGGCTGAGAGAGCTCTCCCAGAAGCTGCCCTTTCAAGGATAGCTCTGCAAGAGTTTTGGCTGCCCCAAGGCCATTCCAGCAGCTGCAAGTGGAGGAATGGGGAATCAAACCCGGTTCTCTCAGATAAGAGTCTGCACACTTCACCACTACACCAAACTGGCTCATAGGCCACTTAGGCTGAAGTGTTGGAATCTGCAAACACGTGTCCTGAAAGAGCTATGTCATTTGTGCTTAAAACTAATAGTTAATTAGCACAGAGCAATTAGACATAGTATAGAAGTTCCCACTAAGGAAAGAGGAATGGATATTCTAAATAAGGCAATCTATTGGTCGAACAAAGCAGGAGTCAAGTATCACCTTTAAGACCAACGAAGTTTTATTCAGAATGGAAGCTTTTGTGTGCTAGAAGCACACTTCTTCAGACAATAGGATGGAATGGCAAGTAGTCCTTAATAGAGAGAAACTAGGCAGTGAACTAGTATGCAGAATCATATAAATGTTTTTAGCAGCTTAAAAGAATCACAAATTGGGGTCCAGTGATTGCTAGTTTAGGTTGACTGGGCTGAAACAACAATGAAGGCAATATAAGTTGGAATAGCAGATTGATGTCTGTCATTAGAGGAGAAGTGCCATAAATAGGAGTCTGTTGTAATGTTAGCTCTGGGTTAAAATGAGGGCATTAGTTTCTCAGAGGTTTAATTTGGACATGTAACACACATATGAACATCGTTCTCGTTTGCCATTAGAAAAAAATACATCAAAATATAGTGGAAGATGAGTTAGTATATGTAATGAGATAAACAGCCAATATCCCTTATTTGAGTAAATCAATACAAAAAACATTATTCTGATACACTGTTCTAAAAAAAGAGAGAAAGACTGTGGATATATAGCTATACTTGGTGAAAGTGGGTTTAGTATATGTAATGAGATTTTTAAAAACCCAATATCCCTGTTCAGTCCTGGGAAGTTTCATGATAATTTGTAATTCAGCAATTTCCTTCTCCATTCTGCTCTTGAAGTTCCTTTGGTTGAACCGTTTTATTAGGGTTATTTCATGCTTTCGGTCATATAGTCAGTTTTGGGGAACTTTCTCTTCCTTAAAATATTTTCATCACGTTACATGCTAATCTGCTGTCCACTCTAAGTCTATAAGTTTGAATGGTTATCTTCCACTTCTATGTATCTGAGGAAGTGTGCAGGCACACGAAAGCTCATACCTCAAATAAAACTTTGTTGGTCTTAACGGTGCCCCTGGACTCAGACTTTGTTCTGTTTCCTTGTTCTAGACAGCACAGGGGTTTTAGCTAGGATGGCGTTTAGATCAAAAGAGTGTTACACTGCTTGATATTATTATTTTACATCCCAGTGTAACCCTCCCTTTTATTTCTTGGTAAGATTTTCTTTTTAATCAAACATACATAAGAACATAAGAGAAGCCCTGTTGGATCAGGCCAATGGCCCATCCAGTCCAGCACTCTGTGTCACATAAGAACATCAGAGAAGCCATGTTGGATCAGGCCAGTGGCCCATCCAGTCCAACACTCTGTGTCACATAAGAACATAAGAGAAGCCATGTTGGATCAGGCCAATGGCCCATCCAGTCCAACACTCTGTGTCACATAAGAACATAAGAGAAGCCATGTTGCATCAGGCCAGTGGCCCATCCAGTCCAACACTCTGTGTCATATAAGAACATAAGAGAAGCCATGTTGGATCAGGCCAGTGGCCCATCCTGTCCAACACTCTGTGTCACATAAGAGAAGCCATGTTGGATCAGGCCAGTGGCCCATCCAGTCCAACACACTGTGTCACATAAGAACATAAGAGAAGCCATGTCGGATCAGGCCAATGGCCCATCCAGTCCAACACTCTGTGTCACATAAGAACATAAGAGAAGCCATGTTGCATCAGGCCAGTGGCCCATCCAGTCCAATACTTTGTGTCACATAAGAACATAAGAGAAGCCATGTTGGATCAGGCCAATGGCCCATCCAGTCCAACACTCTGTGTCACATAAGAACATAAGAGAAGCCATGTTGGATCAGGCCAGTGGCCCATCCTGTCCAACACTCTGTGTCACATAAAAACATAAGAGAAGCCATGTTGCATCAGGCCAGTGGCCCATCCAGTCCAACACTCTGTCACATAAGAACATAAGAGAAGCCCTGTTGGATCAGGCCAGTGGCCCATCCAGTCCAACACTCTGTGTCACATAAGAACATCAGAGAAGCCATGTTGGATCAGGCCAATGGCCCATCCAGTCCAACACTCTGTGTCACATAAGAACATAAGAGAAGCCATGTTGGATCAGGCCAATGGCCCATCCAGTCCAACACTCTGTGTCACATAAGAACATAAGAGAAGCCATGTTGCATCAGGCCAGTGGCCCATCCAGTCCAACACTCTGTGTCACATAAGAACATAAGAGAAGCCATGTTGGATCAGGCCAATGGCCCCTCCAGTCCAGCACTCTGTGTCACATAAGAACATAAGAGAAGCCATGCTGGATCAGGCCAGTGGCCCATCCTGTCCAACACTCTGTGTCACATAAAAACATAAGAGAAGCCATGTTGCATCAGGCCAGTGGCCCATCCAGTCCAACACTCTGTGTCACATAAGAACATAAGAGAAGCCATGTTGCATCAGGCCAGTGGCCCATCCAGTCCAACACTCTGTGTCATATAAGAACATAAGAGAAGCCATGTTGCATCAGGCCAGTGGCCCATCCTGTCCAACACTCTGTGTCACATAAGAGAAGCCATGTTGGATCAGGCCAGTGGCCCATCCAGTCCAACACACTGTGTCACATAAGAACATAAGAGAAGCCATGTCGGATCAGGCCAATGGCCGATCCAGTCCAACACACTGTGTCACATAAGAGAAGCCATGTTGCATCAGGCCAGTGGCCCATCCAGTCCAATACTTTGTGTCACATAAGAGAAGCCATGTTGGATCAGGCCAATGGCCCATCCAGTCCAACACTCTGTGTCACATAAGAACATAAGAGAAGCCATGTTGGATCAGGCCAGTGGCCCATCCTGTCCAACACTCTGTGTCGCATAAGAACATAAGAGAAGCCATGTTGCATCAGGCCAGTGGCCCATCCAGTCCAACACTCTGTGTCACATAAGAACATAAGAGAAGCCCTGTTGGATCAGGCCAGTGGCCCATCCAGTCCAACACTCTGTGTCACATAAGAACATAAGAGAAGCCATGTTGGATCAGGCCAGTGGCCCATTCAGTCCAACACACTGTGTCACATAAGAACATAAGAGAAGCCATGTCGGATCAGGCCAGTGGCCCATCCAGTCCAACACTCTGTGTCACATAAGAACATAAGAGAAGCCATGTTGGATCAGGCCAATTGCCCATCCAGTCCAACACTCTGTGTCACATAAGAACATAAGAGAAGCCATGTTGGATCAGGCCAATGGCCCATCCAGTCCAACACTCTGTGTCACATAAGAACATAAGAGAAGCCATGTTGGATCAGGCCAATGGCCCCTCCAGTCCAACACTCTGTGTCACATAAGAACATAAGAGAAGCCATGTTGGATCAGGCCAATGGCCCATCCAGTCCAACACTCTGTGTCACATAAGAACATAAGAGAAGCCATGTTGGATCAGGCCAATGGCCCATCCAGTCCAACACTCTGTGTCACATAAGAACATAAGAGAAGCCATGTTGGATCAGGCCAATGGCCCATCCAGTCCAACACTCTGCGTCACATAAGAACATAAGAGAAGCCATGTTGGATCAGGCCAATGGCCCATCCAGTCCAACACTCTGTGTCACATAAGAACATAAGAGAAGCCATGTTGGATCAGGCCAATGGCCCATCCAGTCCAACACTCTGTGTCACACAGTGGCCAATATATAAGACTATGTGCTGCATTTATTCTGCTGTGCATTTTTAGTGCTTTGCCAATTTTTCCCAACATGAAGCCACATAACCAATGGAGGTTCACTACCTTCCTTTCCAGGCGCGGCCAAACTTGCTTAACCTAAGAGCCATATAAAAGAAACATCAGATGTCTGAGAACCACAAGACATGAATGTCAGGGGAAGGAAGGAAGGAAGGAAGGAAGGAAGGAAGGAAGGAAGGAAGGAAGGAAGGAAGGAAGGAAGGAAGGAAGGAAGGAAGGAAGGAAGGAAGGAAGGAAGGAAGGAAGGAAGGAAGGAATATGAGCATATGAAGCTGCCTTATACTGAATCAGACCCTCAGTCCAGCAAAGTCAGTATTGTCTATTTAGACTGGCAGCGGCTTTCCAGGGTCTCAAGCGGAGGTTTTTCAAGCCTATTTGCCTGGACCCTGTTTAGTTGGAGATGCCAGGGATTGAATCTGGCACCTTCTGCTTGCCAAGCAGATGCTCTACCATTAACCCACATCCCTCCCACAGAAGATAGATGGGAGGAAGGGTGAAATATGGAGAGAAAGCAACTTTAACTTCAAATGCATCCTCCAAGCTGCCAGCTGGCTTAGCTTGGAGAAGGGATTTAAAGAGACCAGTGCCTTCCCCAAGCTGGCTGACAGGGCAGTGGGGACTTCAAGAGCCACACAGTATGTGTGAAAGGGCCACATGTGGCTCCCAAGCTGCAGTTTGGCCACCCCAATCCGATATCATTGATCGATGAGCACACTTCTTCAGATACAAACCATGGAAAAGAATCTCCTCAAACCTGAATTACAAGTTACTATGTCATCCCATACAAGGGAATCCCCAGGGCTCAACAGTGATACTGGCTTCTTATCTCACTAAACATAAGTCACTCAGTTCTTACTTATATACCCAGGAATGAAACTTGGTTGGTCTTAAAGGGGTCACTGGCTCTCCCATCTGTGGTTAACTCCTTTATTATCTGTATGACAATTTGCTGCTCTTTACACGTCCTGCCATATTGTTATTCCACCCTTAGCTGTATTTACTGCTCCGTTTTATTTAATATCAAGAGAAGAACGCTCACAACGGGACACGCCCATCCCATTGAAACCTTCCCCAGGAAAGACCTTATCAGGTGGCACACCGCGAGATGAGCGGGGGCAATGAGAACGCACAACTGCAGCACGCCCAAGAAATGCCCCTTTTCTCTTTTCCGAGGCACATGTGCGGTGTGATGCCCACACTGGCTTTGAGTCCCTGCAGCATTTGCACCCCGTGTATTTAGGAGGGAGAGGAAGAGGCTTGAAGAAGGAGGTGGACAGAATGGAGCAGGTGCAGAGGAGAACAATGAGGATAACCAGGGACCTGGAAACCAAGGCCTGTGAGGAAAGGCTGACAGATTTGGGAATGTTCAGTCAGGAGGAGGAGGAAAGAAGAAGAAGATGATGATGATGATATTGGATTGATATCCCACCCTATACTCTGAATCTCAGAGTCTCAGAGCGGCTTACAATCTCCTATATCTTCGCCCCCACCCACAACAGACACCCTGTGAGGTGGGTGGGGCTGAGAGAGCTCTTGCAGCAGCTGCCCTTTCAAGGACAACTCCTACAAGAGATATAGTTGACCCAAGGCCATTCCAGCAGGTGCATGTGGAGGAGTGGAGAAGAAGAAGACTGCAGATTTATACCCTGCCCTTCTCTCTGAATCAGAGACTCAGAGCGGCTTACAATCTCCTCTATCTTCTCTCCCCACAACAGACACCCTGTGAGGTGGGTGGGGCTGAGAGGGCTCTCACAGCAGCTGCCCTTTCAAGGACAACTCCTGCGATAGCTGTGGCTGACCCAAGGCCATTCCAGCAGGTGCAAGTGGGGGAGTGGGGAATCAAACCTGCTTCTCCCAGATAAGAGTGCGCACACTTAACCGCTACACCAACGCTGGCTCTCAAGAGGCATCCGCCTGTCCCCTTTCACTCCATAGCCAACAGGAGCATCACTTATGGGCAAGGGAAGCCCACAGCATGTGCAAAGGTGCCCTGTGGCATGCAGGAACAGCAGCTGCTTGCCAAAGGTGACACATGCGTGACCTCTGAAACTGGCTCCCGGGAAATCCGTGGGACTCTGGGCCACTCGAAGCACAGCAAGAGGCTTCCGCAGCATCAAGGCGAGAGGCCCCCTCGGCCTGGCTTCCCTCCGTGCATCCGCTTCATTCCCCACCCCCTTCACTTCCTCAATCCAGTCTGCCGGGCTGCCTTGTCCCTCTTCGGTTGCCCTCCCAGTCCCCTTGCAGTGGAGCCAATGGCTAGAGATGTCGCAGGGAGAGGCAGTTCGGTGTAGTGGTTAAGTGTGCAGACTCTAATCTCGGAGAACCAGGTTTGATTCCCCCCGCCTTCATTTGCAGCTGCTGGAATGGCCTTGGGTCAGCCGGAGCTCTCGCAGGAGTTGTCCTTGAAAGGGCAGCTTCTGTCAGAGCTCTCTCAGCCCCACCAACTTCACAGGGTGTCTGTTGTGTGGGGAGAAGATACAGGAGATTGTAAGCCGCTCGAAGTCCCTGATTCAGAGAGAAGGGCAGGGTATAAATCTGCAGTCTTCTTCTTCTCCACTCCTCCACTTGCAGCTGCTGGAATGGGCTTGGGTCAGCCGTAGCTCTCGTAGGAGTTGTCCTTGCAAGGGCAGCTTCTGTCAGAGCTCTCTCAGCCTCACCCACCTCACAGGGTGTCTGTTGTGGGGGGGAGAAGATATAGGAGATTGTAAGCCGCTCTGAGTCCCTGATTCAGAGAGAAGGACGGAGCATAAATCTGCAATTCTTATTCTTATTCTTCAAGAGCACAGTAAGGCTATGAAAGTAGCCACACTGGATCAGACCCGCTTGGTCCATCTAGTCCAGGGGTGACCAAACTGCGGCTCAGGGGCCACATGTGGCTCTTTCACACATATTGAAGTCAGTATTGCCTACTCATACTGGCAGCGGCTCTCCCAGGTCTCACGTGGAGGTCTTTTTTAGCTAGAGATGTCAGGATTTGAATCTGGGACCTTCCGAAAGCAGAAGCTCTACCGCCGGGGCATGGCCCCTCCTTGAATGCTTTTGGCTCAGGCAAACAACACATCAATAAAAGAGCTGCCACATAAAGCCGACACACACACACACACACACGGCTTTGCCAAAAAGCCTTCTGCGTTTACATGGCAGAACGCAACCTTCTTGGCAATGAAACCTCATTAGTCATCCCTCGCCCTCTTGGTTCCCACTGCAGCCAGCTCCTCTCAATACAGAAAGCGCTGCTTTCGCTATTATTGTATCAACAAGGGGACAAAATCCTGCTACGGGGGAGCCAAAATACAAACAGCGCTCACTCTCTCTCTCATCTCTCATCTCTCGGCAGCAGAGTGATGAAGTGAAGGGGAACAGACTGCGTCTCCATCTGCTCTAGATTTCCAAAGTCAGGAAATGACAGAAAAGATACTCTCCGTGTTGCAAAACAATATCAAAATATAATTACAATACTTTCCATTCACAGCATCGCATTGCAATGTAAATTTCAGTAACAAATTCAGTGACCAATACCATCCAAAGCACACAACTTCACCACTGTCCATAAGATGGTATCAGGTTCTTTCCAAACAATACAGTCCAACAATGCAAAACCGGTCCGTTCTTGTTTCGGATCCATATGATCCTTCCTCTGGGACCGTCTTATTGATTTTGAATGCGGTAGTCTGATGGTGCCTTATTTCTTAACTATACACATTTTTCCAGGCTTTCTCTAATTTATTACTAGAACGCTACTGTTGTTTCTCCATCTTTCAGCATTTCATTGCTAATAAATCAGAAATAATTTAGAGAAAGCCTGGAAAACTGTGTATAGTAAAGAAATAAGGCACCATCAGACTACTGCATTCAAAATTAATGAGACGGTCCCAGAGGAAGGATCTTAAGGATCCGAAATGAGAACGGACCGGTTTCGCATCATCAGACTGTATTGTTTGGAAAGAACCTGATATCATCTTATGGACAGTAGTGAAGTTGTGTGCTTTGGATGGTATTGGTCACTGAATTTGTTCCTGAAATTTACATTGCAATACTATGCTGTGAATGGAAAGTATTGTAATTATATTTTGATGTTGTTTTGCAACACGGAGAGTATCTTTTCTGTCATTTCCTGATGATTAGCCTCCGTGGTCCCGGCATTGTTTGACATCTAGATTTCCAAAGTGGCAAAACAAAGTAGGCAAAGCAGTGCCACCTGGGGTTTGTTGAAGTAAACATTCCCTGCATGGCAGAGGGGCCTGGGGGAGGGGAGGCAATTGGGCGGGAGGCTCCCCAAACCCTCAATGGCCCATTGCCAGCATCGCTGGATGTCTCCCTGGAACAGAGACCTACCATAGCGATGGCTAAGGCTGCAATCCCTCATTCTATCCTACCGAAATGCCTGGGAGGAGCAAATAAATAGAGCCTCCATGGACAGAGGCAATCTACCTCTGCAAAGTCACAGGGCAGGCACAAACAGCAAGGAAGGGACTCTTTGACACCTGCTTCTGGGCCCCTTGGAGAGTGATCCAACCCACGGCATGAAACTTGGGGGGAAGAAGAAGAAGAAGAATTGCAGATTTATACCCAGCCCTTCTCTCTGGATCAGAGAGACAGAGCGGTTTACAATCTCCTATATCTTCCTCCCCCACAACAGACACCCTGTCGGTGGGGCTGGAGAGGGCTCTCACAACAGCTGCCCTTTCAAGGACAACCTCTACCAGAGCTCTGGCTGACCCAAGGCCATTCCAGCAGCTGCAGGTGGAGGAGTGGGGAATCAAACCCGGTTCTCCCAGATAAGAGAGCTCTGGCTGACCCAAGGCCATTCCAGCAGCTGCGAGTGGAGGAGTGGGGACTCAAACCCGGTTCTCCCAGATAAGAGAGCTCTGGCTGACCCAAGGCCATTGCAGCAGGTCCAAGTGGAGGAGTGGGGAATCAAACCCGGTTCTCCCAGATAAGAGAGCTATGGCTGACCCAAGGCCATTCCAGCAGCTGCGAGTGGAGGAGTGGGGAATCAAACCTGGTTCTCCCAGATAAGAGAGCTCTGGTTGACCCAAGGCCATTCCAGCAGCTGCGAGTGGAGGAGTGGGGAATCAAACCCAGTTCTCCCAGATAAGAGAGCTGTGGCTGACCCAAGGCCATTCCAGCAGCTGCAAGGGGAGGAGTGGGGAATCAAACCCAGTTCTCCCAGATAAGAGAGCTGTGGCTGACCCAAGGCCATTCCAGCAGCTGCAAGTGGAGGAGTGGGGGATCAAACCCGGTTCTCCCAGATAAAAGAGCTCTGGCTGACCCAAGGCCATTCCAGCAGCTGCAAGTGGAGGAGTGGGGAATCAAACCCGGTTCTCCCAGATAAGAGTCCGTACACTTAACCCCTACACCAAACTGGCTCTGATCTCCAAGCAACATAAATCAGTTCCCTTGAAGAAAATGGCTGGTTTTTTTGGCATTATACCCTGCTGAGGTCTCTCCGCTCCCCAAGCCCCACCCCCCTCCAAACCTCCAGGAATTTCCCAACCTGGAGTTGGCAACCCAAGCCTGACAACTGGGGTTTTTCAAGAGTTTCCTCCATTCACAGCTTCTTCTTCCCAGCAGGGAGGAGGGAGAAGAAGAGGAGGCGCGTCTGGCTTGGGTGTCACCGGGGGTGAAATTCTAGCAGGAGCTTCTTTGCATATTAAGCCATTCCCCCCTGATGTAGCCAATCCTCCAAGAGCTTCCAAAAAAAGAGTCTTGTAAGCTCTCGGAGGATTGGCTACATCAGGGGTGTGTGGCCTAATATGCAAAGGAGCTCCTGCTAGAATCCCACCCCTGGGTGTCACACTTTCTCCTTCTGGAATGCGTCACTGCCTCTTAACCACAGGCCGACCACCACAGCGAAAGGAAAGTCACTTTGTCCATGCTGGGGGGCAGCTGTCTTCATTGCACCGGGGCCTAACACTCCGCCACGTCTATCAAGCGCTTCAGAGCGTTCGAAACACTTCCCTGACATTCTCCAAGCCATCCGTCACTCACTGCAGCCCTGGAAGGCGGGTCGGCAAGATGATCATGCCGTTCTGACGGATGGTGAGAAGGGGCGGCCTGAGGCCGGCTAGAAGGGTCACGGCAGGAGCCGGAGAGGTGGACGTGAGACTTCTCCTTTTATAACCACTTCACTGCACTAGTCCTCACGCTCCAGGTCAGACCTCTGGGCCAAAGGCGCATCTCCAAATAGGTCCTGTGCGCCCGGCCCTCTGGTTCCATAAAAGCTCACAGGCCAAGCGCACCACGCATCCCTGTGCCCGGCCGTGCAGGGATAGCCGCAGCTCTGGGGCCTGTCACATTCAATCACTCCTCGACTCCTATCCCCCCCACACACACACACACACACTCCCGCCCGTTGCTGCGTTCTGCGCCAACCCAAACGGTCCCTCGGCCTTCCAGCACAGCAGGCTCCTCTGCAATGGCCGCACCATGGCAACCGGGCTTTTTGCCCCTACAGAAAGACGATCCAGTGAACCGCTAAATGCCAGCGGAGGCCCAGGGACCCCCTGCAGAAACAACCGGCAAGGGGCCTCCTCAAGACATTTGGAAGGCAAATCTCCACCAAAGTAGGGTTGCCAAGTCCAATTCAAGAAATATCTGGGGACTTTGGGGGTGGAGCCAGGAGACATTAGGGGTGGAGCCAAGATCAAGGCTGTGACAAGCATCATTGAACTCCAAAGGGAGTTCTGGCCCTCACATTTAAAGGGACGGCGCACCTTTTCAATTCTTTCCTTCCATAGGAAATAATGGAGGATAGGGGCACCTTCTTTTGAGGCTCATAGAATTGGACCCCCTGGTCCAATCGTTTTGAAACTTGGGGGGTATTTTGGGGAGAGGCACTAGATGCTATAGTGAAAATTTGGTGCCTCTACCTCAAAAAACAACCCCCCCAGAGCCCCAGATACCCGCAGATCAATTATCCATGATTTTCTATGGGAATAAATCTCCATAGGGAATAATGGAGTTCCCAGCAGACATTTCCCTCCCCTCCCCCCGATTTCTGACAATCGTGAAGCGGGGGGAGGGCCTCCAAACCGGGGGATCCCCTGCCCCCACCTGGGATTGGCAGCCCTACACCAAAGATACCCCCAAATGGGGCTTGACTACTGCTGGGTCAGAATTTTAAAATCTGCTTCCATCGGTGCATAGGAAGAAGCGAGAGACCACCTGGTGACTTGGTCTCCTTCTCGGCTTTCTGCGCCGGTCTGGGGTAGTATTGCCAAGTCCCATTCAAGAAATATCTGGGGATCTTGGGGGTGGAGCCAAGAGACTTTGGGGGTAGAGCCAGGAGCAAGGGTGTGACAAGCAGAATTGAACTCCAAAGGGAGTTCTGGCCATCACATTTAAAGGCACCGCACACCCTTTAAATGCCTTCCCTCCATTGGAAATAAGGAAGGATAAGGGCACCTTCTTTGGGGGCTCACAGAATTGGACCCCCTGGTCCAATCTTTTTGAAACCTGGAGGGTATTTTGGGGAGAGGCACTGAATGCTATACTGTAAATTTGGTGCCTCTACCTCAAAAACAGCCCCCCAGAGCCCCAGATACTGACAGATCAATTCTCCATTATACCCTATAGTATAGGAGATTGTAAGCCGCTCTGAGTCTCTGATTCAGAGAGGGTGGGGTATAAATCTACAGTCTTCTTCTTCTTAAATCTTGGTGCAACCTAAGCCTAATTCCATGGCCCAGTTCTGAGACTGTCTTCTGTTGCCCTAGACAGCTCCTAAAATGCTCAGCTCGAGGCAGGTACCCCACCTGGAGTCACGATCTAGCCACGTGTTTGGTATTAAACAGAGTCTGAGAATTACACAACTTATCTTTAAAAAAAAGAAAGAACAAGGACGACTCAAGCAGCAAATCCTCGAGAGTGGGAGAAGCAAGCTAGAAAGTATACAAGCAATGCCGAGTATTAAAATAAAGAAGACTGCAGATTTATACCCCGCCTATCTCTCCGAATTAGAGTCTCAGAGCGGATTACAATCTCCTACATCTTCTCCCCCCACAACAGACCCCCTGTGAGGTGAGTGGGGCTGAGAGAATTCTTACAGCAGCTGCCCTTTCAAGGACAACCTCTGCCAGAGCTATGGCTGACCCAAGGCCATCCCAGCAGCTGGAAGTGGAGGAGTGGGGAATCAAACCCAGTTCTCCCAGATAAGAGTCTGCACACTTCACCACTACACCAATCTGCAACAGCCAAAGAAGGAAGCACAGTGGATGGGCACCTCCACTTTTCCCTTCCCCATCCCCATCCCCTGGGGGGAAGGGGGGAGATCAAGCAAATACAAGCAGATTTGCTTAATGTGTGATTTGCAGACCTTGGCTCCCCTAGGTGACAAATGCTTTTTTTTGTGTGTGTGTGCAGCCTCCAAATGTCATGTATTTATGAAGGGGCTGTGGCTCAGTGGCAGAGCATCTGCTTGGCACGCAGAAGGTCCTAGGTTCAATCCCCGGCATCTCCAATTGGAAGGAGAGTATGGGAAAGACCTCTGCCTGAGACCCTGGAGAGCGGCTGCCAGTCTAAGTAGACAAGACCGACCTGTAGGGACTGACAGTCTGACCCAATCAAAGGCAGCTTCAGGTATTTAAGACCCACAGATGCGTAATTCCAAGGATGTTGAATATGGGCCACAGAAATCTCAGGTTCAAATCCCTGCTTGACCCTGAAGCTCCCCAGCTCACCTAACCCCTGACTCTCTTCCCAACTACCTCACAGGGCTGTTGCATAAAAACGGATTATCTCACCCTTCCTGCAAGGAGGTTGAGAGCGGCTAACAAGCCAAACTGGCATCTCAAAATACAATAAGATGAGTTCCACCATCATCATCCTGAACCCCTTGAATAAAATGGTAAGGCATCTTTCATTGGCAGGGGATCTTAAGAACATAAGAGAAGCCAAGTTGGATCAGGCCAATGGCCCATCCAGTCCAACACTCTGTGTCACATAAGAACATAAGAGAAGCCATGTTGGATCAGGCCAATGGCCCATCCAGTCCAACACTCTGTGTCACATAAGAGAAGCCATGTTGGACCAGGCCAATGGCCCATCCAGTCCAACACTCTGTGTCAGATAAGAGAAGCCGTGTTGGATCAGGCCAATGGCCCATCCAGTCCAACACTCTGTGTCACACAGTGGCCAATATATCCTTGTGTGTGTATACACACACACACGCACATATACATACATATACTCATATACACACACACACACACACACACACACACATATATATATATACACATACATACATACATACTGTGGCTAATAGCCACTGATGGACCTCTGTTCCATATTTTTATCCAATCTCCTCATAAAGCTGGCTATGCTTGTAGCCGCCACCACCTCCTGTGGCAGTGAATTCCACATGTTAATCACACTTTGGGTAAAGAAGGACTTCCTTTTATCCGTTTTAACCTGACTGCTCAGCAATTTCATTGAATGCCCACGAGTTCTTGTATTGTGAGAAAGGGAGAAAAGGACTTCTTTCTCTGCTTTCTCCATCCCATGCAGAATTTTGTAAACTTCTATCATGTCACCCCGCAGTCGACGTTTCTCCAAGCTAAAGAGCCCCAAGCGTTTTAACCTTTCTGCATAGGGAAAGTGTTCCAACCCTTTCATCATTCTAGTTGCCCTTTTCTGAACATTTTCCAATGCTATAATATCCTTTTTGAGCTGCAGTGACCAGAATTGCACACAGTATTCCAAATGAGACCGCACCATCGATTTATACAGGGTTGATTTGTTTTCAATTCCCTTCCTAATAATTCCCAGCATGGCGTTGGCCTTTCTTATTGCAATCGCACACTGTCCTTTTTTCCCCTTGTGTGAGTCTGGTAGCAAATGTTGCCGGTGCCCGAGTCTGCTTCCTGGCCACGCTCCTCCCACCCATTCCCACCTCCAAAAATCTGAAGGGCGTCATCAGATGGTTATTCCCACCCTGTGGTATGGCAGGTAATGTTTAGAGCTGGAGTGTCAAACTCATTTGTTATGAGGGCTGGATCAGATATAGATGAGCCCATGTCAGGCCAGGCCATTTATGTATCTCTTTAAGATTAGGTAAGAGCCCCATGGCGCAGAGTGGTCAAGCTGCAGCACTGCAGTCCTAAGCTCTGCTCACGACCTGAGTTCGATCCCTGGCGGAAGCTGGGTTTTCAGGTAGCTGGCTCGAGGTTGACTCAGCCTTCCATTCTTCCGAGGTCGATAAAATGAGTACCCAGCTTGCTGGGGGGAAAGCATAGATGACTAAGGAAGGCAAAGGCAAACCATCGCGTAAAAAAAAGTCTGCCGGGAAAAGGTTGTGAAAGAAGAAGAATTGTAGATTTATACCCCGGCCTTCTCTCTGAATCAGAGACTCAGAGCGGCTTACAATCTCCTATATCTTCTCCCCCCACAACAGACACCCTGTGAGGTGGGTGGGGCTGAGAGAGCTCTCACAGCAGCACCCCTTTCAAGGACAACCTCTGCCAGAGCTAATGGCTAACCCAAGGCCATTCCAGCAGGTGCAAGTGGAGGAGCGGGGAATCGAACCCGGTTCTCCCAGATAAGAGTCCACGCATTTCACTACTACACCAAATTGGCTCTCTGCAACGTCACCCCAGAGTCAGAAATGACTGGTCGTTGTGCAGGGGACCTTTCCTTTCCTAAGATAAGGCAGCTGAGATATAAACTTCATAAAGGACACAAGCAAATATTTAAAAAAAAAAAACTTAAAACAAAACATGCTTAAAACATTAGCACTTGTTGGTCAATGGTGCTTTCTTTGAATCTCTCCTGTGTGATCCAGGGAACTGGGCAAAGGAAGCTCTGGCTCTTTCCTTCCTTCTCAGGGGACCAGGAGGGAGAGGAGCCTCAGCCAGCAGAAGAAAGAGAGGCTTGGCTCAGTAGCTCTGCTGTGCAATTGAGAGAGTCTGGCAAAGCAAGCTCTCCCTCCCCCCCTTCCTCCCCAATAGAGGAGTCTCAGCCAATGGAGAAAATAGAGGCTTTGCTCTGTAGCTCCTGTGCAACTGAGCAAGCCTGGCAAAGCAAGCTGTGATGCAGAAGGAAGCAAGAGAGAGGGAGAAGAAAGCAGATGACAGCCAGTTGCTCAGGGGCCTTATAGGAGCCCTCCGGGGGCCTGATTCAGCCCTTGGGGCGCACGTTTGACACCCCTGATTTCAAGGCTTCGTTGTGCAACATATATCACTTCCAAGGCCTCCTGTTTGGGTCAACTCAATTATGGAATTCACAGATTTTAAGAAGAGCGACAGCCAGTGGTTTGGATGGTGCTTTTAAAGGGATATGTCAAATTCAGGAAGGGGGAATGACCTTGGCCACTAAATAAAGCCTCCACCTTTAGAGGCAGTATATCTCTATACGCTATATACAGGGGACAAACAGCATGCACGTTCTGTTTCGGAGTGCTCAGAGACTTCTGGCTAGCCACAACCGGAAATGGAATACTAAACCTCCCCGGTTTGTTGCAAAGACATTCCGTCAATATTTTTCTCCCCTGCCTTCTCTGAGCGCTCTTGCAAAGGGTAAGAAGATTGGCTGCTTGGGTCTATCAAACCAGCACTTCCGAATGATAGAAAAGTCTTTCCACCTGTCTCCCAGGAAACAAGAAGGCACAAAAACACTTTGGCCACACTTGGACCAGACCAAAGAGATCCACGCGAGCCGCTGAGGCTTCGGCAGGAAAGCGCAGTCCGTTTCCAGCGCCGAACGTTCCGTGCCACATACAAATCTTCCTTCCACTGGGCTGGGCACCACTCTTACTAATGGATGTGCTTAGCAGCATCTTCCAAGGATGAAAGCGCAGCTCCGCGCCCCACCTTGGCACGGGGAGGCTCCAAGTAAGGAGCCGCATCAATGTACTGCACCAGCTGTGCCAAAACATCCCCTTGGTCGAGAGGGAAGGGCTGAGGTCCACCATGAAAATGTCACTGCTAATTTAGAGATGGATCTGAGCACCTTCCAGGGAAGGAGGCATCTCTGCAGGAGACCGTGGGCTGAGCAGTGCCAACCTCCAGGGGGCAGCTGGGGATCTCCTGGGATTATTGCAAGGAAGATGATGATGAAGAAGATATTGGACCCCTGGCCCTAAGGACGTCTGACTTGCCTCAACCAGGCCCAGGGCCTTTTCAGCCTTGGCCCCTGCCTGGTGGAATCAGCTCCCCGTGGTCGCTGGAGCACCACATTATAAACACTACTTTCATTGCACTTGAAGGATTGATTTCCATTATCAACTTTGTAATTTTTTTTGCATTAAGCCTGTGGAAGCTTTAGAGAAACGGAGGCAGAGAGGCGCCGCCTTCGTAGCTGTCTGCTACTGTTGGCTTTTTTTCTACAGCAGTATGACTTGTGAAGACGACTCGACTTTGCCAGTCCTTGGCTGAAACCATTTGGAGGATTATTGGTCCCAAGAAAGACTGTGCATACTGTATAACTTCACCTAATTTTGTCCTTATTAAGGACCATGCACACTGTATGACTTCATCTTATGTACAATTCACTGCTTTAAGTGTCTGTTTGTTTTTTATAAACTTGAATGAGAATTTGTTGAGCATATTGGAGGCTGGTTTAATCACAGAACCCTTAGGGGCTTCCCTTGCTAGTCAAGCCTATGGTTGAGACAGCGGGTGTCCCGTTATTCCATCATTTGGCCTCCCTTGTGGTGACATCATGCTTTCTTAAAGTGCTATCCTATTGTTACCACCATCGTTTAAGGTGGGCCTACAACTGGTGATTGAGATGCTGTGCCCTGTCCACGGGTGGTGCGTTTTATTTATTGTTTTTACTGTTAATTTTAACTTGGTGTGTTAACTTTGATCTGTAGGTTTTTATTGCTATTTTTATATGTTGTGACACGCCTTGAGCCCTTTAACAGGAAAAGGCGGGATATAAGCCTATTAAATAAATAAAATAAATATCCCACCCTTGTCTCTGAGTCCATCTTCCTGTTGCTGTTTTCCCAATGTCATGAGCCCTGACGAGGAGGAGCTGGAAGGGTTAACAGACCTGGAAGAGTTGCCAGCCAGTTCCTCAGCTGAACAAACAGCAGCTGGCCCATCAATCACTCTCCAGGCACCAGCGTCAGCTGTTGACGATCAATCTCCTCCAAGCTCTCCTCCTCCCATCTCAAGAGCTCGAAGCAGGCTCCGGAAAGAACTTTCAGAGCAAAGACATGAGGCACGCCCATGCTTCAGATCTCTCAGCCCTGAGTTCTAGCAGAGTCTCTGCCACCCAGGGAGCAGGCTGATTGAGACTCCCATATAGCTCCCACCCAGGACCTGGTAACCTTGTGGACGCAACAAGTCTGTTCTCTGGCTTGCATCCACGCTCCTTTCTGATCCTGACCTATTTGATTTCCTTGGCAGCCTGACCTTTTGGCTTTTGGACATTGATGTCTGATTCCATTTTGTGATTCTGCATTGGTGACCTGGCTCCTGCTTGACTTCCTGGACTTTGACCTGGGACCGGCTTTGGACTCCTGCCTGCCTGATCGAGAAGCCTATCCCTCCATCGCCAATACACCTATTAAATATTGCACACCCAGCCCGAGGATGGGAACCCACCCAAGGCTGTGATCAGCCAATCTCATTAGGAACCAAAGGGAGGGTCGTGCCTCCTTGTCCCCCACTTGTGGGCTCGCACATGAAATAGGGGGCAGTTCACATCTGGAATATACTGAATCTAAAAACATCTTACCTATTAACACAACTTACCTTCAGTTTCTCTCACTATAATTCTTTCTAACTTATGCTATCCCCCCTCTTTCTCTTTTTATTTAGATATTCCCTTTCATTTGGCTTGGGATGGAGCAAGACATTATTCTTAGTTTAAGAGTCAAAATTCTATCTAGCCCAATTACCAGTTAATTTATCCTTAGAAGACATTTATTTATTTATCTATAAATTGATCGAATGGCGTACTGGATGTCATCTTAAATGCTAAATAAGATGTTCTACAATGTGATATATACCACAGTATTTTACGCATAGCAGAATTTTGCTATATATGCAATCTACTTGATTCACCCAACAAAGTTCTGTATAACTTGGAATTTCTAAAATAAAGGTAAAGGAAAGGTCCCCTGTGCGAGCACCAGTCGTTTCCGACTCTGGGGTGACGTTGCTTTCACAATGTTTTCACGGCAGACTTTTTACGGGGTGGTTTGCCATTGCCTTCCTCAGTCCTCTACACTTTCCCCCCAGCAAGCTGGGGACTCCTTTGACCGACCTCGGAAGGATGGAAGGCTGAGTCAACCTCCAGCCAGCTACCTGAAAACCCAGCTTCCGCCAGGATCGAGTTCAGGTCGTGAGCAGAGAGCTCCGACTGCAGTACTGCAGCTTTACCCCTCTGCGTCACGGGGCTCTTCAAAAAATAAACTTATCATATGTTTAAAAAAAAAAAAACGGGGCAGTTCACCCTCTGCCCTGTCCTGCATGACCCAGACTGGCCTGATCTCGTCCAACCTCAAAAGCAAAGCACGGTCCACTCTGATCACTATTTGGATGGGAGACACACACACACCGCCCCCCCCCCCCGCAGGAAGCCCAGGGTTGCTATGCAGAGGCAGGCAACAGCCAGCCCCCTCTGAAGGTGTCTTCCCTTGGAAACCCCCTCGTGCCCTTTCCACACCCAGGCACTTTTCCTCTGGTCCTCTCTCATGCCAAGCCTTTTGGGTCACCTGCTAGGACAGCCCAGTGAAGACCAGTGTTCCCTCTAAGCCGAGTTCGCGCGAGCTGGCTCGCAGATTTTTTAGCCTCCAGTTCACACAGTTTTATCTCAGCTCAGGAAGGATGGCCCCAGAGCACACTCATGGATGCGGTAGGCTCATCGCTTGAATGCCAGCAGCTCACAAGACACACTGGAGGGCACATTGGAGAGGAAGTCGCTGCTCGCGCTCTCCACCGGTCATCACTGGCAAAAGAGGTGGCTGGCATTGCCACTTGGGCCTGCACCCCCAAGCGCCAGGTCCTTGTAGCCATGCCACAGGAGACAGACTCAGACATGGTGGCGCAGGCAGGCCCAGGAGGGGCTCCAGAGGGCCACGGAAGACCTCAAGCCTGCCCCTCTAGATGGCCCTCTGACAGCAATGAAAAGCCTGTGAATTTAGGGGGAGGGGTTTGTGAGTTTCCTGCCTTGTGCAGGGGTTGGACTAGATGACCCTGGAGGTCCCTTCCAACTCTGTGATTCTATGAACTGCCTGACCATTAGAGCGGTTCCTCAGTGGAACAGGCTTCCTCCTCGGGAGGTGGTGGGCCCTCCTTCCTTGGAGGTTTTTGAACAGAGGCTAGATGGCCATCTGACAGCAATGAGGATCCTGTGAGTTTAGGGGGAGGTGTCTGTGAGTTTCCTGCATTGTGCAGAGGGTTGGACTAGATGACCCTGGGGGTCCCTACCAATTCGGGAGGTGGTGGGCCCTCCTTCCTTGGAGGTTTTTGAACAGAGGCTAGATGGCCCTCTGACAGCAGTGAGGATCCTGTGAATTTAGGGGGAAGTGTTTGTGAGTTTCCTGCCTTGTGCAGGGGGTAGGACTAGATGACCCTGGAGGTCCCTTCCCACTGTTCTAGGTGTTTCAACAGAGGCTAGATGGCCATCTGACAGCAATGAAGATCCTGTGAATTTAGGAGGAGGTGTTTGTGAGTTTCCTGCCTTGTGCTGGGGGTAGGACTAGATGACCCTGGAGGTCCCTTCCCACTCTTCTAGGTTTTTCAACAGAGGCTAGATGGCCATCTGACAGCAATGAAGATCCTGTGAATTTAGGAGGAGGTGTTTGTGAGTTTCCTGCCTTGTGCAGGGGGTAGGACTAGATGACCCTGGAGGTCCCTTCCCACTCTTCTAGGTTTTTCAACAGAGGCTAGATGGCCATCTGACAGCAATGAAGATCCTGTGAATTTAGGAGGAGGTGTTTGTGAGTTTCCTGCCTTGTGCAGGGAGTTGGACTAAATGACCCTGGAGGTCCCTTCCAACTCTAGGATTCTATGATTCAAAACTGGAATCTGTTCTCTCCCACCCACCCCCCAGTATCTGCGCAGGGTTGCTTTCACAAGAACATCCTTTGACGCCTTCCTGCATAAAGCCTGTCCCTCCGTCGCCAACATGCCTGTCAAATATTGCACACCTGCGCTGGGGATGGGAACCTACCCGAAACTGCGATCGGCCAACCTCATTAGGGCTCCGAAGGCTGGCGAGGTTGGGCATTTGCTGGAGCGCCCCATCATTCCGCGTGCGCCCAGAGAACCCTCAATGGTCTACAGCTCCCCCGAGGGATTCATGGCACCCGGAATTCTGCAGCCAGCACCTCACCTGCCTCCTCCCTGTGGGAACCAGCTTTGAGACCAACACTTGCATTACCTTCGTCATCCCACCCCAGTTCCCATTCTAGATGTTTTGCGTATGATTCGTGCACACTGGCGAAGGAGCACTGGAAGACTCCTTTGGCATTCTCTAAGGGGGTCTTGACAGGGCCAGATTAACTATTAGGCCAATTAGGCACTCACAACTTTAGGGGTCACAGGCTGGCTTCCCCCACCACCACTCCCGGTTTCCCCCCCTGCTTGCAGCCCTCCCAGCCTGCACACGCAGCCAGCAACTGAGCTGCTCTTTGCCCGACTTGCCTGGTGCAACTGCTGCTGGCATCATCGCCAAGTTTGTCTCTCTCTGCCTCTCCCTCGCAGCTTTACCAAAGGGGCTTTTGAGAAGGGGCTTGCAGGCTGCAGCAGGGGTCGTGGGCGATGGGGAGGGCGCTCTGACTCTGAGATCATTTGCAAGACCACCCCCCCACCCAAGATTTCGACTGCCTAGGGACCTCCAGAGGGTTTAATCCAGCACTGGGGCTTTACAGGTAAGGTCAAGGAAGTCCCCTGTGCAAACACCAGTCGTTTCCGACTCTGGGGTGACGCTGCTTTCAGAACGTTTTCACAGCAGACTTTTTACGGGGTGGTTTGCCATTGCCTTCCCCAGTCCTCTACACTTTGCCCCCAGCAAGCTGGGAACTCCTTTGACTGACTTCGGAAGGATGGAAGACTGAGTCAAGCTGTGCCGGCTACCTGAACCCAGCTTCCACTGGAATTGAATTCAGGTCATGAGCAAAGCTTAGGACTGCAGTATTGCAGCTTTAACACTCTGCGCCACGGGGCTCTTCAAAAGGAAGGGTCCCAGTCGTTTCCGACTCTGGGGCGACGTTGCGTTCACGTTTTCACAGCAGACTTTTTACAGGGTGGTTTACCCTTGCCTTCCCCAGTCATCTACACTTTCCCCCCCAGCAAGCTGGGGACTCATTTGACCGACCTCGGAAGGATGGAAGGCCGAGTCAACCTCAAGCCGGCTACCTGAAACCAGCTTCCGCTGGGATCGAACTCAGGTCGTGAGCAGAGGGCTCCGACTGCAGTACTGCAGCTTGACCGCTCTGCGCCACGGGGCTTTACAGTCCCCTCCAAAAGTCCCCAGGCAACCGAAGGCCAGACCCCCCACCCTCACCTGCAAATGAAGCTCTTCTCAAGCGGAGTCTTCAACAGGGCATTCCAAGGATAAACTGGTTAAGACCCACCTAGCTGGCTTCAGCTGAACCCGCCGAGCCCAGAACGCTCTCCCTGCCTCACTCACTGCCCCCCCCCGTCTGATCATGGCTAAAAGCTCTGCTCTGTGAAGGGGCCTAATCCTGCCCTGTTTCGATGAGCCTCCTTGGCCAGCATCCTGCGGCTGCCAGCACACCCACCCCGCCCCAGTCTCCATGCCAGGCTCTGCACTGTGCCATCCAGAGGGTCCTTCGCAGTGGCGGATTAAACCCTGTGGAAGCCCCCCCCAGTCAAAACCTCAGGCCCCCCCCCCTTGCAAATTATCTCAGAGTCCGAACGCCCTCCTTGCTGTCTGTCATCCACATTTTAAAAATTGATAGCATAAATCTATTGTTAAAATTATCTATTAGTTTTGACAATTCTGGTAAAGGCAATTTTGTGATATAAAATACAGGGAGGGGGAAAGGAGAAATAAGTTCACACCAGGGAATCTTAAGATGCAGGCCCCTTCTCAAAAGCCCCTTGGACAAAGCTGCAGGGGAGAGGGAAAGAGAGGCAAATTTGGCAACAACACCAGCAGCAGCTGCACCAGGCAAGTCGGGCAAAGAGTGGGTCAGGTGCAGGCTGGGTGGGCTGCAAGCAGGGGGGAAATTGAGCGGCGGGGGGGGGAGCCAGCCCACACCCCCTAAAGGCATGGGGAATCCATAAGCAAGTGTCTACTTGGCCTAATTGTTAATTCTTGCAACGCTGCCAAGGATACCAGAGGGAGTACAGCGAAACGATAGGATCTTAGCGTACAGCTGTGTAAATTTAAAGAACCGCTAAGAGACACCATAAATTTTGAACAACTAAACAGTGTAATGTAACGGTCAGTGGTGTTCCTGACAAAGCTTGCACCTAGAGCTTCAGACAAGAGCATGTAGCAAGAAGACGTTAACGGAAGAGAGTGCAAAAGCAGTCTTTCCAATCACCAAGGAGTGACAATTTCCCAGTATTTACTTCACGGAACCAAAGAAGCCCTTTGAAAGACATCTGTTCGAGATTTCGAGACGTTTCATCCGTCTTTCGTCCATTTGGAGGCATATTTATCACTGGAACCCAGTCTTTACGATACGTTCACAGGAGACCAGCAAGGTTCCGAACATGTCTGTAAGAACCTGGAAATCGACACGCTCTTGTCCATTTGAAGTTCTAGGTGCAAGCTTTGTCAGGACACCACCGACCTTTACATTACACCATCTTGTTTAAAATTTACGGTGTCTCTTAGCGGTTTTTTTTATTTACACAAAGGATACCAGAGGAGTGGCACCCCCCCCACCCCCATGGCACAACACTTTGGGATCACCCTCTGCTCCAGGCAAGGCCAGGTCCTGCTGCTGCGCTTTAGGTAGCGTTGGCAGCCTGCGGGGCCATTTCTCCACTCCCTGCTGTACCCACCTCCCCATCTGCTCTGCCTCCTTTACAGGCTGGGCCCCGGTTGGGTCTGGAGATCTCCCGGAAGGACCATACATCTGCAGACCACAGTGATCGGCTTCCCGGGAGGCAAGAGCTGCTGGGGAGGGGGTTGGGCTGGATCCTGCTGAGGCCCCCCCACTCCCCAAATCTCGCCCTCCCAGCAGCGTCCCCTCTAAGCCGAGTTAGCGTGCGCCAGCTCACGGGTTTTTAGCCTCCGGCTCACCCCTTTTTGCCTCAGCTCAGGAAAAATGGCCCCAGAGCACACTCATTGGGGCAGCAGCTCACCGCCAGAAGCTCACCAAGTGGAATTTTTGCTCACAAGACTCTGCAGCTTAGAGGGAACATTGTTCCCCAGGTCCCCCCCCCCCCCATCTCAAAAAAAAATCTCCCGGAATTTCCCAGCCCAGAGCTGGGGACCCTAGGAAGGAGCAACACGCCCGAACCCCCGCCCCCCCTTGGGTCTGTAGCAGAGATGGGAAGGCGAGGGGAGGGGTGGAAAGCCCCAGCCCTTTTAGGGTCCAGAAAGCCCACCCCCCTGCCGCCCATGAAGCCCCCGCTGGCCCCAGCCCCTGATTTACTCTGGGGGGAAGAAAAGGGTCTTTGGCTTCCTGGCGGGAACCATAAGGAGGAGACCACCAGGGACCTGCAAGAGGCAGGGGCGCTGGACCCCCACCCCTCCCCCGCTGCCCACTTCAGCCTGTGCCAGGGCCGGCAACTGCCTAGGGCGCCAGCCTTCTGGGGGCGCTGCATGGTGCTTTTCATCCCCCCCCCCTTCATCTGTTTTTAACAACTGGTTCTAAGTGCAGGGGCGGGGGGGGGCACTGTTAGTTAGCCTTGCCTAGGGTGCCAGAGAGCGTAGGGCCAGTCCTGCCTGCTCGCAGGGACTGGGCGGGGCGGGGGGGGGGGGTCCGAGCCCCAGAGAGCCCCCCCCCCCCGCGGCATCTGCCCAGCCGCGCGCATCATGCCCCTGGTCCGCACCCCCGGGTGGATGGCAGGGCGGCTCCAGGGTCCCCGCGACGTGGCTGGAGGCGCAGCGGTGGCGCTTACCTGGAGGCGCTTGGCGCACGGGGCTGCAGCAGGAGGCAAGCGCGCCGAGCAGCGGCGAGAGGAGGCGGCTGCGGGAGGCGGGCGGTCCGGGGCTGCTGCTGCTGCTGCTGCTGCAACCTACATGGCTCGCCTGCAACCGGGCTGTGCAGCAGGAGGGCGCGCGCTCCGGCGGGCAGGCAGGCGCGCGCCCGCGGCTGGCTGGGCCGGCTGGCTCGCGCGCGCACCCCTCCCCTCCCCTCCTCGCGAGGAGTCCGCCTCCCTGCGCCAGCAGCCGCCCCCGGCCAGGTCGGTTCCCCCTCCTCCGCGCGCTCTGCTGCGCCTCGAGGCCTGGCTGCTGCTGCGGCTGCCCCGCTGCTCCCGAGGAGGAGGGAGGGAGGGGAGGGGAAGGGGGAGGAAGGGAAGAGGAGGAGGAGGAGGAAGCAAAGGAGGGGGAGGGGGGAGGGGCAGCCATCTGCCGGGGGGGGGGGACACAAAGGGCAAGCCAGCTGCTCCAGAGGAAGCTGGCCGGGGGGGGGCACCCCACTCCACCCCGCCATGCGGGAAGGTCACCCTCCGTGGGGGACTCATTTGACCGATCTCAGAAGGAGGGAAGGCTGAGTCAACCTCCAGCCGGCAACCTGAAAACCCAGCTTCCGTCGGGGGATCGAACTCAGGTCGCGAGCAGAGCTAGGACTGCAGCTTTAACACTCTGCGCCGCGGGGCTCTTGAGATTGGCGTCTGGGGGGTGGACTAATACGCAAATGAGATCCTGCTGGGCTTTTTCTACCCAAAAAAAAAAAAAGGCCCTGGAGAGCGCAAAGGCGAGGCAGGCGCTGAAGCAAGAGTTGCCCAGGCGGGGCCTCCTCTGCTTTGGCCACTTTTCTGCATCAGGTTGCTTTCCCAGCTAATCCCCAAGCCATCCCTCCCTCCCTCCCTCAGTCAATTGCCCCCTCCCCTCTGATCGCAGGAGGGGGGGCACATCTCTGTCTCACCCCCTTCCCCAGTCCTTCCTCAGAATCTGTTTTTGCAGAGCCTTTTGTCTCCAATAACTTTCAACCACCTTGTGCGAGCCGTCGGGGTCTTCTTCTTCCCCCACCGCAAGCCTCTCCCCACCCCTTCCCCGTCCCCTTTCTGTCTTAGAGCGCCAAGCCCCGGAGGGCAGAGAAGTCCCCGGTGGGCTCCTGGAGCTCCTCTTGGATGCTGAAGGCTGTGGAGGGGACTGCGTCAGTCACAGTAGCAGGGGAGAAGGAAGAGGAGGAGGATTCAACGCCAGCCAGAAATAGGGCTGCCACCACAGGCAGGCTTTCGCTGGAAGTAAAGGATACAAGGGCTGGGGCGTGCCGTCCAGAGAGGAGGTGGTAGTGGGCGTTGCATGGGCCATCTCTGTACGGTCGTGAACATCAGTGGGCCCGAGGACATGGCCACAGAGAGCTCAGCAGACCACCCCGTCAGCCATCCCAGCATCGTTAAACATGCTCATGCTCAAGGAAGTACGTGCTTTGTTTCAGCTCAGTTTCACACGTCTGCTGGTTTTCAGATTTCTGCAGTCCTCATCATAAGAATATAAGAAGAGCCCTACTACAGCAGACCAGTGATCCAGCTAGTCCAGCCTCCTGTCTCACACAGTGGCCAGCCAGTTCCTCTGGAGGGCCAACAACAGGGCAGAGAGGCCGAGGCCTCCCCCTGAGAAGAACCTCAGAAGAGCCCTGCTGGGACAGACCAGGGAGGGTCCCTCTAGTCCAGCCTCCTGTCTTCTCACACAGTGGCCAACCAGTTCCTCTGGAGGGCCAACAACAGGGCAGAGAGGCTGAGGCCTTCCCCTGAGAAGAACCTCAGAAGAGCCCTGCTGGGACAGACCAGGGAGGGTCCCTCTAGTCCAGCCTCCTGTCTTCTCACACAGTGGCCAGCCAGTTCCTCTGGAGGGCCAACAACAGGGCAGAGAGGCCGAGGCCTCCCCCAGAGAAGAACCTCAGAAGAGCCCTGCTGGATCAGACCAGTGAGGGTCCCTCTAGTCCAGCCTCCTGTCTCACACAGTGGCCAGCCAGTTCCTCTGGAGGGCCAACAACAGGGCAGAGAGGCCGAGGCCTCCCCCTGAGAAGAACCTCAGAAGAGCCCTGCTGGGACAGACCAGGGAGGGTCCCTCTAGTCCAGCCTCCTGTCTTCTCACACAGTGGCCAACCAGTTCCTCTGGAGGGCCAACAACAGGGCAGAGAGGCTGAGGCCTTCCCCTGAGAAGAACCTCAGAAGAGCCCTGCTGGGACAGACCAGGGAGGGTCCCTCTAGTCCAGCCTCCTGTCTTCTCACACAGTGGCCAGCCAGTTCCTCTGGAGGGCCAACAACAGGGCAGAGAGGCCGAGGCCTCCCCCTGAGAAGAACCTCAGAAGAGCCCTGCTGGATCAGACCAGTGAGGGTCCCTCTAGTCCAGCCTCCTGTCTCACACAGTGGCCAGCCAGTTCCTCTGGAAGGCCAACAACAGGGCAGAGAGGCCGAGGCCTCCCCCTGAGAAGAACCTCAGAAGAGCCCTGCTGGGTCAGACCAGGGAGGGTCCTTCTAGTCCAGCCTCCTGCCTCACACAGCGGCCAACCAGTTCCTCTGGAGGGCCAACAACAGGGCAGAGAGGCTGAGGCCTTTCCCTGAGAAGAACCTCAGAAGAGCCCTGCTGGGACAGACCAGGGAGGGTCCCTCTAGTCCAGCCTCCTGTCTTCTCACACAGTGGCCAGCCAGTTCCTCTGGAGGGCCAACAACAGGGCAGAGAGGCCGAGGCCTCCCCCTGAGAAGAACCTCAGAAGAGCCCTGCTGGGTCAGACCAGGGAGGGTCCTTCTAGTCCAGCCTCCTGCCTCACACAGCGGCCAACCAGTTCCTCTGGAGGGCCAACAACAGGGCAGAGAGGCTGAGGCCTTTCCCTGAGAAGAACCTCAGAAGAGCCCTGCTGGGACAGACCAGGGAGGGTCCCTCTAGTCCAGCCTCCTGTCTTCTCACACAGTGGCCAGCCAGTTCCTCTGGAGGGCCAACAACAGGGCATGGAGGCCGAGGCCTTCCTCTGATGTTGTCTCCTGCCTCTGAACATGGAGGTTCCCCTCGGTCACCATGGATAGTAACCATTGATAGACTTGTCCTCCATGAATCTATCTAACCCACTTTTAAAGCTATTTATTCCCATGGCAATCGCTACACCCTCTGTCAGTGAAAATCACTCTCTGTCTATAGCAGTATTTCTTTTTGTCTGTCCTGAACCTACTGCCCATCAGCTTCACTGGATGCCCTGCAGTTCCAGTATTTGGGGAGAGGGAGGGAAGCTCTCTCTGACCCATACATAATTTTAAAAATTTCTATCATCTGTCTTGTCTTGTCTTGTCTTCTGTTCTTTTTTATTTTCTCTTTTCTCTCTTCTCTTCTCTTCTCCTCTTCTCTTCTCTTTTTTATTTTCTCTTTTCTCTCTTCTCTTCTCTTCTCTTCTTCTCTTCTCTTTTTTATTTTCTCTTTTCTCTCTTCTCTTCTTCTCTTTTATTTTCTCTTTTCTCTCCTCTCTTCTCTTCTCTTCTCTTCTCTTCTCTTCTCTTCTCTTCTCTTCTCTTCTCTTCTCTTCTCTTCTCTTCTCTTCTCTTCTCTTCTCTTCTCTTTTCTCTTCCTTCCTTCCTTGACATTTTTCTGTATTTCTCACATTTTCTGTATGTGCGTGTGTCTGCACACCCAGAAGTCATGGCGACCTCTGATGACTGACCCTTCCTGGGGGCTATTCAGGGAGGCGGCTGAATAAAGCCTGCCTCTGCCCTCCCGGCTGCTGGTATTCCAAGGAGGTCTCCCATCCAAGCACTTGCCAGAGTCAGCTCCTCTTAGCTTCTGAGCTCTGATGAGACTGGCCTTGCAGGGGCTATCCAGGGCAGGGCAATCATCTCTTTTCTAACATGGGAAGCCCCCGACGCTGCGGCCTTTCCCTCCGGCCCTTCCAAAGAGGAGCAGAGTCAACTGGGAGATTCATACGGGAGCAGGTGGTCCTGAAGGAACTCTGGTCTCCTCCAGCCACCTGGGGCTTTAATACTAGGATTCTGGGGGTGGAATCTGGGGAAAGGAGTGAGATATAATGCCATAAACTCTACCTCCAAAGCAGCCTCCTTGTGGATTTTATGGGCCCCCTCCCCCTGAACAGTAAGTTCTTGGGTGGGTGGGAGAGAGGCCCCTGGATTGCACGGGCTGCAAGGGCACGGAGAGTCCTTTCCAGGTGGGGAGGGGAGGAGAGAGGAGCGTGGACAGGACATGTCTCCCCCCAGCCAGCTTGTACAAGCCGCATGCGTTCCCTGCTGCTCCCGGCTGGGGAAGGGCACAGGAAAGCAGGGGAGTGGGGAGGGAGCCCAGAGCTACAAATCAGCCTTCTTTTGAACTTCGGAACTGGAAGCTGATCACTGCAGGCTGAGCTCCAGGAAAGGCGGAAGGGGAATCATGGGAGCTGACATGCAATTGAAATCACACTGGAGGGGGGAGGGAGAGGGGTGGTCCTCGGCCTCTTGCTCTCACCCCCATGGCCCCCCTCGGGGCTGGCCCTGCCACTGGGCACAGCAGGCAACTGTCTAGGGCGCTGGCCTTCTGGGGGTGCCAAATGGGGAGGAGCCCTCCATGTGACTCAGTGAAGGAGGTCTCGCATCCAAATACTTGCGAGAGTTGGCCCTGCTCAGCTTCCAAGATCATAGAATCCTAGAGTTGGAAGGGACCCCCCCCCAGGGTCATCTAGTCCAACCCCCTGCACAAGGCAGGAAACTCACCAACACCTCCCCCTAAATTCACAGGATCCGCATTGCTGTCAGAGGGCCATCTAGCCTCTGTTGAAAAACCTCCAAGGAGGGAGAGCCCACCACCTCCCAAGGAGGAAGCCTGTTCCACTGAGGAACCGCTCTTAACAGTCATAGAATCCTAGAGTTGGAAGGGACCTCCAGGGACCTCCTGTACAATGCAGGAAACTCACAAACACTTCCCCCTAAATTCACAGGATCTTCATTGCTGTCAGAGGGCCATCTAGCCTCTGTTGAAAAACCTCCAAGGAGGGAAAGCCCACCACCTCCTGAGGAAGCCTGTTCCACTGACGAGCCACTCTAATGGTCAGGAAGTTCTTCCTAATAATAGAATCATAGAGTTGGAAGGGACCTCTAGGGTCATAGTTCAACCTCCTGCACATGCAGAAGACTCACAAACACCTCCCACTAAATTCACAGGATCTTCATTGCTGTCAGATGGCCATCTAGCCTCTGTTGAAAAACCTCTAAGGAAGGAGAGCCCACCACCTCCCAAGGAAGCCTGTTCCACTGAGGAACTGCTCTAACGGTCAGGAAGTTCTTCCTAAAGTTGAGCCGGAAACTCTTTTGATTTAATTTCAACCAATTGGTTCTGGTCCTACCTTCCGGGGCTACAGAAAATAATTCCACCCCATCCTCTAAAGGACAGCCCTTCAAGGACTTGAAGATGGGGATCCTATCACCTCTCAGCCACCTCCTCTCCAGGCTAAACATCCCCAGCTCCTTCAACCTTTCCTCATAGGACTCGGTCTCCAGACCCCTCACCATCTTTGTCGCCCTCCCCTGGACCCGTTCTAGCTTGTCTAGATCCTTCTTAAAATGTGGTGCCCAAAACTGAGCACAAGACTCCAGGTGAGGCCTTACCAGAGCAGAGTAAAGCGAAATCATCACATCAGGCTTGCCTGGACTATCCAGGTCAGAGAGCAATTTCAAGTTTTGTGCTTTTCCTTTTCCCCAGTTTTTGCAAATTGGTTATCAGTGTGGAGGGGAGGGGGGGCGCCAGAAATTAGCCTTGCCTGGGGTGCCAGATGGTCTAGGGACAGCCCTAGCCCCCCTCCTAAGACCCCCCTGTAGCCCCCTCCTTCTGTGAGCTATGGGGCTGCGCCAAAGTAGCCGATTTCTCCAGACAAACATTTCTGTTGTCTGGAGATCCCAAGAGATCCCCAGGCCTCATGTGGAAACTAGAAAAGAAAAAATGACAGAGAAGTCACTCAAGACTGCAAACAGTTCAGATAACTACAAAATATAATAAAGAAAAAATTTCAGGATTCACCAAGCACAATTTTGACTTTGACAAATTATTACTGTCGGGACCAAGTAAAGTAATTAAGAGGGTATACAATTATATATTACAAATGAAGTTAGAGGATGAAGCGGTCAAAGAAGTGATGATAAGATGGGCTAAAAATTTGGAGAAAAACATTACTTTAGATCAATGGGCCCTTCTTTGGAAAAATAACTACAAAATAATTAAACCGGTTAATTTTAGAGAAAATTTTTTAAACTTTTCCATAGGTGGCACATTACGCCGGTTCAATTGAGTAAAATTAATCCTTCTTTGTCACCGAAATGTTGGAAATGTGGAGTACGGACAGGCTCATTTTTTCATCTGTGGTGGTCTTGTGAATTAACGAAAAAGTATTGGGTTATGGTGCACAGACTATTAAGAGAGATATTAAAGGTGAATATACAACTTAAGTCAGAGATAATGTTACTTTCGTGTGTCCGAAACGAAATCCCACGTGAAGATGAGCACATTACAATTTATATTTTGACGGCGGCTAGAATCCTTTTTGCTAAAGTCTGGAGACAGAAAGGCATCCCACAACAGGATGAATTAATTCAAAAAATATTAAATGTCGCCGAAATGGATATTTTGTCTAATATGGTAAGAGGAATGTCGAAATCCGATGCCATTAAGAAATGGGAAAAATTTTATGTTTGGCTTGAAAAAAAGTGACTTAGAGGGAAGAATATATAAAACTATTCAATGTTCATTGAAGTAGTTATAGGTAATATAAGACGGTAGACGATATTTGATTTGTTGTATACCACAATCAACCTCTATTAGTTTATTTTGTTTCTGTAATTAAGTATATTTTGGAGTAAATAAAACTTATAAAATTAAAAAAAAAAAGACTGCAAACAGTAAACAATCCCAAGAGGGTTATAGTGATATAGATTGAACAAAGTAGGAGTCGAATGCACCTTTGAGACCAACTTAGTTTTATTCCGAACGTCAGCTTTCGTGTGCACGCACGCTTCTTCAGACGAGGAATGAGGGACAGTAAGCAGAGCCACATAGAGCTGGTGGGGTTTGGAAATAGATATCCGTAATTGAGCTGTTGCCTATTTGAGAAATGGTGAGGCTGTTGTCTATTTTTGAGTGCACTATATGAAGTGTTATTTAACTACTGAAGGAGGAAGAGCTTGAAGTTGCCTTCCATTTGGAAATTTCTTAGAATTACTGGAGTAGTCTCCACTGAAGAGAGAACCGTAGATTGCACCTTTACGTAAGAACATAAGAGAAGCCATGTTGGATCAGGCCAATGGCCCGTGTAGTCCAACAGTCTGTGTCACACAGTGGCCACCAAAAAAAAACCCCAAACCCAAGTGCCATCAGGAGGTCCACAAGTGGGGCTAGAAGTCATTCCACTGTGCGCCCCCCCAAGCACCAAGAATACAGAGCATCACTGCCCCAGACAGAGAGTTACAACAATACACTGTGGCTAATAGCCACTGAGGGACCTCTGCTCCAGATGTTTATCCAATCCCCTCTTGAAGTTGGCTATGCTGGTAGCCACCACCACCTCCTGTGGCAGCGAATTCCATATGTTAATCACCCTTTTGGTGAAGAAGGACTTCCTTTTATTCGTTCTAACCTGACTGCTCAGCAATTTCATTGAATGCCCACGAGTTCTTGTATTGTGAGAAAGGGAGAAAAGGACTTCTTTCTCTACCTTCTCTATCCCATGCGTAATCTTATAAACCTCTATCATGTCATCCCGCAGTTGACGTTTCTCCAAGCTAAAGAGCCCCAAGCATTTTAACCTTTCTTCATAGGGAAAGTGTTCCAACCCTTTAATCATTCTAGTTGCACTTTTTCTGGACTTTTTCCAATGCTATGATATCCTTTTTGAGGTGCGGCGACCAGAACTGCACACAGTATTCCAAATGAGGCCGCACCATCAATTTATACAGGGGCATTATGATACTGGCTGATTTGTTTTCAATTCCCTTCCTAATAACCCCCAGCATGGCGTTGGCCCTTTTTTATTGCAATTTGCTGGAAGAAACTTCGAAGCAGGATATGAAGTCAACCTCCTTGTCCATTGGAACTCTACCACTGGAACTGTACTTATAGTGTGAATGGACGTAACATCGTATTGAGAGTGTTCCATATTTCGATGTACGAGTATAATTGTTTTTACTTAGAAAGGTGTTATTATAGTGCATTATATCATAGTAATTTGTGTCGCTATAACCCTCTTGGGGTTGTTTATTGCTCACATGGAAAACTGGCAACCCTGCAACAAGAAGTCAGTTCTGGGGTCTGGCGCCCTGTTAAGCCCCCAGAAAGAGAGCAGGAGAGTTCTTCTTCGCAGCAGCCCAAATACCTGCAAGCTAGCTGTACCTGTCAAACCCCACAGAGAGATCTCTCGCTCCTGTCCGCTGTTCCGCTGCTTCTCATTAGCATTCTGGGAGCCTCTCCAGCCTCTTCTCCCCTAGAACAGGGTGTCTGAGAGGACTTGGCACCCTCCGTAGTGAACGCAGCTTGTTGCTCCAGTTGTATGTGCCAAAGAAACACCTTTAGCGGGACCGAGAGAAACCAGGCAGGTCTGGAAGACGCAGAGATGTTCTCAATTCCCACAGGCTCTTTTCCCCCTCCGGAAGGCATAAGGAAAGAGGAGTCTTGCTGGATCCAATGAAAGTGGACCTCCCCGCAGGCCTTCTGCCTCCACTTCCTACAAAAGTTAGCGGAAAGACTTGGGAAGCTCGCAGGCAAGGCTGGAAGGCGATCCTTGCTGTGTGTCCCCAGGACCTCTATTATTCAGAGATACACCTGAGAGTTTTAGGGAACTTCAGTGGGAGATTCTTGGGTCTGCTAACCCATATATGAAACCTAGCACTACATTCAGCAGCTGGACCAG